>NC_070542.1:600000-944531 GCF_025433545.1 Fusarium keratoplasticum | reverse complement strand
CGGTATTGCGGTGCCGAAGGGTTAGGAGCTCATTTGACCGAGCCGGAAGACCACTGCTCAAGTGAATCAAAAAAGGCTAGCAGCTCAAGCAACTTCTCAATGCTTTGGCTATAAGAAGACATAGCCCTAGCCTCTGGGGCTATAGAAGAGCTACTAGAGCTTCCAAACCAGCGGGCCTTGAGAATAGGGTCTTCCCAGAGAAAGGAAAAAAGCCAGCTCTTAGTCCCTCCCCAGCTACCTCATAGAGGCTATCTAAAAAGGAATAACCCACTGAATCATCAGTAGGGTTATCCTGGATAGAATCCCAGGGGATAGAAGGCACTAGGGCCGGCTGGCTCTCCTCCAAGGTATAGCTCTCTTGCATAAGAAGCCCCTGGAAGAGAAGAAGCCGGGCTTCATCCAAGGCAGCCTGCAGTATATGCTGCAGGCTAGGAAGGCTAAGCCGGTTGCCTCTATAGAGGATAGTCTCTCCTTCCCAGCTGATATAGCCGGGCTGGGCTGTATTGGCCTTGGCAGCTATTCCATAGCTACGCAGCCGAAGGATAAACTGCATAGGGGTCGTATCAGCCCCAGCCGGGCTATTCAGCATACACCTAGTTACGAGCTGTTGCACAAGCTCAAAATAGCCAGGGCTAGCTTCTCGAGCTTCTAGAAGGCTCCTTCCAAGCTCGATATGCTGCTGGATAGCCTTATCTCTTTTTCTAGCTACTTCTCGCAAGATAAGGAGCCTAGAAATAGAGACTAAGGCAGAGAGAAAAGGGGTAAAAGTCTCAAAGCTAAGCCAAGAGCCATTAGGAGATATACTAAGCACAGTAAGAAAAGAGACCATAACGCTATTAAATTCACTATCCTTAGTCTGATGATCTAGGATCGAGATAAATAGCGCCAAGGTCTTTTCCTTTGCCCCCCTTATAAAGCTCTATAACCTTATAGCTAGAGAAGTTGCCTTTAGCTAAGAGCCAGGCCTCTTCTAGGTCATCTAGGTTATCAGATAGAGCCTTATAGCTAGCTAGCTGCTGCTGGCTTGCTTTGAAAGGTGGCCTCTCTGTGGGCTCTAGGTTGAGGCAGCGGAAGGTATAGACTAGAAGCTGCTTTGCCACTATGGCATAGCGGTCTTGCGTAGCTTTCTTATACCTATAGCTAAAGGGCTTCTTTGCTGGCTGCGAGGCATCTTGCCGGTTAACCTCAAAGAGAGCATTCAGAGGAATCTCATTAGAAGCTATAAGGCTTATAGCTTCTTGAATAAGCTCCTCAAAGGCCCGCAAGAGAAAAAAAAGCAGGCAAGCTCAGAGGTCTCTTCTAGTGACTCTTTAGTTAAGGTAAGGTTAAGAGAAAGTAGGTCTCTTAGGAAATCCTTTTCCCCACTAAAGTTAGCTAGGTGCCTTGCTGATCCTAGCCTTCGAAGCCAAGGATTAGGAGCAGTAAAGTCATTTAGCTGCTCTATAGCCTCGGCCTCCTTGCTTCTGATAGCTAGGGCTTGGGCCTCAAAGGCAGCCTTAGCTTCTGGAAGAGAGAGAGCTTCAGAGCTATTGCCTTCTAGCAAGACCTCAAAGTATTCACTGCGAGGCCCTTGCTTAAAGAGTTGCTGATAAGCTACGCCGGCTCGCCAATAGCTTTCAGTAGCTATAGAAGGCTGCGAGGCTATTGCCTTGGAAGGCCGGCCCTTTGACCTTCTGCTGGACCTTATGAAAGACCCGTAGGTGCTCTCTAATTCGGCGTAGCTCAGAGCCAATATAGAAGCAGCTAGGCTCAAAGGTACAGCGGAAGCCCTGTTGCATAGGCTCTCCAAGTTGTGAGATAGGAGGGCCTAGGGGAATAGGCTTAGGTAGCCTTGCAAGGTCTTTCTGGCCTTGAAGAAGATCAAGCTTAGCAGCCTGCTCTAGGGCGGGCTTGATCTCTTCAAGGGAAAGCTGATGAGGCTGTTGGCGGAGGTGTTGTTGAATTTGGTTAAAAAGAACTGCGGTTTTACAAGTCTTGCAAATAAGAAGGGAAAAAAATAGAGATATAAGTAAAATAATCCATAATTATAAGGCTTATAGGTAATTAAGATAGAGATAGAGATAGAGATTAGAAATATATAGCTAGGAAAAAATAGAGTCTTTATAGAAGAATTAAAAGAAAGAAGGAAAATAAAGGTTAAAGCTTATTGGCTAAGAAATTGCCTTAGTTGTGGCTGGCATAGTGGTTGGTGTGGCTAGGTAGCTAGGTTGCGGCGGTGGTTGGGGATTTTTAGCGTAACGCTAGTTGCACTGACCACCCATTAAAATTCCTCTTTTTTTATCTTTAAATAATTCTAGAAAAATAAGGGGATAAGATATAAGAAAAAAGACTTAATTTCTAAAATCCTTATAGCTTAGAGTTATATATATCTCTTTCTTAGAGCCTTAGCCCTATTAGAACCCTGTTTTTTAAAAAACGTCGGCTGGTCGAGAAAAAAAACGTCGGCTGCCCCATGGTCTGCTAGCGTAAAAAAATTCCCCCATATAAAAAAAACGTCGGTAGCTCAGCCGACGTTTTTCATAGATGATAGGGTTAGGGTCAGGCATTGGGTCAAGGTTAGGGTCAGCTATAGATAGAAGCCCTCTGGGCTTCTATAGAGATTCTAGAGCTTTCTATAGAGGTTAGGGTCAGGGTCAGGGTCATACATTGGGTCAGGGTTAGGGTCAGGCATTGGGTCAGGCATTGGGTCAAGGTTAGGGTTAGCTATAGATAGAAGCCCTCTGGGCTTCTATAGAGATTCTAGAGCTTTCTATAGAGGTTAGGGTCAGGGTCAGGGTCATACATTGGGTCAGGGTTAGGGTCAGGCATTGGGTCAGGCATTGGGTCAAGGTTAGGGTTAGCTATAGATAGAAGCCCTCTGGGCTTCTATAGAGATTCTAGAGCTTTCTATAGAGGTTAGGGTTAGGGTCAGGGTCATACATTGGGTCAGGCATTGGGTCAGGCATTGGGTCAGGGTTAGGTTAGAATCTTCTAGAATAGCCGTTATTACTATGACATCCAAATTGTTGCTATTTCAAAGGATTCTGCCAAGGAAGACCCTTACAGCACCTTGAGAGAGGCTGCGGAAGAAAAACGCAGAAAATATAGGTCTCTCGGGGCCTTCTTCCAGCCTCTTATCTTCTCAGCAGGTGGCCTTATGGACCTAGAGACCGCTAAGACCTATCAGAAGCTCCAAGACCTTATAGGCCCCTTTGCGGCTAACCAGCTAGATTCCTCTATAAGCCTTGCCCTTATGAGGACTAGGGCAACCTCTGCGGCTTCTATAGCCCGAGATCCCCCTAGTGGCCTAGCTAGGTCTCTTTGGAATTCCCCTAGAAGGTCTTCCTAAGGCTAATCTCTTCTCTTTATCTATCTCTTATTTCTTATCTCTTATCTCTTATTTCTTATCTCTTATCTCTTATCTCTTATCTCTTTACCTTTTCTTATTAGCTATATCTCTCTTTCTTAATTACCTCTCTCGTTTTATTATCTCTCTCTTCTTTTATTATCTCTCTCTTTTTATTATCTCTCTCTTCTTTTATTATCTCTCTCTTTTTTATTATATCTCTTATATCTCTTTTATACTCTTATTTTTCTTTTTTTCTTATTTCTTTATATCTTAGAAAAATCTCCTCTCTTTAGTCTATAAGCTATATCTTTAGCTAGAAGAAACCCTCTGGGCAAAATAGCTTAGATAGTAAATACTAACCCCAACCATAACCCTTCTTCTCTTTCGATATATACCTATATGGGCTTTTTTTTTCTATTCGTTCTTTATAATGTTGCCCCCCCTGGTTTTAAATCATGTTGCCCCCCTGCGATTTTTAGCGCCATTCTGATTTGTATGGGCTTTTAAATCATGTAGGGGGGCAACATTGCTGCTGAATTGTTGGTAGGGGGGCAACATTGCTGCTGAATTGTTGGTAGGGGGGCAACATTGCTGCTGAATTGTTGGTAGGGGGGCAACATTGCTGCTGAATTGTTGGTAGGCTCTATATGGGTTAGCAGCTTTGCGATTCTGAAAATGGATGGATTTTGACCGCGAAATTCGTGATTGGCTAAGATCTAGCTCCGCTTTTCCAAAAACGGTCAGTTTTTGTCCGCTAAAATATGATTGGCTAGAGGATTTCAGTCAACGACGAGGACAACAACTTGCAAGACGAATACAACAACAACGACGAAGGGGAATTTAATAATACATAGGTAAGATGAGCTTGGTAACCCATTGAGTATTTTGATTCTATCATCAACAGCTTTTATCCAAGATTGGCGCCAGTCTGAGTCAGTAAATATCCTATTGTGAAGGCCACCACCCTACCCCACTTGGCTACAATGATGGAGACGGCCTGGGCCAAACTGGCCGACTACTATGAACTGACGGAAGATTCACCAGTCTATTCAGCAGCAACAGTATTACATCCTTCTCTCAAGTGGGCTTACATGGAAAAGACGTGGGAGGACAGGAATGAGTGGATTGAGAAAGCTAAAGCTCGTGTGGGGGAACTGTGGAGGGAGATATACAAGTCAACCACCTCCTCCTGCCCTGTTTTTCGACCAAGCTCGGCACAAGGACCATCTACCGGACGACCAAATGGTTACAAAGTGTGGATGAAAGAGCAAAAGGCTACGATCTTCAACATGGATGATGACGAGTACGAAGTGTACTGCCGCGAGCCTGTGCTGATGGTATCGGATCCGTTGAAATGGTGGCTAGAACCGGCCCAGCGAAGGCGATTCCCTAACTTATCTATGATGGCCATCGACATTCTATCGATTGCGCCTATGTCTACTGAGACAGAGCGACTCTTCTCCAAAGCCAAACTTACGGTAACTGACCAGCGAGGATCTATGAATATTGAAACTTTGAATCTCTTGGAATGTTTGCGGTCCTGGGACAGGAGCACTCTGATAGTCCCTTCAGAAGTAAGCATTCCGCTTCGTGAGGTGTTCGATTGTCTAATTATGGGCTCTAGTATTGCTATGTCGATCCGGCAACCACGGCTGCTATCTCCGATGCCTATGATTCAGAACGTGAGAAGGAGAGTGGCCGAGGAGACATTTCGACGATGTCATTGGAGGGCTTGGACGTCACACACGAGGGAGGATAATTGAGGGCCATCGAGTGCCCGATTCCATGTAGAAGAGTATAGGAAGCTCATTCTTTATATCATGCCAGCTTCCGTTTAGCGACGGAATTGCGTTGTGTGGTTACGGAGGTATTCCGTGATGCCTTGGACCACTATCATGTGATGTGTCACATTCAGGCCATAAGGCATGATTAACGACCGCACTAATGGCGTGCGCATTCCCTTTTGCCTCAGTTGGTAAAGCGACATGATGCCTTCAACATTGGAGGCCGGTATGGAGAAGGGCCACCAGTTACGTGTCTAGACTAATAGTCTAGACCGCAGTTTGCACTGCAGTCTGGTCTGACGGTGACGGACGGACCGATAGTTCAGTGTGCACATCTCGGTCAAACTGCCAGTCCAGTCTGCACACCTCAGCCAGACTGCTAGTCCCGTCTGACTTTGGTCAGACGGACTGCTGGTTTAGTTTAGCCAAGTCAAACGGACTAAATGGGCAGTCTGAGGCATCCAGACGGACTGATTGGACTATTAGGAGCGCTGGTTTAAGATCATCGTGATGGACCGAGATTGGAATCGTAATGTAGAGATGCGCCTGATGAATCGTAAGAACCTATTCACGACGTCGATATAATCCTCTGGCCTCTTGGTTGACTGCTTTGTCACTCGTCGCTTTACGATATTGTGACGCCGAAGGAAGCCCCGCCACCAACCAGTGGAGAAAGGGAACCGGGAGCTTTGGTCCGGGTATAACTCCTTGTAAATAGCCTGTGCCTTCCGGCGGAACCAAGAGGTCGTAGCTACTTTCCCTTGGGCGCGGCGCTCTAAGAAAGAGAGGTATACTTGATCTTCGAGGCCTGGCCACTTGGGGCAGAGTTTCCGATGATATTCTTCGAGGAAAAACTCACGCTTTTGTCGCCATCCACGGATCGTTCCTTCCGGTATTTTGAAGTGCCTCGAGGCATCATAAACCGTAGGCTTCCTTTTCCAACCCTTCTTTATAACATGGCCGTGGATCAACCACACGAGGACTTCCGCCTTCTGCTCCGGTGAATAGCTTCTTTCCGGGCGTTGGATTGGCAAGATCCTCTTTGGTTTCCGCTCTGCAAGAGGCTTGGGCTTTGGGCCGGGCTTTTTCCTTGGTGTTGAGGCCACAGTCCAGCCGGCATTGGGATCAACCTCATCAAGCGGCGGCATCGTGTGAAAAACGCGGTGGTGATAGCTTCAGATTGGATGAAAGAGAAACTGCAAAAATCCTGGCCGGGGGGAACATCTGATCTTCTGATATTACCCCTCGAATGATCACTTCCACATACTAACTGTATGAGGAAGTGATCATCCGGGAAGTAATGCGCCAAGACCGACGGTTGAACTCAAAAAAGCGCGAATTTAACGAGTTCTTACGGTATTCGCCCTTACAGGGAAAAACTTGCTGCTGCATTGTAGGTGTTGGCTGTAACCGAGCTTCCTGTCTTACCTCACATGATACGAAGACCCATGGGTTGCTTGTCTACCGGCAGCAGCCAAGGCGGATAAAACCGGCAGGATGCGGTGTTTTCTCAGCCAATGTTGCCGGAAATGCATTGACCCATTGCTGCCTGATGCTTGAACCTGTAGCAACACAAAAGAGGCATGCATTTTGCCGTCGGAACTGCACGTTGCCTTGGTCGAGCTGAGGTGGCTTACTGGGGGGTTGCGGGGGCGCGTGACCGGTCGCGCTACGTTTGAGGGAGGCCTGAGCGGTGGTCAGTGATCAAACGACCGTCTTGGTGTTGTTCAAGACGTGCATCCTGATGGGACATTGGGTCCGGGAGGGGAGACCATTCCGCCGTTATTGCAGCCTGACAGCTCTTGGTGTTGTGGAGCATTATTGTGGACCACTGTGGTACTGATGGGGGAATGAGGCCAGACGGTAAGTGGGCCCCAGATCACAACAGCGTGTCCGCGATTACTTGTAGTATCTTGGTGTCGAACTTTCCACTCTGGACTTAGCGCGCCGTCGCTTTGTTCGGCGTGTGGAAATCGACAAGGGGCTGTTCGTCCTAAACGTTATTTTATTGGCTGAGCCCTCCCAAACGCAAGCGAAATCCGACACCCTAAACCCATCATTGATGTTCGAGTCGAATAACTGCCCCAATGTAGCACTAGGCCTCCAGCCGGCCATACCTGATTAGTATGGTTATTTGTTCACAAAGACAGCAATTCGCGGACAGCTGCGATATTTGCTGCCACAGAAAATCAATGTGGGAATCAAAGCACACCCAAGTTTTCTGCAAGCTCGCCCTCGCACATGTGCTACATTTTTACGTAGGTGTTGCTGATGGCTAGGCCATCAGCAAGTTTTTTCAGGGTCTGAGCAACTGTTCCAGCCGCTTCATCTTAGACTCTCATTCCCCTGCCTCAAGTGGAGATCCGGCCAAGCGCCGATTCTAGCTCGTTGAAACATCATTAAGTAGGCGTTCCCGACTGGGGTCGTATGCGGGTGTAGGGTACGACCCTCCACTCCAAGCCCTACTGCTTCAGCCTGGCGGCCCAATTTTGGCTGATGCGTCTCTCCCAACCAAGCCATCATGTGGCGGTCTCTCGGAGCACAGCTACGGACTGACTGACTGGGCTACTAAATTACGCAATCGTGTCAAGGCTGCATACATTTGTCGCCTGTGGCTGGCTGATCTGGTTCTTGGCGTAAGCGAAAACTGCTTGTTGATCTGGTCAGTTCAGGTGACGGCTTCTCTCCTGCATAGATGAAGGCTAAATGAGAAGCATGTGTCACAATGCTGGATCATCTGAATATTCCGCGTCAGGCCGACTATGGCGGTGCATAAGGATGACGAGGGAAGTCTAGGTCAAGGTACTTGGTATCTAGGATGAAGGAACGACATTGCGTATTTGCTAAGGCCACACACACTCAAGCCTACTATACATATACTAAGGATCGCTTGTAATTTACTAAATGTACCGTATAAACTCAACAAATTCTTAATGGACTAATGCAGCTCTAATGCTCTACAAGCCAGTACCAATCATTTGACGAATTATTATAACGGGTAATAGTGGGGGAAAAGTGGAAAACTGGAGTAAATCCTGCATTAGTCAATTACGAATTAGTTGAGTATATATGGTATTCCCATGCCTATAATATAGGTTTTAAGTTCTGAAGTAATCCAGGGCATTGCCAAGGTGTCTGGTTCAGCCCATAAGCGGGCGCCAAAACACACACCGTATGTTCTTGGCACCATATTTTATGATTTCTAAATTCTTACGTCATATCATATTCCGGTGCCCAGTCGGGGCTGATATGTGCGAATGCCAACCCACTGCTAGAAACCATAAGTCACGAGCCACATGGGGCGCCGATAGGCTGGGAGGGTTCACTGGTTCGGCCACCATGAGCGGCCTTGGCATGCTAGGGCCGGCATACATGGCGAAACGTTCGGTATCTGTTACAGGTCGGTTATTCAATTTGAGCGCGATGTCAGCGCTAAGCATGACTGCTTTTCTCCTGGAGCATGTTCAGCTCTTGTGCTGCCAGCTAGTTCTCACCTCAGCGCATCAACTATTCAGAGTAAGGTTGGCGTAACGCTACATCAAGTATGCAACTATTGAGTAAAGCTCTCCGCATGAGAATTACTTTGTTTTCAGCTGCTATCATGCCTGACCTAGAACCTGTAAATGATATCTTGGCGTCAGCTTACGAGAGGGCAACCAAGCAAGGAAGGTGTTGCCTCCAGACGCCACAACCCCATCCCCCCCCCCCCCCCCCCCCATCCGTGACAGTACAAAAAGAATGTGGTTTCTCCCAACGCTGGCATATTTTAGGACCCCGAATACATCCTCAGAGAGACACAACAGTCTGAACTATCCCAGAAAACTCTAAGATAAAGCACCTTGTCATATACCTTGCCTCTTTCCCTTCTCCCCTTTCAAGTCGCGGTCATTACTTATCTATCACATGTTTAAGAAATTCACCTCAGAATCTGGCTCTGAATCTAGTTATCTCCACTACACCACAGTTTACTAAACTGAACAACTGTCAGAGCACTTCTTTACTCTAGGACACCGAATCAACCAATTTCACCATGCAGTCTGTCAGTCACGCGCTGCGCATCACCCAGGCTCTCAAGAAGGGTATTCACAACGAACTCGCTCGCACCAAACACGAGCCTGTTTCCAAGGAAGATGCTGCCGAGTCCGCCGAGCTTCATGAGAAGGCAAGCCATGCCAAAAATTTCCCCTTGACCGGCGTCTAGCATCACTAACTATCAATAACCACGTTCAGTCCACGGCGCTTCTCAAGCATTCTATTGCCAGCGTCGATGCGACTCTTCGTAAGATTCGCCAAGTCAAGGCTTCTAAGGAAGCACGGACGAAAGCAGCTGGTAGCAATGTGGAAATTGTCGAGAAGGCCGCTGAAAAGATAATTCCGGTGGCGATCAAGCCCAAGCTCAAGCCCTTCCCGACCAAGCCGACGAAGCCAAAGGAGTCAGAGCCACCCGAAGGACTGAAAGCTTCGGCATTTCCGGCCAATGTTCAGAATGTGCTCAACACTTTCGGCCATCTGGGCAGCAACGGCCTCGGCCAGGTGGCCACCACAGTCGATGGCATGATTTCCGGCATTGAGCCTGCCATTGATACTTTCGACGATATTCTGGTAAGTTTGATGTTGTTACTAGCCATCTCAACCCTGGTCACCGTATTGCTAACCCCAAGGCTCCAGGTCCAACCATATCTGGAGAACCACAGCGCCACTCTCGATACCGTCCCCATCGTCGGCCTCAAGAATGAGCAGGTGTTCTATCTGGCCACCGTAAAGGACGCTGCCGCGTCTGGTGGAATCAAACTCGAGTGGAGGCATTTCAGCGAGCTGCCGGACGGCTTTCAGCTCCCTACCCCTGTCTCCAACGGCAACGGTGTCTACTATCCCGGCGTTCATCTCTTCCCGTATGCTGGTCACCTTTTCATCTCCAACGGCAGGACGGTGTGGCGAAGGGAGCATCTGGGTGCGGAGGATGAAGCACTTGCGAATGCGGTGGACGACTACAGCAAAATGTACCACAACACGTGGCAGAAGGTCGGAGACACCGTACTGCCAGCGAACAACCTCCGCAATGTCGTCCCGTACTTCGAAATGTCGCCGGCTGGCCAGCAGGTCATTCAGAGACTGGTCGTCCTCCACGACGACAGCTCCATTTCGATCATCAGGGAGACTACTCTTACCAGCAGCGCCACTTGGGACTCGCTCGCCTTCGATAACGTACTTGGAGTCAACGACCAGTGGGAGCACATTGCCTACTGGAACAACAAGATTGTCGCCATCACGACGGAGGACGGGAACACCTACTCCCAGAACCTCCGTCTCGACCTTCCAAACCTCGGGTACAGGATCTCCAACAAGGCTCTGATTGACCCGGTCATTGAGCTCACTGCGACCGAGGTTGGGCCCGTGGCGATCCAGAATGACGGCACGATGCGTATCCGCCGCATTGATGAGGACCAGGTCACTGGTGACGAGCCGACGGAAGATATCCCGGATGATGCAAACGTGCCCGAGGATCTCTTCATCCCGGAGCCCGTCGAATGGCAGACGTTGGCCCTTTCCGACGGCGTCACCAACATCGGCATCGCCTCGGCCGGCGTCCTCCTCAACTTCAATCTCCTCACCCGGGTGCTCAAGTTCCGCTACATCGACTCCCAGCTAGCCCTATACCCGGTCATGACCCGGTTTCGGGCCTTCAGTCTGGTCCACAAGTTGCATTTGCAGCAGATCAAAGCGATCGCCGAGTCCTTCCCCTACCCCGACATTCCCGACGACGGTGCGGTGCAAGTCAGCACCCGCCTCGTCAACCACGCCAAGCAGTGGTCTAACCTCCTGAACACTAACATCAGTGCCTCCAGTGACGCCGTCGTTCTGATGGCGCGGCAGCTCGACGACGTCAGCGAAGACATTGAGGTTCAGCTCAACAAGCTGAAGGATGACCTTGTGATATTACAGGGGATTCTGGATGAGAACCGGGACCAGCGTACGTGGCCCCAACTTCCGAGCCAATACCTTCCCTTCTTATCTTAGTTCCCTGTTTGCTAATCCGAGCCCTGTCGTTCATACAGTGAGCACGTTCCGAAGGGCTTTTATCGGAACATTGATCGCCGGCATTCTGCGTAAGTACCTGTCATTCCCACACCGGTACCAGCATCTTACCGCCCCACCCCTTCTGGACTTCGGGCGAATACCAAAGCTATTTTCAGGGGACTCTGATTGACTAACGAACGCAGTGATCGCGGTGGCGGGTGGAAGCTTCTACTTCGGACTCATCGGTGGGAAGGCCGCCATCTTTTTGGGCTTGCTCGGCGTTGGTGCCATTGCCGCTGCCGCCGTGACAGGGACAAAGATGGCGGATCTGAGAGGCGAAGTCGAGAGGGGACAGCTGGCGGTCGACGCTGTCACCAGCGCGATCAACGAACTCACCTTCATCTCCTCGAGGTTCATCGACCTCGAGGGCAGCTATGACTCCCTGAAGCAGTTCTGGGGCCAACTGAAGCTCGACGCCCAAACCATCGACGAGATCTACCTGCCCCTGATGGCCGAGGACATCTTCGGCATGCTCCTGTCTCCCGAGCTGTACGAGGAGGCCATTTCCAGGACCGAGGCCATCGAGAACGCGTCCCAGGCGTACGTGGATATGTTGAATCGCCAGGGCATCATCATCCCCACCAGTGCCGCCGCACGCGGGATGCCGAGAGCCGCTGCAAACCGCGAGCCCACGGCGGACGAAATGATAGAGGAGGCCCGCGTCTGTCTCGATAAGGGTGACTTTGCCGGATACGAAGCCAAGCTAGAAGAGGCTGTCGTTCTGGACAGGGCCGAGCGCGTCGAACTCGGAGCCGCAGTCGTCAAGGCCGGCGTCTTCTTCGATGTCACGAGACTCCGCTCCAAGACTAGCGTCTGGGCCAACCCACTGCCCTTCAAGGCTTCGGCTGCGACCCGGCCCATCGAAGCGGAGGTCGCCAAGGCCGGCAGGGCCGTTGCGAAGCTCCTCGACAAGACCATCGACGTCTGCGGACAGACCCAGGACGCCCTTGAGGCATGGAGGAAGAGCGATATGAAGGAAATCCACCTCGAGACCGCGATTGCTACATGCAGGGAAGCCCAGGGATACGCTGCCGAGGCCAACAACGCCTTTATCAACGCGAATCACGGCGCGACCAACTATCAGCAAGGCCTTGAGCGCGACATTGACAGACTCGAGAACCAGATCAAAGTAGCCAAGGCCGTCGCGGACGAGAAAAGGAAGGCGGTTGCCAGCTCGGCGCCTTGGTATGTCTACATGTCACCCGCGGCCCTCACGGCCTGGGTCTTGAAGAAAAAGGCCGAAATCAGCAAACAACTCGAGAGAGATATCAGCAGACTCAACTCGGCCATAGGCGACTTCCAGAAACAGGCCCTGAGTGGTTCCACATTCCTCGATGATCAACTGTAAGTCTTCAAGCCTCTACTTTACCAATCACATTGTGTAAAATCCAATTCCTGAACCAGTATATGGTACCTGCTCGCTGACAGCTACCTCTCAGTACATGGCAGCAGATGGTACAAGAAGTGAGCGGACGGCTAGGCGACATCTACGCCGTCCTAGATGTTGTCCAGACCTTTATCGTGGCAGTCCCAGAGATTCTCCAGCAAAAGGACATCGCCGCCATTCAATGGGACACCATCGCTCAGGATGCCCGCGAAGTCCGCGCCATCCTCGCCGGACAGGGGGTTCGATCCCAGGCCCTCCAGCTTGCCAGGCGTAATAGAGCTCAGCCCCCCGAGGAGAACAAGCAAACCCTCGTCAACGCCCTCAAGCCCGCCGCCACTCTAGCTGGGAATCTCACCAAACAGGCTGCAGGCGCCCAAAACTTGTACGTGAAAACCCTTCCAATCACTGTGCTGCACCTTATGCGACCGTTTTTATTTTTTTTTTTTACTATTTTTTATAGAACTAACCTTGCCGCTTTCCCTAAATTTAGCTTTGAGGTCCTAGATGGACTGGCTACAACCCCGACCCTCGCTGGCATATTCGGCAACTACTATGAAGAGGAAGACGGGGATGACGAGCTAGACCAGGTCGACGAAGGTCCCATTCGGCAATCGCTCCAGGAAATCGCCGTGGAACTCCGCCTCAGGTTCGCCGACGCAGGCGCGAAACAATTCCCCACTGTCAATATGATAGAAGCCATGGCTCTCCTCCAAAAGCTTCGGGTTCAGTATCTCGTGACAGGAGCGGAGTCCCTGAGCCGGGTGATGGCTAACAGTCAGTACTTCAACGACGTGGCGCTGGACAAGGCGCTCAGTTCGTACGACTACTACCTCGAGAACGTCAAGGCCTGGTTTGCGGGCATCACGACAACGATGCGGACGACGCTCGAGGACCTCAAGGAAGAGATTGGCGAGTTGGACGAGAACATCGAGGAGCTCGAGGAGCAGCAGCGCAAGAACATCATCAGCCTGGTCGCCAAGGTGGTGGCTCTCGCCTTCACCCTCAGTGGCGCCATCGTCTCCCTCGGTGCGCTGAGCCCCTCAGTCGCGGCCAAGGTGGCGGCCGGCAAGTTCGCCAAGGTCGGCTTCAAGGTGGCCAAGAAGACGGTCAAGACGGCCCTTGAGTCTTCAAGCATCCGTGATGTGCGTCTCTCCATCCTGGCGCTCAAGGATGCCCGCCGCGAGCTCGACCTCCAGGCCCAACGCATCGAGGACCTCCAGCCCAAGGTGGGCGGGGTCGAGATTGAGCTCGGCGGCTTCAATGGCCTGCTCGAGGGGATGGGAACTGCCACCTCCAACGTCAGGAACAATCTCGAGCAGTTCGAGGGTATCGTCCTAGCCCAGGAGGACGTCGACGAGATCCATGCCTCCTGGGACGGTGTTATCGAAGGTGCCAATAAACTGGCTGGTGTCTTTGATGCTGCGGGTATTACCTCTTAATCAGCACCTGTCACTGTTGGAAATCACAAGTGTGAGGCGACCAAGTCGGTGGCAAGGTGTGGAAGAAGGTGGAACATTCCACAGAGACCGTGCCTGTACATATATAGTAGTTCTCCTACTATTCATTTAGTATAAATTAAGCAACTTAAATCTTCTCATTTCAATAAACAGCTACCCTGAACCAAAGTATTGTCAAACAGTACGTGTATTCGGTCCATTGGTTGAATCAGTGTATTCGTGTTGTGTTGGTGTTCTGGTTCAGTATCTGCCCCTGAAGGACCTGCTTTTCATCTTAAGATCCTTGACCCACACGTGACACCCCACATATTCAACAAGTATATAACCTCTCTTAATAATGCAATAACGTATACCGTATCGACTCGACAAATTGATAAAACCTGGTGGGTCCTAGCACCCCTGCTTCATGCAAGTTCTATTCCTCATACAGTTAGTATGAGAATCAGAACACAACGTCAGCTCATCTCCCCCTCTTCCTTGATTTTGGCAAATTCCTCGCGTTACGGCCGCCGGCATGCCCCAATCGAGGCCATCGCCGGTGTGCGGCTTCATTGATATTGTCTGTATGTGCAGAAGTGAGGGCATTCCCAACGGAAGCTAACCAGGGCCGAATAGACGTTACACACGACTTTGAACGCGCCGAACCCTTCGAGATCAGACAGACCTACCGCCTCGAGTACAGGCAGCCCTCCTCGCCCGGTCAAAATACAGGGATTTCCCTAGCAAAAGAAGGCTATTACTACGGTTGGGTTAGGGTGCGAAGTAGTTAGGCTGCCAATGATGTCTTGAGCCGGGGAAAGGTGTGTTTTTGCAAGGTCGATAGAGACGACGAAGGACAAGTCAATAGCTAAGGTACAACTACAATACATGATTCAGGCTCTTCCTCCACTGTAATCGGGGCCTCGGCAGTAGTCCCATCGGTATATTTCCTCATCAGCCGTCTCACAATATCATCCTTATTCCCACCCACCAAAAGTCCAAGCCCCTTGGCCATTGTCTTCAGCTGTTCCTTCTTTAGCTGCATGAGACCAATATAAAGGTCCTCTGGGGTGTTGTCTTCGTCCCCAGCTAACATAAGCTCCTCAAAGTCCGTGAGGGTATTCACAACTTCTTCCTCCTTGACGATAATCTCCTCAGCAGTCTCCCAACCCGTAAAATCGATCTCGTCGATGTCTTTGATGTGTATGAGGTGGTCTTGGCTCCCGTCGGGTCTCACACTAATACCGCAGGTTGTAAATGACTTGGCAATCATCTCAGGGCGTTGGGCAAGTCGTTGGATAGCCCGTGAGACGACCCATGTTGTCATTATCCTCTTATCCTTGACGGACCACTCTGTCTGCCCTTGGGCCTCCTTATTTATCATGTAAATAAGGGTTTCTTCTCGTAGCAAGTCCTTCAATGGTCTGTTGACGGACACGTCAAGCGGTTGAAGCTGACCCGTACAGCCCGGCGGGATAAGCGCCCTCGTCACCTTCTGTTGCCGTAGCTGGTCTGTGACTTTGTCAGTCTTGTGAAATGTGGCGACGTCCATTACGAGAAGGAAGTCTCGTGTTTTCGCCTGTACGTCCGCTAATTCGTCCTTGATCCAGTCATAAAATAAGTCCTCATTGTTGTACGCTGTCTCATTGTACGCGACAGTCACGTCTGGTGCGTAAAGATGGCCCTCATCTGCGAAAATCCTGCCTTTTGGACCGGCGGTGCCGTGGAAGATGATCTTGGGCTTTAGTCGGAAAGACCCGTCGGCGAAGATGTACATGATCAGGGTGGCCTGTCTCTTGCTCCACCCGCTACGGTCGGTCTTGCCGGCCACGGTTTTTGCCCCACGTAATTCCCACGTACTTCCATCGAGATATTCGAATGGAATCGGGGTCTCATCGACGTTTAAAGTCCATTTCTTCTCAAAGCGACGAACGGGCGAGTCGAGGATATAATTTATAGTCATTTTGGGTGACTGGTCGTGGCGCAATTGCAGTGTATTGGTGTTGTTAGATACCCGGCGGATAAAGCAGAGGAAGTTATTCGTGACAGCCCTGTATTCCTCAGGGCGACGACTTGACTCCTTAGTGATCCGACGCTTGACGATGCCTCGCCGCCGCTTAAAGCCCAGCCACCAACCATTTGAGAATGTGAATACCTTCACTGACTGAGGGTATTTATCTTCCCAGATAATCTGGGCCTGTCTCCTGAACCATCCAGTCGTTACGATAAGCTTCTTGTCCCGGGCCTCCAGAAACAGCCGGAAAAGCTCCTCCTCGAGGTCCGGCCAGTGGGGGGAATAGCTTCGTTTCTTGATGTCAAGGGCGGCCTCCTTATCCCGTTTCCAACGGTATATTGTCTGCTCGGGAATTAAGAACTGGATTGAGGCTTCTTTGGCCAGTGGATGACGATAACCATTGACAGAAAAGTAGTGATCTGGATCGTATATCCTATGATGCTCTAGGAACATAAGGACCTCGACTTTCTTGCGTGGTGAGTATGTATTCTCACGGCGTTGCAGTGGTTTTGGAGGAGTATATTTCCGATGGGACAGCGGCTTCTTCTTTGGTCCTGATTTCCGAGGCGTAATATTGACTGACCGCTCCACAAGTGTCATTTTGACGGAAAAACGGGGTCATGATAGCTTCACATCGGATGAAAAAACAGGTGATTTACGTTGGAAGGGGGAAAATCCCTCAAACATTGCAAAACCCTTGTCTGATATTGCGGGGAAGAGCCTCGAGAGTTTATCATCACATACTAACTATATGAGGAATAGAACTTGCATGAAGCAGGGGTGCCAGGACCCACCAGGTTTTATCAATTTGTCGAGTCGATACGGTATGTCACCCGTGCGTCGCATCCAACCATGCGTCGCACTTATACTGTATACCTACTCAAGTATTAAAGACCGAAACGGGGCCCGTTTCCGCTTTTCAACCAATCATGCCTCTCCATTCTCACAGGGGTCATTCGAAGACGAAACGGGGCCCGTTCTCATTTCCAGCTCTAAACCGCGATCGCGAAACGGGGCCCGTTTTCGCGTCGCGTTGGTCCGTGCCAACCAAGTCAATTCCTTTCATACCACGGCTACTGGCTGTGGGCGAGTCTTCGGTACCTAGTGTCAATCGGCGTAGTGTACCCGCGTCAGACCCATGTGCGATGGCGTCTTGGGCATCACGGCCATGTCGATAAAGCCCAGAACACGGCGAAGCAGTGTCATCGTGATAAGTCTGGCCTCGACGAAGCCGCTGTACCATCTCCAACGTTTGTCGCTGTCTCATAGATACCCGCTTAGTGGAGTCAAAAGAGTAGAGATTTTTCAACTCAAAGGCTCGCGGTAAGTTGGTGTGATCGGCAGACATGCTATTCCCTGTTAGGAGTAGAGGTTATGGGCTTAAGAAATACGACGTCGGCCGATGGTCTAAATGACGGGTCTGACTGTCTTGGTTTTATTTCACCCTCATGCAATCTACGATCATGATGACGATGGGATAGCTGAACATGATTGAATCCTAAGCCGAATTGGCAGCTTTTTGTATTCGTATATATGAGGCTAAATATCGCCGGTTCTTACAACCATCTAATATTCCATGGTTACCAAGCAAACAACTCAAGCGAAACACACATCCCCTATATCCATTTCCTAATACCCATATCACATCCGCAACCATGAGCAACTTAGGTGTCAAGGTTAAGGAAATCCGTCGTTCCTCCGACTCCAAAGATGCTGTCCGTATCTACCCCATAAACACTCAAAGGTAGTTCGCCATCATGCTACCAACTGCTATGTCTATTTCTACTTTTAGTAAGTCTAGGCATACTAATATATAGAGAGATAAGACGAGGCAAGACGAGGAAAGAGAGTAATAGGATACGTGCACGCTCTCCCCGGTTTCATACGCGTGGTGCATGGAAGCGCCCCGAATATTAATCCATAGTACCCCACTTCCCTACATTTAGATAGCTCTGATTCGATTTCGCCCCTGCGCATATCCTTTCCTTTAGGCCCAGATCAGGGACTGGGTTCTGACTGATCCCGGTTATCAGGAAAGACATCCTATCGCATAAAATTAGCGCAGCCACCGTCTTGTACCCAAAACCCCGTCATGTTCATAGCTATTCCTCAACCGGCGATGGCTCTGACCGCCCTGCCCCACGTGCCAGAGGGTCATAGTGAAGTCATCACGGCTGTGATCTTGAGGAGGTAAACACATCGCATTTGAAGCTCAATTTCAACGCTTTGAGACGCAATTTTCGAGAAGAAGAGTATTGTTCCTGCGATTCCCATAGAAAATATACCTAAATCGAAGAGATGCCGCTCTCACGAGCCCGTCGGCAGTCCCGACGAGGTCCTCAATCGCTGCCGGCTACACAAGAGGAATCAGAGATGCCGCCCACCTACCCTCGCGATCCAAGCACGCAGCCGGCCGAGTCACAGCTTCATAATAGTCGGGGCTGGCATTGGACTGACGAGCAGACGTTATACTTCCTTCAGAAGCTCCTGGAGGCTCGTCGAGACGGCGAATTGAATGTGAATAAAGTCATGCCATACCGACGTGTATTGGAGAGCTTTATTCCCGGCTTCTAAGAGAGATGGGGGTCTAATATGTGGGGATATGAGACGTTGAAGAATAAGCTGAGGAATCTAAAGGGATTCTGGCGTGTTTTTCGTGATGCTGCTGACCTCTCGGGCACGGAGTATGACGAAGATACTGGGCGGCTTTATATGAGTCGATCTAACGCCAAGAAGGTCAGGGATAGGAATCCTCATCATGGGAATAAAGTCATTAGCGACGGACTTCTTATCGGTCCTTATATCTCCTTTGATTCATGGGGGGAGATCTTCTCAGATGACCCGCCGGCAGGTCGTCTTATCACCGCAGCGACAGACGAGCGGGCATGGGGAGGGCACGCAGGAAGTGCGGCAGAAGCTCAAGATTCGGATGCCCTGATGGCCGACGACGATGAAGAAGAAGAAGAAGAGGAGGAGGACGAAATTAAAGTCGATATTGAAGAGGAGGCAGGGAATAGACTAAATAGTCTGCCGCACAGTCAGCCACAGAGTCAACTTCCTAATTCCTTGCAACTTCCCGACTCTCTGCTCGAAGGAGGGGATTCACAACCGATTCCTGCGTCGCCTCGCACGTCTCATACGCCGGCAATAAGGTTAACTCCTTCTTCCACACGCCTGCGAGAGCGGCAACGTACCGCTATCTCTGAGTATCACACACAGACTTCATCATCGTCAAGGAAGAAGTCGAAGGGCCAGGGCACGATCACAGCGGAGGAGTTAAAGGAGCTTCTTCATGAGGATTCTGCGAGGCGCCTTTCCGTCACATTACGGGCAGCCGGGTCAGAGGATCTAGAGAGGGCTGTTAGCAACTGCTTGGAGGTTATTGGAGAAGCATACGGTATACCTTATGCCGTGAGGGCGATCGCGATGTTTAAAGAAGTGAGGAATGCGGTGATATGGAATGCGCTTGGTTCAGTGGAGGTGAAGAAGGCCTGGGTTGAGAGCCAAATTGGCCCGGCAGAATAAGGCTATGAATAAGGCTATATGGTTACTGTGATTTGAAGATGAAGCTATGTAGTGTTATACTTGCTAAGGGGGCTTTTCCTATATAAATTGACCTTAATTCAGGTGCCTTATTACTGACTTCAATAGAGCTATCACAGACCTGATTTTGTAGCTTCAAATTACCCCTCACTGCCTTCAGCCTCGCTGCGGCCCCTCTCTCTATTCACTTTCCTCACCTCCTTCACTTTCCTCGCTCTCGCCGCTGCCGCGTATCTCAATAGCTTCCTCGCCTCTATTGCCTCTGTGCCGACGATGATTTCTGGCTTCCTCTTCTCCTTCTTCTCTTCTTATTCCTAATACTTCATTATATCTCTGCCAAGTCGCTCTCGCGATCGCCGTACGTAATCCACGGGATGTCTGAGTCGGCACGAAGTCATCCGCGCGCCTCTTGGCTGCCTCCATCGCTGCCCGAGCGTGAGGGAAGTTATTCAGGTATGTCTGCAGATTAAGATCACGCTCATTAGGCTCGAGGCCGTCTCCTAAGATGAAATTCCACAGACCGGTGACCGCAAGGATAATACGCTGTTGATCCCGAATATCATATTCTGCGGCGCTGTGCCTCACGATCTTGAACTTCCTTTTCACTCGACTAAAGATCTGCTCCACGATGACTCGAAGCTGGGCGTGACGAAGGTTATATATCTCCTTTTTATTCTGTGGCCGTCGATCAGCAGCTTCCCAGTCTTTGAGATGGTATTTAGTCCCCGGGAAGGGAATTAGGATGCCTCGACTAGAGCCAAACCCGGCATTAGCTATGAAGAAGCGTGCTGAGGGGATTCGCAGGTCAATAGTCTTTGCAATCCGGATCAGTGAGGAGTCGTTGATAGAACCCTCGGCGCCCACAAGCACATATACGAAGAATCCCTCGAAGTTAACTGCTGTGAGGATATTCTGTGATATGTTGTTTTCCCTGGACCAATATCTCTTCTGATGCTTCCGGGGCACATAGGCAGGTATATGACAACCATCTATAGCTCCAACGGCGCCGTTGAACGCAGTCATTTTCGGGGATAACTCCACGAAAGCCGATAGATCAAGAAGATGACTTGTTGGCTGCATAACAAAGCGTATATGCAGTCGGCGAAGAGGTTCGAGGAGTTCATGGAAGATATTCGAGACGGTTCCTTAGCTGACACAGAAGCGAAAAGCAGTATTCCTCTGCGGCTCCCCATACGCGAAGATCCATAGCAGGATCATCAACTTCTGCTCGAGGGATATCTGCCTACTATCACGAGCAGAAGTATTAATCCTCAACCACCGGCAGAGGTCTCGAAATAGGGCTTGTGGCATACGGAATAGGTGCTTGAACATATCATCATCCCCTCGAGCAGCCACGAGGCATAGTCTCTTGCAAGATGACGATTAGTACGGGGGCGGCGGCGTCGGCGGCCTCGCCAGCTCGGTCTCTCTTCTCCAATGACTCCAAAGAAGCGTAACAGGATGAGAACCCTGTGGCGGTTGGCAATGACTTCATCTTCTTCTATGAAGTAGCGCAGAAGGTCCTCATTCTCGAGGAGGCCGTCGCCATCGATTAGGTTCGTAATTTCCTTATTTTCCTCGTCTTCAACCGACATTATTGACAGTTATCAGGAGTTGTGAATCGCCTCGTTTCACCCCCTCACGAGTGTATCAATTTGAGTCACGAAAATCGGTATGATCTACATCCCCGTTGCCGTCACGGGCAACCCGAAGCTCCCGGCTAGCTTGGTACATGAAGGTGGCGGTGTTTATGTGCAGCTATGCAATTGAGACAGTCAATTCTTATATCCCCCGCTAGAATTGGTGCCAAATTGAGCAAAGCGCGTCCCCTCATTCATTTACACCGAAAACCTGATGACAGGGATCTCCCAGATTGCTGACCCTGATCAGGGCCTTAAGTAACTCTGCGGGATGGAATACCCCGCACAAGAGATAACCTCAGACAACAATCAATCAACACACTGCTGCTGCCCATTATTCTTTACCTGATCCTTGATCCTCTCAGCACGCTCAGTGCGACAAGATGATATAGAAGGCGTAGTTATTTGATGCCCTCGCTTTGTTGTAGCTGATGATGATGATCATCTGGCCTCCACGGAGGAAGACGTTCCGAATGACTATCGTCGTATTGACACATCGGGTGGTAGCTATCTCGGTGCCCCTACGAGGTAGCCCTCTAGAAAAATGCGATGCAGTAAATGTCCGCTTGCTGGGGTCGATACCTGCATCAAGATACCGTAGAAACTCGAAAAATTGAGCCTCTTGGCAAAGTGGAACCGGGCCAATTTCCCCGCCCGCTATGCCCTCTCGGGTCAAGCCTCGTGAGGCTCTTCATGAATCGGATATCAGAGTAATCCCTTGATGAAGGGATCAAAATTCACTCTTTTTCATGGAATGAAGCATTCTGATATATCTTCAGAGAGTCATCATGGTCCTCGAACAGCGCGAGCCCAATTTACAAGTGACGCCGAGGCGTAAGCGTGGTCCAAAGCCCAAGCCAATTTCTGAGCGCAAATCACAGCCATTCGCCCCACTGCAAAGGAAGGAAGAAACACACTCTCCCGCCAAGCAGGTCCGGGTTCTTCAGTTTCTCATTAACCACCGCATTTATGACCCAAAAGCGAATACTAGGGGTTCAAGGCGGGTTCAAGTTATTGATTGATATCGTCAACCGTATATTTCTGAGGCAGCAACGTGGTTCAAGGTCAAGGAAAAGACCGTTCGCGGGTGGTGGAAGCGGCGAGACAAGATCCTCGGTATCATCGCCTCAGATCCCTCGTGGAGACCCTTCTGGCCGAAGCTTGAAGAAGAGCTATTCAGACAGTTCGTTCAGCGGCGATCAGAGAAGAAAATCATTACAGTCTCTTGGTTCCGGTCTACAGCTAAATCCCTCTTCAAAGAGGTCTATCCAGAACATAAGCAGCTATTCGCATTCTCTAATGGATGGTTCTTGAACTTTAAGAAGCGGCACCGTATCGTGAAGCGGCGAGTCACCAACCAAGCCCAGAAGACCCCGGCAGAGTACCGTCGCATTGTCAATAGCTTCCTTCGCTTCATCTTACGCAACTCTCAAAGGAGGGCATCACCAGTCCCTATGGACCCTCCCAAATACCCCTATCAGCTAGGGGAAAAGATCCCTGATCTTCTCGACTCCCCAAAACGCCAGTTTCACAATAACTGTATCCTCAACGTTGATGAAACACCAATTCCTTTTGAATACCTTGATGGATCAACCTACGCCCTCGAGGGTGATAAGACTGTCTCCGGGAAGACCGATAGAAGCGGCTGGAGCAAGAGAAAAGCGACTCTTCTACTGTCTATCTTCGCTGATGGACTGGGCCGTCTCAAACCAAAGCTCATATTCGAGGGCGCTGAACCACCGAAGGGGAAGATCATGCAGCGAGAAGGTCATCTATATCATCCGGGGGTTACCGTAGAGTTCAACCCGACGGCCTACAATAACGAGAAGTTATTCCTGAAGTGGCTGAACGAGGAGGTTATCCCCTGCAAGAGAGAACACAGGGAATTTATGCTCGTTATGGATGTAGCGAGTTTTCATAAGACTGACGACGTGAACGCGTTACTGAAGGAGTCGAAGATCCTGCCGGCGATGATACCCCCGGGCTGTACGAGCCTTCTTCAACCGCTTGATGTATCTATCAACAAGGTCTCCAAAGCGTGGTTACAGCAGTATGCCGATGAGTGGATCATAGAGAGAGAGAATGACCCGGATCGCAATTCCAAGCAGTGGACCCCTACTGAGAAGCGAGTCATGACAACCCACATCGTCGGCCGGGCTTGGGAGCGACTTCTAGAGCGACCTGAGTTGATTCAGAAGTCCTTTTCCACCTGTGGAATTGGCTTACGGCCTGATAGAAGTGAAGAAGAAAGGATCAGCATCAAAGACATGAAGAAAGAAGAGATTGACTTCAGCAACTGGGAAATAGCTTCAAATCCGGAAGAAGGAGAGGATCAACACCAAGAAATAGCTTCTACATTTGATGATGAACAACTAGGCTTCCCAGAAGATGACCTTATTGAGTCTCTGACCTCTCTTTCTACAGAAGAGTTGGCACGGATGGCTGTGGAGAAAGGAGTCACGGTCAACTTCACAAGGTCAGATGTCAGGGAAGAACTAATAAATCGGCTTGTGGACTTTAGTACCTCCTCTCAGGGCGAAATTACTATGGAGGAAGAAGTCACTTTGTCATTGGGGACCCCATCCTCGATCCAATAGAACGCAATTCCTTCTTGCCACTCCCTCTCGACCCCTAGCCTGAAGTCCCACTTCTTCCATCGCCGACCCCGGCTCTCAACCTTACGTAACACCACCTTTCCTGCTTCCAAGATATCGTCAAAGCCTCGCCGACTTAACTCTCTTAACCAAGCGTAGTGGATGCCTTCATTTGTAAGGGAAATGCCGGTTTTTATACCTGGGCTGGAGGGATCTCTGTACGTGAGGCGGCAAGTCTGTCCGACTTCAAAGCAGGCCGCGTTGGCGAAATCATCCGTCACATCTGCCAATATTGATTATGCAATCTGACCAATGAGAGGCCACATATAGATGATATCAATGAAGCCGGCCGGGTTGAGAGTCATATTAGAAGCGTGTTTTTGAGGGCCTCGTGAGGAGCTGTTGTGAGGGTATTTTGAGAAGCTATGATCAGAGGGATTGAGGTCGGCTGATGATAGACACATTATTCCTAATCAGGAAAGGTGGGCGGGGAAATTGGCCCGGTTCCACTTTGCCAAGAGGCTCAATTTTTCGAGTTTCTACGGTATGCTGTACAGGTGTCGATTTGCCAGTCTGTGCCCTTGACGAAGGGTTTGCCGCGGAAACTGGATGACCTGAGCTTGTCTGCTAGTATTTTCCATACATCAGCTAGCTTGTTTTGGGGGTCTTGTAGCAAAGACCATCCAGTCTTTCAACAGGTCAGATCATCTTGTACCTCATCCCTATTGATACCATGCAGTACCCACCTGCCGTACGTACCCACCAACCGTACAGCAAAAAAAAATATCCTCATACAAAATGTTGTTGAATTGCGCAGTGATGCTGGGTGTGATTGATAAAATCAAGGTTGTTATTATTATTGTCATGGTGAGAGCTCCCTAGGGGTTTATATCCCATGCGATTCCATCTAGGACTTTTAACTTTCAATCTAGGACTTTGTGATGTGACCCTGAAGTGAGGGGGAAGCTCCCAATTATTCCAACAGCACGCTCAGTGCGACAATCATTGATGATGCGTCCCAGGTTCCCCCCATGTACCGATCATGTGACAGGGGTGGTGTGGGGCGAGGTACATGACGGGGGCTTTCGACAATTGAAGGGATAGTGTCACCACTAACTTGGCTCTCTGGCTGTGCATAAGGCCTTGCATGGCTTCTAGGGGTCGCCTCGCTGCTTGGTAACCCCGTCTCTAGGTGGTGAGAAGCCTCTGAATGACTGGATTATTTGCCTTGGTAGGGATCGGCGGGATACGGTTGCGATGAACGAAGGAGCAGCTCAGAGAGCGGTAGAAACTCGTCACGGTTATCACTGTACTACTCTCCTCAAATCTTAAGCTACAATCACTAGAAAAACCCCACGCACACCTTAGGGACCGTAGTGAACAAACTGCGCCCAATGCAGCGGCGTCTCCATCTTATCCCCCCTGACCGCCATCACCGCCTCTCTCAGTGCCGCCGCCATCTCTCCATCCCTCCAGCCCCCCTCCCCTTGCCTGAAGACCGACGAGTAGAACCCTCTCGCCACCTCCACGCACACCCTATCATTCGACGGCCAGAGACAGCCGACCACGTGTGGAAACCCTGCCATCTGGAATCCGCTCACCACGTGGATGACCTCGTCCCACAGCCTCACTACCTTGTTTTGCGCCGTCGAGCAGGCCGATAGGTAGGCCAGCCGCGCATGCTTGAGGTTCATTTCCGAGATCGTCCCCACCGTAAGTCTGTCCTGAACGAGCTCGACTTCGTTGTCGTTTCCATTGCCCCCATTACCCACGTAATCCTCTCTGCGCCTCTGCAATATGAGTCCGCTGTTCGATGGATCCACATGGTCCGTCGACCCGTGGCACGCAAAGTGTGCGATGCAGCACCGCCGTAGTCCTTCGAACACCTGATCAACGCTGGGCTGCTCCATGTGCTCTGCCGAAATGTGTCCCCTGCTCAGCCCCAACAGAATGTCCTTTTCTCGAGTGACACCGGGAAGGCCAGACAGTGGCCTCTGGCCGTCAGCCGGCGTTGCCGGCATCGTTACTACCAAGAGCGACCCCTGTGTCATTTCCAAATTCTCGGTTCGCCTTCGAGCGTGGGCCAGCGCTTTGATCGACGGTATATACGACGAGACCACCTTGTGGTAGGCGGTCTCGGTCGCGCCGATGCGGTGTATGCTGGCTGCATGGAAAGGCATCGAGCTAGCAAGACCACTCCCGATCCACCACACTCTCGAGAGGTCTTGCGCTGCTGGCTCGTGGAGTATGCGCAGCTCATCTAGTATCTGCCTGACGCAAGACTTCCAGAGCCAAGCCAGGTAGGCCAAATACTCTCGATTTTTCGCTGCACGTTCGGCTCTCCGGCCGGTCCAGTCTTTACTCAGCCAGGCCTTTGCGTCTGATGCAGACAACTCAGAGAGGTTGATTGCCTTGATGGCCGCGGGTGAAACAATAATGGCGTCGCTCCGGAACTCCGTGATATTAACTACTAGGATGCTGCCTCCCGCTGCGCACTGTTGCATCTCGGCTGTTGTCTGACCGAGCAAGAATCGCTCATAACCCATAATGTTTCGGATCTCTCCTATACAGGCGTCCAAGTCCAGGGCGGCTTGACGACGTCGCCTGCCCTGTTCTCTTAGAGCATCTTGCTCAAGGCCGACCAGGGGAGTATTGACCTCGTCGCGGAGCTCTTCGTAGCGGCGAGCAATCTCTGGATGTTTCTGTGCCAAATGGGACACGTCGCTCCGGCTGTCTATTAGCTGACTCAGAATGACCGCCCGGCCTTTCTCTAGGAAGTGAAGGGCGTCGCAGGTCTGGTCTGATGCCAGGAGCAGTGCGCAAAGATCGGCAGCTACGCCTGCAAAGGTCGATACGACGTACTGTTGATCGCTGCGGCCGAGAAGTTTTGTGTTCACCGTGGGCAATAGATTAATGACATCTTTACCAAGCGATATAGCAGTGTCTATCTTGCGCTGGAGGGCAAGCAACTTGATGCACTGAGAGGCGGCCTGGATACGATGAAAGGGAATGGCCATTGTTGTGTTCCAAGCCATTTGGAGATAATTAGAGGCATTATCAAGGTCGCCTATCTCCCCAGTCTGTTGATACCGGCGACCAAGATTCATTCCCATGTTGCTTAACCGGGCTGCGCGGTCGGGGTGGTCTTCAGGAGTGGCGTCGACTGCTTGACGAGTCACGCTGATTGCTTCCTCTAGGTCGCCTATCTCCCCAGTCCGTTCATACCGACTCTGAAGATTGACTCCCAGGAGGTTTAACCCGCCTGGGCGGTCGGGGTGGTCTTCAGGAGTGGCGTTGACTGCTTGACGGGCCACGCTGATTGCTTCCTCTAGGTCGCTCATCGCTCCAGCCCGTTTATACCGACTCTGAAGTCTGCTTCCCAGGTTGTTCAACCAGGCTTGGCGGAGGGTATGATCTTCAGGAGTGGCGTTGACTGCTTGACGAGCCACTCTAATTGCTTCCTCTAGGTCGCCCATCGCTCCAGTCCGTTCATACCGACTCTGAAGATGGATTCCCAGGTTGTTCAACCAGGCTGGGCGGTCGGGGTGGTCTTCAGGAGTGGCGTCGACTGCTTGACGGGCCACGCTGATTGCTTCCTCTAGGTCGCCTATCTCCCCAGTCCGTTTATACCGACTCTGAAGATTGATTCCCAGGAGGTTTAACCTGCCTGCGCGGTCGGGGTGGTCTTCAGGAGTGGCATCGACTGCTTGACGAGTCACGCTGATTGCTTCCTCTAGGTCGGCAATGTTTCCTGTTCGCTCATATCGACTCTCAAGCATGATACTGAGGATGTTCTCCATACCTGGCCAGCCCGGATCATTTTCTTGCATCATGCCCATGGCTGCCTGCGCATACCAAGATAAATGCCAGGCCAATGTGGCTCTTGCTCCCTGTCCTGGCCTGGAGCGAGAGGTTGAGTCAGTAAGCTTTCGGACTCATAGGATTCTCACATGGACCACCAGCGCACTGCTGCTGTTGTGGTACTGGCAGCGAAGGTGGGTCGCGCGCAGGTTGGATGGCAGCCTGGCTAATATCGCGGAGTTGCTGAGCTGGGATGAAAGTGCTGAGCTGGGAGAAGCTTGATTCCTGAGGTGCTCGCTGCCTAGCTGGGATGATTTGTCTCTTATCTCCTGAGTGCGTGCGGACCTCCACTGTGGTAACGATGAGGGGGTATGGCCAATTAAAATGTGCGAAATAAAAGGTACAAAATTCCCATGCTAAATTAGGTGGTGATAGAAGTCCCAGCAATGTTTGCTTTGACATATCGCAACATCACAGATACGGCATCCGAAGGTGGTCTGACTACGCACCTTAGGCCGCTTCCTCTCCTTTTTTTCCTGATTGCCGCTGACCTCCGTAAGAGGGCTCCATTCCGAGGCGTTTGTTCTCAGCTGCCCCTGCCGACACCCTTGACAGGCTAGGCAGTCTGATTTGGCATGACGGTTGATAAAATTGATCTCCCGGTCCACGTGTTTACGCTGTAATTCGGCATCCTGTAGATCACGCTCGTCTCCTGCTCGGTAAAGCTGCCTTGCCTGACTATCATGACCGTAGGCGTTGAATAATTCGTTATAAATGCACTCTCGCCACTGCCTGTGATTCGTGTATCTCTTCCACTTTGGCTGCCCGTGAAGTTGAGCAACATAGCTGTTAACAAGGGCCACATCAAGGAGGAAGGTCCAGGCTAGTGCTTGCCACGGGCCCCGGCGGAGGGCATGATCATACTTATAATATGACCTCAGCTGATCACCACGGTCAACATGGTTCATCTCGTCGTTGTAAGCAGCAGCCACTGTCGGTATGTTGATCATTTTGACAGCTTCGTTCCTAAAAAAACGGCGTATCGGCTTGGCCTCTGACTTCTTGGATGACGGCTTCTTCCTCTGTCGGACAACACGCTCATCGTCGGCGCCGGTAAACACGGTAGACAAGAATAACACAAGCTTAGTGTCCTTCCAAGCGATTTGGTTGACCTGTGGTTACAGCACGAAGGCGAATTAGTAGGGGATTCTCAGCCAAAAGTGTCTGAAGTCAGTACCTGGTTGTCAGGGGTTGGTATCGCCTTGACGGCATTAAATTCGTACATTTTTTTGACCTTGCCGTCATCGTTCTTATCCCTGACTAATTCCTCGTGGATGCCACTATTCGCACGAGCTGTGCCAGTGGCCCCGTAGCCCTGCTTGCGGAGGTTGCGGAAGAGAGGTGGGGACGAGAAGAGGTTATCCACAAAGACGTGATATGTCGATTTTGGCAGTGTTTTTGTAAGGCCAATAACGACGGCTTGGGTCGAATTCACTGCTTCATCATCGTCTTCTATATCAGGGGCTTCCTCTGCGGCCTTGGCTGAGACCTTCCTTCTTTTCCTAGGCCGGGCTTGTGAGGGTTGTGAGGGCTGTGATGATAATATCTGCGTTGAAATTTCAACGCCAACGGCGCCATGTTCTGCATCTTTGATATGCCATAGCCAGTGAATAAAGAAGCCCAGCTGGGCTATGACCCAAATCTTGAAACCCACAGGGTCGGGCTTGCTTTTGATAGTCGTGGTAGCGTCACTTCTGCCCGTATAGCGGATTATGCACTCATCGATAGCTAGGTGGGACCCAGGCCGGAACAGCTGCATGGATACGGCTTGTATGTGCTCAGACCACTCTTCAACGCCTTGGAATACCTTCGGAAGTGGTGCAGTCTCGTCTACTTGGGTGTGGTCAAAGGGGCGAAGGTGCCTGTGGATAAGCTGAAAGTTATCGTATGAGATGAACTTAACAAATGAGTGCTCAGCGCGTTGAATACCGGGCTTGGGGCTCTCCCAATAGCTTCGTATCTTCTTTTCCTTATGCACTCCCATATAAATAAGCACTGCAATCATCGTCATCACCTCTGAAGCCGTTGGACCTTCCCATTTGTGGAGTTTTGAGGTTCGCTTCATTTCGGTTTTCCAGCTGTCGATCCAGCCGTTCAATTTGAGCCACGAGACCCAGCTTCTCGTATAGACGACCCATTTTTCAACGAGGGATATAGGGAGGAAAAGTTGGAATAGCTTCAGAGGCGTTGGAGGCAGGGTGTTGATATGAAATTTACGTGTTTCCACTTGGAAGGGCTCGAAGCTCGTGCCTTGGTCCTCTTCGGCCGGAAAAACCGCGGCCCGGGTTGAATCATTGGGCCAAATGCGATGGCTGTGCCGTTCATCGAGAAAGCTCGTGTCATCATAGGGGGTGATGACCTGTATCTCGTCTAGAGTTGGAGGGGAGCTCATTGATGAGATCAAAATAATTTGATGCTGTTTAGGGTGTAAAATGGCATCAATTTCTTCTCGCATTAAACTTTTCGTACCCCTCACGTACTTCCGAGGTGACCAAGATAAGTGGGGCGAGTGACTTTGCGGAGGTCCGCACGCACTCAAGAGATATGCTTTTATCGCCATGGCCGATGGGAAGGTTAGCGCATCCCTCGTCGACCCTCATTTGCATGATGACAGCCTGATTATGGTATGGTGCCGGGTCAGAATCATTACGTGTCGTGCGGGGCTGGTGGCAGTCTATTCTGGCGGTGGCTGTGATGGGCGGAATGTGTGCTGACTTGGATTTGGAGTTCGCTCAGTGGTCGCCTGCTGAAAAGCTGCTCCTTGTGGCGGCGGCTATGGGTCCAACACTCAGCCCTGGATGCCTCCTACCAACCCCAACAATCCCAGGTCATGCGCGATATGGAATCTTTACAACACGTCCGAGGTACGGTAACTCATAAATTGCGGTACAGCATATCCTAGCCAGATCAGCAGGTTTTTGTACGAGAATAAAACGAAGAGACCAAATCAACGGGTATACTGGACTTTTGTAAAAGTTGGAATCCATATATTGATTGGATCTCGTGCAGAGTGGCCGAACGCGCAGTAGGGGTTCTGAATTACACACTACTCGTCCGTGCGTTGAACCCCCTGGTCCTTGATGAAGTTTGTTTGAAGCCGGCCACGGAAGTCCTTGGTTGTCTCGGTCTTGTCTCGAAGGGACAATGCATGAGAGGGCAGTGTGACTAGTCCTATTTCAGCTATAATTGATCGCCTGATTTCTCCAGACGCGTCGAGATGTCGACGTGGTCGCGTCCACGTTTGTAATCAACCAGTCAATCATAGTAGAGCGGAGGGACCGAAATAGGACTAGTCACACTACCCCATATCCTGAAGATAAGATGAGGCAGCACTGCCCCACTGCCCTTGCAAATCTTCTGCGGGATTGATGGCCGCAACCATGTGGGGACGCCAGGAGCGGACCGACCCAGGTGGACTAATGCTGCGATGCCCTTACCACAAAATCGTCATGGAGCTTGTGTACTCCCGCTAGGAGTTGTATGTCTCGACCTAAGTTTATAATTTTATTATTTGCCGGAAGACCTGATCCATCTATCAAATTTTCATTCGTCACCTATTCTTCTGTTTCTCCCGCGCGGATCAGTAGAATCTCCCCCCCTGGCGCGTCCATCCTGTCCCACTCTCCGTCAATGGCCCCCTCAGACAGTGGTGTCGCCTCCACTTTAATAATGTCATCTTCGCCATCTTCCTCGTCCCTGCCCCTCTCAACGGAGGACCACCGAGGCGATTTGGAGAGCCGAAAGGTATCGGCACTTTTGCTGGACAACCACCGATGCCGGATTTTGCGGTACTGGAAAGCGCAGACCTGTTCGCCCGGCGCCCTGAAAGAGGTTTGCGTGTTGTCAACGCAATCATTGTTCCCCCCGACTGAAGGATCAATGATCTCTCCGAGAGGCGCGACGACGCCGAATGCAGCAAGAGAGAGGCTGACAGGGACGTGGATTTGGCCGCCGACATCTATCCCATGGACGAATTCCTCGACAATGCGGGCATTCGTGATTGTGTGAAATCCCACGATCATGTATATGTCATGGCCTCTGTCTACCTGTCTCTCGATCCAGGTCTTGGTGGCTAGAATTTCCATGGCTTTGTTGAACCACTCGTCGGAATTGTCGAGCGTGTGGGTCTTGACGCATTCTGCCGTGATCTTCACCTGAGCCTTAGCACGCTTCGAAAATCCTGCCGACATAAGAGACGTGAGTGCAGATGCGAAGCTAGCATTGCTGCTTTTGTGGTTCAATCCGACGAAAGCCTCGCGGGGCGAAACGGCGGGCTTTGGTGTTTCGGTGTACAGAGGATCGTGAAAGCTCTGGTGTGGATGATCAATATTCGTGATGAAGCGGGCCAGCTTGACAGAGCTTTGCGGCAGAAAGAAGTGCGGAACAATAATGTTGAGCGACATGGTGGAAGCTATTCACGGCAAAGAATAAAAGGATGAAGATGCCAGTCTGACCTCAGGAAGGACGAGGAGGGCTGATATATTTGGGACATGGTACTGTGTTTGTGCATGGCAAGAGGCATCCAAGACCAAGTCCAGAGCCTTGTCAACACAGCGTCGCGGCTCCTACATATGTGACGTGGCAGCCATCAATTCCACCGCCAACCGCCAATGCTATTGTCACAGCCACAGCCACAGCAGGTAGCTCAGCTGCCGCCAGCCTAGCGACATTGTGCCATTGGCCAGTCCGCGATCCTGCCTGCGCAGCCGCAAACACACTGCCACCGCCATAAGCGTAGGCTCCAGCTTTGACAGCTGCTCATACTGTCGTACAAGTATAAGACTTACCATACATCCGAAAGAACAGGTGTTCGACGAAACGGCCCTGCTAAATGCGTTCTCAGTTGAATTAGCAGAATGCCTTCCAGCAACTACAGCGAAATAAACACATAGCACCATTCATTGCCTGAGGTTGAGGCAAAAATTTCCTAAGCCTTATTGTATCTTTACACTCATGTGTAAAGACAGGTGTCCTTATCCTAACCCCTTGGTGATACCTTAAATTTAGGACTTGCAGGTTCTTGCAAGTCCGAGCCGTCCACGAGTGAATTTTACCCCGCGTGCTAAGTCAGCCAGCCCCAACCCGGCCGCCAATCGGACAGCCGCCGCACCCTTGATGTACCTGCCTCCACGACGCGCAGGGCTCTCCTGTCTGTGCATTAGCATGAGGTGGCCCGGTTCGGGGCACTAATTTCCGCACCGGTCAGTTCAAGGCTGTGCCCACTCATCCGAGCTAGCGAGTTTATGCTTGAGGATGGATGCTAATGATCGTCTCGCGCCGCCCCGCCCCCGCCGCGTTTGGCCATGGCCCGCAACGCGTCCGCGACGCGGTAGGTATCACGTCACTGGCCATAACAAAGGCCTCTGACTGCGAACTCCGATATGCTGTAACTTAACTCAGCACCTGTATGGATTATAGTCTTGGGCTCATCTTCACCATGAGACGTTGCGTGATTCCCAACATAGTGTGTCGAGCCGCTCATCACGAGACGAACTGCGCCCAAAAGTTTGATTCAGTTTCCCTCACTTATCGCGAAGACGTGGAGTTAGCCTGCCAGCCTTGTGTCAGCCACCCAGTGCCTCACAATGGTCTCCAGATTGGTAAGGTCAGGAACTGGCCTCCAGGAAGGCCAACTGCTACCACATCATTCACCACGCATGAGCCTCTCTCTGAGGCGTCCAACCAGGCCGTCCCGACGCCTGCCACATCTCAACCGTCCTATGGAATGATGGTGTCAAGCTCCGGAGACCTTCGCTTACTGTTGGGGGCAAGGATCACGATCATCGTGAACTTGTTCACGATGAGAGTGAACGACCACAACGAGCGTCAGGCAACAGCCTGCTGTCTATGAATCGGCAGACTGAACACGGGTATAAAGAGACCGACTTTCGTCGCTCCTTTAGATAGGAGAACACACGCTCCTTTTAATCCTCAATCTACACTGATCTTTTGTTCGATGTCTGCATTCATGTATCGGTGCTAGGTTGACAATAGACAACTGTAGTTTCTTTCCGGCGTGAAAGTGTGCTAACCTGATTAGGAAAATGTAACGCCCACACTAAAAGTTTACTAACCCAGAATAGGAAATTGTAACGCACTACCGCGCTCTGTTCTCCGACGGCTTTCGAGGTCATTAAGTTTAACTGTGTGATACAACAGCAACATAGATTTGAAGAAAAAAGAATGCATTTCTATATTGTTGAGGTAGTTAGCTACCCAATCAAACTATATAAGATGAGTAATTCTGGTTGTGGTGTTGAAAACCTAAGTGCTGGTTCCCCTCTAGAGACCTTGTCGTGGTAGCCAGCGAGGTAGGGACTCTTGTCGTGGAAGGGTCTGCCCTGAGACATGCCAAAGTGCGAGTTGGGCTTGACCGCTGCGTCGTAGATGATGAGCTCCCGACGGGCAAGGCAGATCATGTCCTCCAAGCCGTACGAGAGGAGGGGGAGGAGCTCGACGAGAGAGGTGCTGGAGAGCTTCACCTCCTTGTCGATATCAACCCAGAGTTTCCAGAGGCGGCAGACATGCTCGCCCCAGCTGATGTCCCAGCCCTGCGGAGGAGGGAAGCATGACCGCTGGCGGCCAGCAAACTTGCGCATGATCAGCTGCGGGCTGTCGTCGAGGGCTGGCAGGGCGGCGCCGGCGGCTGAGGGGGTGGCCGACGTATCCCACTCATCGCGAGGCTGGAACAGGGCAGGCTGCTGTCGGTACAGCCGCGGCAGGTCCAGGAGGTGGAGCTCATCGGGCGCGATGAACTTGTCTGGTCCGCCGGGGTTCTTGAGCTTGCCGGCGAGGAGGGGGAGCTGGTTGTTCTCCGTGGCAAAGTAGCTGGGAGGTCGGCGAGGGAAAGTCGAGGCCATGGTGCTGCTGGCGAGGAAGAGGAGACGGGAGGGAAGGCGAGGCAAGGCCACGGGAGGAGATGGCAGAGCTGGGCTCTTCTTGTCACGTCGTCAGCGCGCGCAAGGGAGAGGCAAGAGGGTGATCACGTACTGGGCGTCGAGGAGAACAAGAGGGCGTCTCCGCGCAAGGCCACGAGCCAGAGGGTGAGGCTAGAGGCTAGACTATGGCATGGTGAGCACGGTCAATCCGGCTTCGGCGGGGGAGATCTCACCTGGTGTCAAGCGTCTGCAGACCGGGGAGGAGGCAGAGTGTGCAGCGCGCAGTGGATGATGGCTCGGGCGGGAGGTATTGTTCGATGGACTGGTCGGCGGGGAATGATCGAAGAAGGCCAGGAGGCCAAGGAGGTCGAAGAGAGAGAGAGACGTGAGCGCCGAGAGGAGGCTGGCGATGATGCGGGCAGAGGAAATCGTGAGTGTCAAAGGCAGGCTGGCCAAGATATGATGCCGCGATGGAGAGGAGGATGCGGGCGATGCGCACGAGTTGATCAGCCCATGCAGAAGAGAGAGATGGAAGAGGAAGAAGAGGGGAGGGCCAAGAGGTGGAGGAAGAAGAAGAAGAAGAAGAAGAAGAAGAGGGAGAGATGCCGCGCGCCGATTATTTACATCTTGAGCGGGGGGCAGTGGTTGCGACTATGAATCACAGTCAATCCGATGCGGCAGTGAATCATGGTCAACCGTGGCAACACTCAACCACAACAATCTTCACGGGCGGGGCTCTCGGTACAGTTTTGTTTCCTCCTCTTCCTCTTCAAACCACTTCAATCGGCGCGGGATCATTTGCTCAAGCCTTGCGCTAAACACCATCAAGCTGCGCGGGAGTGTTTGCGCAAGCATCACCAAACACCACTGCATTTGCCCGAGACTCTTTGCGTAAGCATCGCCAAATAACCACCCCATTTGCCCGAGAGCCTTTGCCAAGAATCGCCAAACCTCATCGCATTTGTCCGAGCCTCTTTGCGCAACCCTCCCGCAGGCGCGATCGCATTTGCCCATCGTGCGACAGGGAAGCCCAGGGCACAACGACAAGATGGCTCCCGGTATGTCTGCGATCCCCTCCCCTCCTTCACCTTCCCATGCTCCTTATCCCTCCGCCAAGTGAGATCGCGCCCGTCTGCACAGCGTTGGCTGATCATCTGGCTCGCAGGAGCACCAGCGACCACGGTGGACATCAGCAACGTCCCTCGAAAGCAGCTCCCCAACATCCAGGGCAAGGCCATCGGCCGCCTGGCCATGAACCAGTTCAACACCACGCCGACGCCCTCCAGCCGAAACAAGCGTGACGCGATCGTCATCAAGGGAGACCGGGTCCAGCACCAGTCTGTCCGTCTTGTGAGTGTGCGGAACCGGCGCGAGAGAGCCTGCCCGGCGGTGGCTGACCCGTCTGATCACACAGGTGAAGGAGTGCCTCCGCTTCTGGATCTGCTCCCGGATGGCCCTCGACCGCGATGGGAATCCCCTCTACGTGGAGCTCGCGTTTGCCGACGAGGATGGCGACGACCCCAAGCAGCACGCGACCCGGTTCTTCTCCTCCATCGGCAGGGTCGACGGCGGCATCAAGACCATCCTCGACATGATCCCGACGACCGCACTCCAGCCCGTCTACATCCCGGCCGACTTTGCCCACCCACACGGCCACTTTGTCGACCAGCTGATCGACCGGCGGGAGCGCTGGCTGGCGCTGGCCGTGGCCTTCCTCGGCGTCCGGAACCCCGTCCTCTGCAGCCACTGTGTCAAGTCATATGTGGCCAACGTGAGCTGGAACAGGGAGCACATCCTCTTCCCCTTCTCGGCCTGCATCTCCATCAAGGGCTTCCAGAACAGCCGATGCGCCAACTGCATCTGGCAGAGGGACACCACCTGCGAGTGGGAGAAGTTGCCCGGCTACCTGGCAACGTCGGCCACCGAGGGGCCCCAGAGCTGGCCGCTGCTGGGCAAGGAGTCTCTGGTGCGGCGACCGGGCTCGTACGGGGTTGATCAGCTGAACCGCGCGAGCTGCCCGAGGGTCTCGTGCAAGTATCCCTCGCTGCGGAGCCATGAGAACGGCGGGGTGAGGGAGCTGAGCCTGCTGGAGGAGGCGGCGGCGGAGGACGCCCAGGATGAGTTCAGTGAGTGCTGAGCGCGGCTGGGGCCATGGGCGGTAGCGTACACGGCAGGACAGGTTGGGGGACGGATGAAACAGGGAGTGTATGGTAGCTTGCCTTGCCTGTAAACCACGGCGATGACTGCGCGTGTTTTCGTGGACTCTGTGTTGATGTGTGACGGCGTGATGGCCATGACCCCCGAGTAAACCAAGTGATCACACTGCGGCCAGACGGGTACAGACCTCGTCTATGCGTGAACGATGTTGATTTGCCCGCGGGAATGTCTTGTCGTCCACCTGTGCGGCATATGCAGGGTAGCTTGGCGTGAACAATGCCATTGTCCCTCAGATCACGGCCGAGACAAAGGATTGACTGACGGGACATACCATGGACAAAGAACAGGCGCGAGACGAGACTCTTTGATGCATTCACCGAGAGGCGACAGGTATAGATACCCTCCACCACCCTGGGCCTTCTGCCATGGCTCCCCTGACCAGCAATACGCTTTGCGTGAACCCCCCTGACCAACATCAACATCACTTACACGCACACCGTACCCCGCGAGCGACTGATCAACCGCAACCATGGCAGCTCCCAACACGACGGAGCGATTCCTCGTCAAGACCAAAGGCATGACCTTTCTGGGCGCCGAGGTGAGAGGAGAGGGAGGCGACGGCGTCATGATGGACCCCGGCGAGAATATACCAGCCAACCTGGCCGATGTGTACCAAAAGCAGCCAGCCCAGATGCAACGACGAGAGGACTGGGATCATGAAGCCCACGGCAGGATTCTGCTCGGGGACAAAGACAGCGACGAGACAATCAAGGCCAAGCTGCGCCGGGTAAGCCCGCCGCCCGACTTTGCACGCCCAGACATGACGTGCACGTGGGAGGACCACCAGGTGGATGCATGGGGAGCATTCATGTGCATCCAGAACGAGGAGGAGCTCAACTCGAGCAAGGCCATGGCCCTGATGCGGAGCCGTATGCATGGCCTCTGGGACAATGTGACCCTGCTCCCCAAACCCATCCTCGTCACGGGCACGGCGATCTGGCCCAACGGCGAGGACGGCAGGGAGGAGAACCCGTTCCTGGCCCCGGGGGCTGATCAGGTGGAATGCGAAGCCACGCTTGGTTTCAGCAGCATCAGAAAGGCGAGAGAGTCCTTCCAGCACAAGCGCTTCGTCGTCGGCCTGTTCTACCACGCAAACGCCAAGCACTGGGTTGGCTTCTGCCTCGACCGCTACGAGAAGGACATGCTGTTCACGGACACGATGGAGAGCCGAAGGGAGGTCCGGTTCCAGCGAGGCTGCGTTGTCGCACGGGAGATGTTTGCGAGGCTGGGGCTGCCGCAGCACTTCAACGCATACTGCCTTCCCGTGACGAGCCAGCCTTCTGACTGGGAGTGTGCCCTCCTGGCATGCTGGACGATCACCAACCTGGTGCGTGACCTAGTTGGCGTCCCCGGGAGGGACATTGGACGCATCGTCCCCCTCACCACCGTCAAGATCGACGGCAGCAGATCGACTCCGGTGAACAGCATCGCCGTCCACCACCAGGACTGGCTCATGGCGCCCTGGAGACCCGCCGACAAGCATGAGCAGCGCAGGATCAGGTCCCTGAAGTGCATCAAGGCCACGCTGTCCCATATGCTGCTGAACGAGCTTGGCGTCTCGAGTGGCAGGTACATGAAGACGCAGGATGGCGATCTGGAGATGGATGTCGGCCTGGCGCACGGGGAGCTTGTCAACGCACACGGCCTGCGCGTCCAAGCCCACTGCTTCGAGGCCAAGCACTTCTTCACGGATCGAGGCGGGGTGCAATTCATCAAGCCCAACCATGTCGCGGTGACGCTGGACTTCAAGGACTTCCGCGTCATTCCACCCCCTGACGCAAACGGCGAGTTTCCCACCTGTAGGATTAGTTGCCCAACGCCCCCCCCCAGTGCCGCTGCGTGAGCTCCCGATCCGCCTGAGCCAAGAGTACGCCAGCCGGGGCTTGGAGGTGCAGGGTCATACTCCCAAGAAGCCTTCCTCGAAGACGGGGAGCACCATCATGCTTCTAGACACCACCACGGACGAGGAATAAGAGCACGGTGAGAAAGGGTGAGTTATGATGGAAGGGTACCTCCTATTAAGTACACTTAATAGAGAGAGAGAAAGAGAAATAAGGATAGGTAGTCTATTAATAAATTATATATAAAATTAAATTCTTTCCTTAAGCTTATCTAAGAGGGTTATTGATTTGCCTTTTATAGTATAGGGTAAGGAGATAGTCTTATTAAAACCCTTACTTTATAATATAATAGAGATACTAATATTAAAGAGTATTTTTTAGAATCTTAAAGGTATAACTCTTACCTACCCTAAGGCCCTAGATCCTCTATATTTACCCCTATTTATTCTTATTTAACGAGTGATTACTTTGCGGTCAGATAAGTATAGATATTGCCCATATGAGTGCGATATGGATTATACTGGCGGGAAGGTCTTATTGTCTAATTGTGCGATATATATAAGGTAGTTTAGTATAAACAATGCCATTGTCTCAAAGACCATGTCTGGGACAAAGGATTATTCAATGAGATGTGCCGTGAATGCAAAATAGGCACCAGGCTCGGCGAGAATATACCAGCCATACTGGCCGAGGTGTACCAGAACCAGCCAGCCCAGACGCAACGACGAGAGGACTGGGGGCACGAAGTCTATGGCCGGATTCTGCTCGGAGATAAGGACAGCGATGAGACTATCAAGGCCAAGCCCTAGAATGATCACTTGTTCAGTTAGAATGTTCGCCTGTTCAGCCCTAGAATATTTACTTATTCCGCACCAGAACATTCACCTGTTCAGCCCTGGAACATTTACCTGTTCGGCCCTAGAACGTTCACCTGTTCAGCCCTGTAACGTTCACCTGTTCGGCCCTAGAACGTTCACCTCTTCCGCCTCAGCACATTTACCTCATTCAACTACCATCCATATTCACTCCCTTTTCCAACTATAAAGATCTATCACTGCCTCCCCTCTCTTCCTTTTCCTTCCTATTATTTCTCATCATAACTTTAAACCACTGCTGTCCACTACGACGACCTCAACCAATAAAGCTCTATACTAACCTTAGCCCTTTCGGACTATTTCGATAATAATGTCTGCCGCTATCGAACCAACTAGCCTTCGTGGAGAGGTTGCTCGCCGCATTATGCGCATATACCCTGATAGAAGCTGGGGTGCTCCAGAAGGATGCCACACGGCGATCTTCCAGATTAGTATGTTTGGAGGGTCTTTTGTGTATGCCAAGAAGCACTTTACGCCTCAGTATGGTCCCCCCCATACTACAGGGCTTATACCCATTGACCCGCAAACGCCTGAATGGGATAGGCTACATGACGACATTCCCCAAGCCGACTTTTATTATGACCGGCCTTCCTTCACGTTTCCCGGGACCACGGCATCAGGCTCCTGGGGCCCCCTGACCGCATACCCTCCCGATGAGAGAGACAAGGCTGCTCTTATGTCGGCCTTTTATAGGATTCTCGAACACAACGACGATAGACGCCATATTCTCATCCATGGCGATGATACTGTTGGCTTTTTCGCAGGAGAAAGAGCAATCTCTACTAACCCAGATCAGCCCACTGAGTTCAACGCTTCACTCGGCACCTGGGGACTGCTCTCGCGGGCAACTCGGTTTATCTCTTGCCTCCTGAAGCACCAAGGTCCAGCGGCGCGAGGGTCCTCATCTTGCGAATTCCTGATTCAGCATATCCTCTATGACGGGATAATCTACCTGATCAACCCTACAGACCCGCCTTCCCCCGGATTAGCCCTTGGCGCACCAGAGCCTGAGGACAACTGGTCAGAGCCCGAGAAGGAGGCTATACGTCGCTGGCAGAGGTTTGTGAGCGGTACGAGAGCGGTCCTGAGTGCGCAGCCTGATGGATTCTTATGGAGGGTCATTCGCACTGGCAACGCGGCAGAGAATAGGAGGGAAAGAAGGCAGTTGGAGGTCCCAAGACTGGCTCTTGCTATGCATAACTTTATGCAATACTCGTGGAGGTACTCACTTAACATTAGTCAATTCTCAGATGCGAGTAGGTTCCTAGAGGCCTATGACAATACCCTGAGTATCGACATCGGGGAGGCTGCTATTAACCAGGTGGATAGCTATTGGAGCTTTGCCGACGAGGATATCATGGACTACCCCTAACTTTTACGCAGAGTTATCTCTATCCGAGGAGTTATTAGATGATATTACTACCCTCTAACTAAGGGATAAACCAGGGTTTAACTCTCGGAAGCATCTCGCCAGTATCAATGAGTTTTTTTTTATAATCCTATTAATATTATTTTTACCTACCCTATTTACCTAGATTTAATTCTTTCTCTTCTTTTAATATGCCATTGCCTCGATAATCTTTACATAAACACGGCATAACCGGATCGAGTCAAACCGAGCCCACTTGATCCTCTCCCCTAGCCAAGCCCAAAGCTGGAGATGGTTATCTTTTGTATCACCCGCTGCGGGGACTTGGCCAAGATACCCTTCCTCCTCAATGATCTGACGCATACGGCTATATTCCTGGCTAAACGCACACGCAAATGTGGTGAGGACAAGGCCTGGATATTGGCAGTGGATATCTGTCCTCTGCTGCCAGTTGCCATCTAGGTCTTCTTCCCAGCGGCGGCAGAGCTCCTGTGGCAGTATGCATTGGAAGCAGGCTCCAAAGTCCTCGATCCTCTTTCTCTGCTGCAGGAAGTTCTTTAACGACAGGGCCTGCTGGTGACTCCGCTGCAGCTCCCTCCTGCCGCAGTTGGGCACGACCTTGCACTCCTCAGGGTCATGATCAGATGGCCTGGCGTCAAGGAGCCGACAGTAGATGCACCCTAAGAGCTGCTGCCTTTGGAGATGCTGCTTGAAGCTGCTGAACTCTGCCTTCTGCTCCCTGGCCCAGGCGGCGATGCCATCACGGGTGGACTGCGTTGCCACCTGCCGCAGCCGGAGATCTCTATCCTGCTCATCCTCCCCGTCGAACTGGCCCTCGGGCTGGGCCTGGGGCGGGTGGGCAAGGCAGTAGTCGCATCTCTCTTCTGCGTACTCGCAGGAGGATCGACCCTGCCGCCCGTCGAGCGCCATGTCGAGCGCGATCCGGCGGCACTGGCTCCCGGAGAGGAAGGCCCGGCCGGCTGGGTCGATGAGCTGGTCGAGCCTCGTCTGATCAGCAGGTAGCCCCGGTGAATAGTAAGACCCTTGACGGCCCGGGTCGGGTTCAACGCACCGTGCTGGACGAGCTGCTCCAATGCCGGTCCTTGTAGCTGTAGACCCTTGTGGCGGCGGACGAGACCGCTGCGGGCCCGATGGTTGATGTCTGGGTGACGGTCCCTTAAGTGACCCTCGAGGTTGCGGACCGCATAGACATGAAAGGCGCAGATCAATGACTGGTATTCGCCGTTATATAGAGGCCACCCCCCTTCTCCCGGTTTAGTGGCGGCTTTGGCATGGCTGTGACTAGCGGACTCTCTTGTATCTTCCTGCTGCCCTGGCCCGTTGCTGCCGGGCGAGTCTGTGGGACGCGCTTCGGTCATATGGCTGGCTGTGATCTGGACTGTGTCAAGTCCTTCCCTTGTTCTCTAGTTCCTCCTCCTAGGATGCACGTACTGTCTTTGTTTCCCTCTTTCCCTCTTTCACTGATAGTCTCTCAAACTACCGCTGGCCTCTCGGTTAGGCTGACTTTTCCGTCCCCCTCTCGTCTTGTTCCCGCAAGGCGCCGATGATGCTTTCCATGGCCCGTTGCTGCTGAGGTGTCGGTTCGATGACGTCCCGCGGCAACACTTGGCCTTCACTCTCCCTCGCAAAGTGGCCGTCCTCGCGGAATCCGACCCGATAATAGTACACGAGCTGCTCCATCCTCCTGAAGTATATCGTTAGCGTTGACTATTTACTCTTGCACCAGTACATACCTATCATAGTATCACATATCACTCGACTCTTTCTAGTCGGTGATTGAACTCTTTTAGCAGGTAATCATACGCTCTTGGCCAACGTTTTTCTTTTCGTTGATGTTGGGTGATGAGCTCTCGCATTCGGACTTCAATACTCCGCACTGCCTTTGCTTGCTCTTGTCGTCTCACTCCAAGGCTTTCCTCATCTGAGGTAGCCTCAGAGTCATCAGCGCTTTCCGAATCTGAATTTGAATCAATGTCTGGTTGGTGGCCAGCACGATTTCGACGGTGCCGACGCAGATTTCGCCGGTGGTGCTGGAGAAGTTCGTATTGTTCTAGTGCTTTCCTAAGAAAGACGGCGCACTCGCCGGGCGAATCACTTTCTTCAAACGTCTTAGAAACATACATTCGCCTTTTCGGGCACCATTTCTCGGAATGTATTGGATGATCAGACGAAGAAATATTGAATTCCGTTACAGTTGTTCTCGGCGTCGTAGTGTCCCGAGGTGGAGCAGCCAGCGTTTGTTCCCGAAGGCTGACTAGCTTGGCAAACAACTCATCCTCCGAGATGCGAAGTAACTGCTGCTCTGGTTGCACAACGTATGGCATATGGCTATCGGTAAAGTAGCCTGGTGCTAATTGCCAACCGTTGCTCGGATGATGTTTGATGTTGGAGGTTGGCAATGGTTGTGCAAGAGAGCCGAGCCGCTGCAACCGTGCATAGTAGGAGTTTAGTCCACGGTGAAAGCTGGGCCACCATACGAACTCCTTGGTTTGCTTGTCTTTGCGCATGAATCCTTGGCTCTGTGGGTATGGCAGCATCCAATGGCTTCTGAGGAATGACTTTTTCAGCTCTTGCCGCCACTTCCGAGCACCGTCTTTCCCTCGAGCGGTCTTGACGGCATGAAAACTTTGTTGAAACAACATACGGTATGGCTTATCGTTCCATCCTTTCCGTTCAAACTGGCCATCCTTCCATTCCCAGAGCCATGCAAATAGAACATCGATATTCTTCACCGCCAATCGATGTCCATATGCAAGCTGGGGCGGACGGTGACGCTCAGCCAGAGCATCACGCACACTATCGTAGTAAAGAGGGACCTCGCCCGCTAGGGCTGCCTCCATGTGATCAGGATGTAGTACGGACTTGATATAGGCAAAGACGTCTTTTCGAAAAGCACATAGGCAGAGCTGACGGAGGTACTTTTCTAGGAGTTGTAGACAGTCGGGGACTGAGCTGAACTCGATCATCCATTGCCGAGCTTTGTCCACCCGAATGAAGTCAATACGTACATCTCGAATTTGGCGGTATCGAGCATGGTAGGCGGCCTGCATGGACGGGTTGTTAAACATCATATAGGCCGCATGGGGTTGCTTGAAGGTGAGCGTAGTCCAGTCGACCTTGTCGAGAAACCAGGCATAGCCATACGTGTCCATGGTATACCGAAATCCGAGGCCTTCGACTCGTCGAAGTCCATTAGGCTGGTTTGAATCGGGCTGAAGTCGAACGTCTTGCCAACAGCCGCCAGATTTCTGTATTAGGCCTCCGGAGTACGAGAACTGGAGGCATCGGAGAAACATAAGCATGATTCGGGTATGTTCCCATGTTACGAAGTGAGGATCCTGAAAGCTGTATACCATTTCAAATCCAACACAGAACTTATTGATATTCCATCGCAACCAGCGTAGTACGGTTTCCGTTGAGAAGTTGTAGTATGGGGAGTTCTCGTTGGCTGGTACAACGAAACATTCATCATGTAGTTGCTGAGAACGGAACTCCGCGTCGATGGCATCGAATAGTTCCTTAGAGACACGATGCTCTTCCCGAACGCCGAATGACTTTCGTGTTGACCCTGCCAAGGCAAAATGGCAACGAAGCTTGGTATACAGGTATGCCTTCATCAATGCGGCTGGCTGGTGGCTGAGGGCACCCCCAACCAGTTCCCAAGTTCGTCGTAGCTTCTTATCCAAGGCGAGTGTCTCGACTGCGGTGTTGGTGAATGGATAGATATTTCCTGCTGCAAAGATCTCCTTGACACTGGGGTAGAACTGAGTGTAGAGAAGTCCGGCTGCGCGCCATAAGGATCGCTGACCCGTCTCGACAGTCAGGCTTCCGGTATCATGGAGCATGCTGAAGGGATAGAAAACCTGCTTCTGAGTCTCCTTGGCAGTAGAGACATTTTGTATTAAATGTGCATACGATTGGAGACAGCACCGTTTATACAAGAGTGTCCCGGCCGGCATGCAGACGAAGCCATCAGCATCAGCATTACCCGTCCGTCCATTGACAGAGGATGCAACCTGAGATGCCTGCTGAGGACAGGTCTCCTTCCCAATATCGAAGTAGAAGTCTGCCGTGATGTACCTGTCGTCAATCGCATTGGCCCAGTAACTCTGGAAGCGTGCCATCATTTGCGCCCAGGTGATGTCCTTCGTTAGGACCTTCAAGTTCTTGGCTTGGAAGAGGATAGTGACGTTGCGGAAGTGCTGAAATCCTGGTTGTTCAACCACATCCAGGATGGAGGCCCAAATGGCTTCCAAAGACTCGGGAGGGAGGTAATACATAAGCTGTTGCTCCCGAGCAACTGGATGCACTCGCTGGGCGAGCGTCTCAACGCCGCGAGCGGTGGCATTACATTTACTGTGGTCATAGCTCGAGGGGTAGTGTTGGACATGTGAACTGCTGTAATGCTGATAAATAACAGGTAGCAACACGCCGTCCATCCATGTGCGAAAGTCTTCATCCCGAAGGCGACTATACTGCTGCTCTTCGCGGTATAAGTGCGGGAACAGCAAGTACAGCGAGACATCTTCGAATCCGACGAGGCGGCCAAAAGTGTAATGTGGGATTTGATGCACAGGACGGTTGACTTGACGCTGGTTCCCAGCCGTATCGAAGTAGTGAACCTGTCTCTGACGGAGATGGAGATCTGACTGCAGATCTGAAACGGGCATCTGGGTAGGAAACCATCGAATCCCTTGCTTGGCGACGGCAAGGTTACTAGGAAACCCCGTGATGCTATCCACGTCAAAGCCGATCCCGGCAACGTGTGTGACCCGTTCATCCTGATTTAAGCAAATATGAGGCGCCTGGTTCTCGGACCCAAGACCGCAATAGATCTGCCGCCGACCTGGAGTGCTTATCTTTCCAGAAAGATCATCTTCTCGAGAGGCGATGCGGGTAGAGCTGAGGACCTCGGGACAGAGGTCTGCAGTGGATTCCAGGTAAGCGGCAAGACTAATATGTTCCCTTGGATCTTGATCGTGCTGGACCTTGGCTGAACGGTGACAGTCTACACAACATCCTCGAAATCTGATCAACTGGTCCGCTAGCTGACGTCCGAGACGTTTCACTTGGTTGTTGTAGACTGTATCAGTGGGTGATGAGGTTTCTGCAGCGCCGGCTGTAGCTATCGAAGCGGCGTCCTCCGTATCAGCTTACAAGAGTGGCAACGGCGGCAACGGTGCTTCCAAAGAAGCTTCGCCATCCTCCAAGGAAGTCTCTTCTGGTATAACTGGTTGCAGGGGAGGGGTAGGCGGAGGAAGGAGATGCGAGATGTCTAGATTATTGAGCTCTAGAGCGTGGCTATGGACCTCCGATATCATGCTAACACTCTCGGGTCCATGACCGGACTGGATCGGGTTTCCGCCGTCGACTGGACAAGGAATTGGGGGCAAGGCGGAAGGAAGGCCTATGCTGTAGAAATTCGCATGCTGCCTGTCCCTTTTCGCAGAGGCTGCCTTCTGTCGCTTTGCTCGCCTCTGTTCATTGTTCGCATTAGCTTTGTCCTGGGGAGTAGCGTACTGGCATGGTCGTCCGCGCTTTTTGCGTCCGAGTTCTGCACCGGGTGGCTGATCCATGGTTGAACCTGGAATAGTTACTATAGAAGATCAGAGAACGTATTAGAAGATTAGTATTCACAGTGATAAAACAAACCCAAGTACTTAATGTGAGGAAGATATTTGGATAAAGATATCAGTGAACCCCCTGAGACCATTGATGTGGAGATTGTTTTACTAAATAGGCTTAGAGCGACTAGGAAGCGTACTAGTTCAGATACAGTTTAGTTTTGACCACGAAATCAAAAGTGGTTTAGTTTTGGCCACGAAATTCTAATTGGCTACCGGACGGCAGAGCGACGACGAGGTTGACAACTTAGAAGAGTGGTAATACCACAACGAGGGCAGAAGTGAAGGTGAAAATAGGTTTCCGATGTTGCAAGATATAATTAAGTAGATTTGAGGCACAGTGAATAGTTTTTGTCAACTTTCTGCTTCTGAAGTCCAGTCGGGTTTTCCCTAATGGCGTATCACTACCTGGCATAACCGGCTCGCCTATATCCCTCCGCCCGCCTTTCCACCCCACTCTACTAATTCCCCTAACCATCTATACATCCTGCTTATCTGCTCTTTATCTGAAAACTCGACCTTCTCCCCCATCATCTGCCCTATGTGATATTGCCACCACTCATCTCCCCGCACCCGCTGTGCCACCATAATCCGGAATAATACCCCCTTGTACTGACGCTTCCTCCCTCTGACCCTCCTGAATAACCACATATGTTTGCTCGCTGCCTCCCAACGCTCGCATATTGCGGCAATGGCGAAACGCTTCCTCGTCATCGTCTCCTCCTGCCACACCCTCACTCTCCTCCTCCCCCCTGCTTCATCATTAACTGGATAATATCATGAAACCCCTGACAAAACCTGCTCGTCTCTAATGAACCCATTTGAACTTTATCCCCTAACCACTTCATTAACCCCTCCCCGTAAATCTCTTGATCGTCCGTATCTTGCCAATCATACTGTCGCTCCACATCCATCTTCCCCATCACCTCGTTGACATCGGTCTCATACCATGCACTGGCCGCTCCCCATACGCTCACCAATAACCCGGCGTACTGGCACTCCCTATCTCTCCGCAACCTATACGTCCCCTGATCATCGCCCACTGCCTCCCAATGCGTGCAAATATATTGCGGTAACCCGCACCAAAAACAACCGGAAAAATCCCGCATCACGCCCTTCTTGAACATGCCCTGCTGCCATTTCTCCTCGCATCGTCTTACCTGTCGCCACCACCTCGCACCTCGTACCGGGCACTCTTCCCTCGGATGAAATTGGTCGTCCTCTACCGTGCCCGTCGCCATGAAACAACCCATACATCGACCTGCCATCAATGCCAACTCCTCCTCTAACATCTTGGCCTCCTCGTTTACCTGCATTGCGTCCTGTCTGGCCCTGAACTGCTCGTATCGGCTGTTCTGCTGTGCCCTCCTGAAACGCTCCTCAACCTCCGTCTCTTGGCACTCCTGCACCCTCTTTGCTTCCGCCTCTACCGCCATGTCGCCTTCTCTTTCAAACCATAACATATCCTCCTCTAATGCCAATTGGTCCCGTTGCCGCTGACACACATCACATGCCACCTCCGACTCTGGATGACAACCTGCTCGATCGTATTGGCCATCCATCACCTGGTCCAACACCACACGGCGGCACCACTTCGCACTGATAAACCGCTCAACGGCTGCTTCCTTTGCTGGCCACTTGGCCTTGTCTGATGCTGCCGCCTTCCTTCTTCTTCTCCCTGCCTTGGCTGATGACCGTGGACCTCCTGCTTCCTCCCCCTGCTGGCATATGACGACGACGGCCTCGCTATGGCCACCGTCCCGCCCGGCCCGTCCGCTTTCCTGCACGTAATCTCGCAATCGGTTCGGCATCCCGGCGTGGACCACTAACCGCACATCTGGCACGTCGACCCCTAACCCTAACGCGTTCGTGGCCACGATTAAATGACCCTGATCGATCCACGACCTCAATCGCTGCGTCTTGCCCGCTGCCGTGTCGACCTTGGAATGAAATACGCTGCACTCCAATAATCGCCCCAATCGTTCAACCCGGTCGATGGTGTTGACGTAAACGATGACGCGACCTTGGCTGTTTCTGTGTAACCAATCCTGCACGATCTTGACCACGCGGCTGTCTTCCGCCTCTTGGTCTGCCCCAACCTCGCCGCTACCGGTCTGACTGGTATTCTGCTGCTGCTGCTGCTGCTTCTTCTTGTGGTGATCTCTGCGCTTGGCTGGTCGAACAACCACTACCCTATACCCGATATTCGGCCTCGTCGTTCGTGATCGGAATACCTTTACACGGCTGGCTGATAACCCGATGACCTCGAAAAACCTCCCAATCTCATCTGGTGGCAACGTGGCCGTCAAAAATACCTTTTGGACGCCCCATTCGTTTAACACCCGGCCCAACTCCATCAACTGCGGCCGGAATTGGCTGGTACTGTCCAAAATGGCGTGGCACTCATCCACGACGACACGATCCAACGCTTTCCGTGCCTGCAACCGGTTCACAAAATCGCCGAACCCTTTTGTCACTGCCGACTCGGGCGTGACGAACACGATGGGGGTGATCTGGTGCCCGCCGCGACTGTTCCAAACGTATGTCGCGATCTGGCTCTTGGCACAACGGCCGTGCAAATCATCTCGCAATGCTACCAACGGCACGATGACGATGGTTGTCCCTCCGTCGTCGCTGGAACAATACGCCGGTAACATGAACGACATGCTCTTGCCTTCTCCCGTGCCTGCGATCTGCACAATCGGGCTCTCTCCCCCGCATGATGGCCCGGATCACCGTCTCTTGCTGGCCACGGAACGCGGCGTCTGGTCCTATCATCTCCCTCAACCGGGCGGCAATGTCGACCTGCTGTAATCGCCTGAAACGCTGCAACTGGTGGTACTCCCGCTCCGTCTCGAATGGCTCCCGCTTTCGGCGTATCGCTACGGCTAAACTATCGCCCTCGCGGAACTCCAAAAAAACCGATGCCACTGACGACTGACGGACCGAAACTTATCGCGCATCGTGGCCGTGCTGAATAACCCTTGCTGCAACTCTCGTGCGTATACCATGCCGGCCACGTGCGTTCCATGGCCGGCTTGTAAATCGATCGGGTTATTGTCCACACCGTCGTCGTCTTCTTCGACCCCATCTATCGTTGACTCCTTGAATGCCTTGTCCAAATATCGACGGGATATGGCGATGGCAATCTGCCGCCACGAACTAATGTTCAATATGGTGCCCAATAATCGTTTGCTGTCTCGTTGGATGATGTGGCGGACGCGGTCTGGCGTCCAATTGCGCTCCTGTACCCAACTGTCGAACCTCGCACTGGAACCGGGCTCATCGGTACCATCCTCATCACCACGATCATCGCCGCCGCCGCCAATGCCGTCCTGGCTGCCCTGGCTCTCCATTTCGGCCTGTCTCCTCTCCCTCTGCTCCGTCTCGCTGACTTCGTCCCTGCGAACCACCTCGTCTGGCCATAAATATGGGCTGCGTATGCCGGCATCTTTGACGACGCCCTGTATCTGCTGCCACCACGGCAACACTAACCACAAATACCACACCAATAACTCGCCCACCTCGCGTGGCAAATATCGGTGGATGACCTTGGCCTGCCCCGTGGCCCGGAACGACTTGTGGTACGACGTGACGAAACACATCAACCCGTCGTGCGCGAATATGTTGCGTACGCCGCCGTTCATGGTGTTCTTATATCGAATGCCTAAAATCTCGGTGGATCGCGCCGGCTGGCCACCTACCATATGCATCAACAAAAACATCTTTTCCATGAACTCGTCGAATATCTTCCCATATGACTGCACCGCTCTGGCCTGGAATGGCTTCCCGTCCTCCCTTCCGTGGTCGAACCAACTCTTACGCCGCCCTTGCGTCTTGATGATCTGTCGCGCGTTCCAACTCTTGCCGGCTGCCAACCACGTGTGGTTACGGTCATTATCCAAAAATAAATATCCCACCTTGTCTTCGCTATGGTCGTCTTCCATCGACGACCACGGGATCCGCGGCAACTGGCTGATGTCGTCCACCATCGTCAACGTCGCCAATAACTCTCGGGCTTCCCTCTTCAACGCATGCAACATCTCTGTCAACTCGCCCATGCGGAACTGCACCCGCCGGTGCTTGATGCGGTCCCCAACCCAATCGATGGTCCCGCCGGCCGGCGTGTTGAACCGGATGTGCATCCCGTACGTGCGTGCTTCGTAAATCCAATCCATCGGCGTTGCCTCGGCGTGGGGATCCTTGGGCGTGACCGTCATGAACCGCTGCACTTTCCCACGCACGATGCGGAATATGCTGGTGGCCTCCTCTTCTGCCTCCTCTTCCGCCTCATCTTCCGCCTCCTTTCGGGCATGCTGCTCTTCCCACGTCTGGTTTCCCTCCTGCCGCCGCCGCACCATCCACTCGTCCATCTTATCCTGCTTCAAACGCATCACCTCGGCCTGCCTCTCCTGGTATGACTGGTACACGACCATGGCACGGGCGACCTTGATGACGGCGGAATATATGGGCGTATAATCCAACACATCCATCCAACCGCCGTCCTTTCGGATACCCATCACGGCTAAACCGCTGATGATGGCGCTGCGGTACTCCCCCGCGGTCAAACGGTGGTCCAACAACGCTATGACGACCTGCAATGTCAACCCGTCCACTTGGTCCTCGTCTAACGGCTGTGCCTCTGGATCGTCAACGTGCGCCTCGACCAACTCCGCCAAATCGTCCATCAAATCACCCTGCCGCTTGGATAACCGAAACTTGGGCCTGTCTGCATCTGGCATTTTCTCGGCACGGTATATGTAACACACCAACTTGGTCCACACGGCCGTGTAACGCGTCCACGTATCGTCCTCGATCCGGTTGTCGAACGGCCGCCGTGGCTTCTTGTCCACCTCTTTCCGCTGCACCTCGAACAATGCATGGCTGCCAACGTGGGTGGGCGTGGCTATGGCGCGTGCTCGGTCCATCACTCGCACCAAACTGTCATGGATCAACTGCAACTCGTGCTCCTCCTCGCCCACCGGGTCGACCAACCGCTGCATGGCTTCCGGATCGAACCCCTGCAAATGGGTGGCCCATCCGACGTGCTCTAACCACGCGTTGGCGTCCAACTTGGAATCGGCGGCCTTGATCCGTTCTTTGTCCTCCAAATGAAACCGGCGCTCCTGCTGGTCCAATGTTTGCATTAAACGGTCTGCAACGGCTGCCTCGTCCGGGTCCTGGCTAATCGGTGCACCGAACCCGACCTCGAACCAACCGCTGGCCGGCCCATTGCGGAACAACCGCTGGCTCTGGACTCCGGCGCGCCACGGCACCTCGGTCGGGTCTATGGGTTGGCTCCTCGACCTCCTGCCTCTCCCGCGGGGGTTGCTCCATCCGTGGTCCCGGCGGTAATGTCCCTGCATGCCCCGGGCGGTACCGGTCACATACAAACACCCTTCCTCGCTGCAACCCAACTTGTCGGTTGTTGGCGCTTGAATGAACGGGATCGGGTCGGTCGTGGGCGGCGGCTTTGGCCACGTCAATAACCCCTTCTGGTTCTCGATCACACCGGGTATATCCTGAACTTGTTTGGCGATCTCCCTCCTTGCTGCTGCTCTAATACCTTTGTGGTGTTTCTTTAAATGCGGCTCGATATCATTCGCAACATATACAAAACCGCATGTTTGGCAAATGACGAATGGAAACTCTAGCAATTTTACAAACAGATCCATCTCGGCTCCTATGATAATGTGGATGTATGTTTATTTTCGTATTATTTACTTGATTTAATTAACTATTAAACTTGCTTTTGTTGTTGCTATGACATTAATCCTTGAATTGATCTATACGTATATATGCAACTGTGATGGATGACTAATATCCCTCCTCAACCCGGCCATTTTCCAACTGCACTTCATCAATTAAATCAAACTTCAAACTGGTCGTGATGCCGTAGTTGTGGGTTTCTATCGCTGAAAATAAATATATGACCTAACCTTTATATAATGAATCGGTGCATGTAGTTGAAATGCATTTTACTGGATAAAATATATTGGTGCGGCAATTCCGTTTGGGTTAAATGGAATCGCTTCATCTGTTCATTAGCGTCTTTTTTTTTAATATGGGAACTTAAATGGAATCGCTAGCGATTCTGCCGCGCAGCTGGGATAGGCTCCAGTAGACATAGCCTTGGACTGATAGTCACCAATGTCACGAAGGAGAAACGCTTGGAAGTAGGCAGCGTGAAGTCGAGCGCTAGGGTTGACCTGAGAGAGCTTCTCGTGAAGGTGGTGGTGGCATTGGCTCTTCCACAGCAGAGTGTAGGGCTCTGATCCCGACGGAACTTGAGGATCAGGGCTAGTGGCATGATCCCTAAACCCAATATCCAGCCAGCACGAGCGAATATCCAGATGCGCGGGGTCCAAAGCTTGAAGTACAATCTCTTGGAGAAGGTTCAGGGCCCCTTCGAGAGTCTCACGGACAAAGGTATTTTTGAGATCATGAGACTGAAAAAGCAACCGAGGATTCTTGAAGTATGCAACTGTTTCTCCTGACCGAGTTGAAATCCGTGATGAATTTGCCCTTCGTATGACCGATTGCCAGAAAGGCATCAGGTATTGGGCTGGGATCGTGTATCGGAGGTGAAAGGATCGACTCTCATCTTCTGTTCTCCATCGGCTACTGCCCGGTTTCTCCTGGAATGAACGAGACTTGGCATATGCGATTTCGTATGTTCGGGGTATCTCCTGCAGGGTCGGTCCCGAAATTGTTTCGTAGGCTGCTGGAATGATGATTTGGTCATAGAGGTCTTTCTGCCGTTCAAGGCTCAGGGCGTTCTTGATTGTCGAGGTGCTCAGATTTGAGTCGCAAGGAGCGTTAGGGAAAAAGAGGAAGACGGAAAAGCGAACACATTGTGTATTGAATACACCGAGAAGAATGTGCCTTGTCTTCGCTAAGTTGAGTCCGTGAGGCTGAATCACCTGGTCTGTGGAAAGATTGAGAGTAGGGGAAGGAAGAAAAGAAAGGCGGAAATCGTTGGGTGGTCGAATCGCCTGGAGTCCTTTTGCCCCTAACCAAATGCTATCAATGTCCCACTGTCGCGCTATCGAAATGCGTGAATGCGGGAGGGAGGCTTGCGACTTTCGGAAGGAGAGAGGCTGGCTTGGCTGATCCGACAGAAAGCTTCGCCATTGGTGAAAACAGCCGCTGGTATCATAGGAGCCCCTCTCGCCGAAGACCATTGAGAGCGGAGGGAGGAAATTCTGTAGATGCTGAGTGACCTCTCGAAGGGTTTGAGTGTGTTCTGATTCGTTTGCTTCGACCGGATTCGGACCTATGGCGAGCCCTCTCAATATCAAATGTTCAACGAAACTTCAATTGTTTTTCTACACTTACAATCACATGTTGGGCTGAAGGAATACCGGAACACCTGGTCATACACTGCGCTACCACGCTCAATAACTTCGGGGTTGTCATGGATTCCTTGTGCGTGTAGAGCTTGAATGAAACATGCAAAGGCCGAGGTACCTGGCCTGTGTTGAGAGATCCGTGGGGGAAGAACCTCAGGTGTGTGCCTTTGTGGAGGAGTCGGCAACGGTTCGGAGTAAGTTGGCTTTGGTAAGAGGAGCCGAGGAATATTCTGATGAGCGAGGCCGAGGACGTCGGGGCGAACGCCGGAGGGGGACAACAGGTCGGGGGTTACTGCTGTAAACTCTATCTTAGGTGCTAGAGTTTGACAGCACAATTGTGAAAGCGGTGGCGGCTTGAGTAGCCACGTAGGTGACGCGACAGCCTCGATGGCGTGTGCAGCTGCAAGAGGGTTTGTATCCGTCGCCAAGGATGTTATGTGAGGTACTAGTGGAGCGGTACCACTAGTGTCTTCTTGTTCACGCCGCGATGGTTCCTCCAATATGTATGTATGTATGTATATTTTTCGTCCGGGGGGCCGTGAGGCCCCAGAAGTCTCCTAAGGGAGCACAGGACGTGCTGAGCTACGGGAGTCTACCTATGATTTGACCATATAGCGTCCCCTATCCAGCATGTCATCGGCACAAATGGCGCATTATATCGAGCCTGTTACCCGTCAGCGGGTGGTCCAGGCACGGCTAGTAAACAGTAGCCGCGGGGCAGCTTATGACTAGGGCAGTCATGTCGGGAGGCCGTGGTCGCCGATGGCCACAGTCGGATGGAGAGCGTTGCGGCTCTCTATCTGGCCGAGCCTAGATAATAGCAAGAGGTAATAAAGGAATACAAGAGAAGATAAGGGAGGGAGTAGACGCTAGTACGTCTCGAGTCGGTCTCGCTCAGTAGCGAGGGCAGATCCTATTAAAGAAGGCGCTTGTCTTGGCCAACTTGACGAACTTATCAAAGTCTTTCCCTAACGCTAGACTCACTGCCGTGTTTGGTGAGGGAGCGAGCCTCGCTCGATGCCGTGGCGGCACCTTTCTACAGTAGAAGATATAGTCAGGTGATTTGCGTCGGTTGCATGAGCAGGCCACTCGTGCTTCGCTGTGATTGAACTTCTCGTGGTATGCGGCAAAGTCCCCGTGGAGGGACCTTGCGGCGAGTAAGTGGTATAAGACTGTACGCGGGAGCGATAGCTCCGGAGGGCAGGCTACTGTTGCCTTGAGATTCAATCTCTTATACTGCTCGGGGGAGGCGGAAGACCACTAGGCTTTGAATGCTTCTCTTGGTTTCTGCCTCGCGAGTCTTCGTAAGTAGGCCAGCGTTGGCCTAGCGCCCTCGGGCTCGGGCAGCGAGGATGCTGCTTTTGCTAGTTTATCGGCTTGTTCGTTGCCGGGAATATTGGTATGACCCGGTACCCAGCGTACTTTCGTAGCACTATGCGATGCTGCTAAGGCTTGGAATTCGAGGAAGACCTCCTGGGAGGAGTCTGATGGTGTGTCTCGTAGGCATGTAGTAGCAGCGAGGTTATCTAGGCAGATAAAGATGTCTCGGGCTGATGATTCTTGCAGATTCAGGGCGGCCTTTAAACCCTCTAATGCTCCCGCCGCTTCGGCATCGAAGACCTCGGCCGGTCCAAGCCGGCCGGATCCGTCGAGGATGGGGGTGTTATTCTGGTGGATGGTAAAGCCATAGCTCGCAGCTCCTTCCGAGGATAGAGAGCCATCCGAGTATATAACCAAGGTATGCGAGTCGAGTGACTCGACTTAGCGAGAGAAGGTGTTGGCCGATTGCTCTTTCGACGCTGTCTGCAGCGGCGCCATCTGTTCTTAATGGAAGCGTCGCTGAACGAGCTTTGGCCGCGCGTAGGGTATAAAGAGTTCGTCTATGCGATAGAGACGTATCCTAAAGCTACTTTCTACCTATACTTGATATTTCCGCTTAATGAGATCGTGGTAAGTAGGTTGGCTAGGCGGGCGAGTCCGACTCGCCAGAGGGTGAGCCTCATCAAGCGACTTGAGTCGCGCCGAGAATCTGAGTCGCCTTGCTTCAAGTAGCTAATCAACCGGCGGTATCCCGCTTTCTCGGTGGAGAGCAGCGATTAGTGTTGTCCTCCAGACGGGAAGTATGGCTCTCATGGCCTGGTTTATAGCTTTCGTCATTCTTTATATGAGATGCTGATTACTTGATGGCATGTCCTTAGCTAGCTGAGTCCACCGCGGCCTAGTCCTACCCGGGTACCACGCCTCGGAGCCGTGCAGTAGCACTGGCTCGACACATACTCTGACGGCGCTTCGCATGGCGCTCGGGAGAGGACCGTGTATCATATTAATCAGTCCTCGCAGGTGGTAGGCGACGGCCTATGCCTTCGCCGCCCACTTTTCGACATAGATCCGGAACGACAGCCTGCTATCGAGCCAGATGCTAAGCCAGCGTAGAGCTGACTCGGGGTGTTTGTCGACATCGCCGTGACGTACTGCCGGTGCCGTCCTGAGTTTGCCGCGGGAGAAGTACATAACTTTAGTCTTCTTTGGGTCGAAGGACACGCCATTTTCCGCGCCCCAACGCACCATCTCCGCGATGGCGCTGGATGCCATGGCAGCACTCTCGTCCACTGTGTCGCCTATGGATAGGATGGCCGTGTCATCTGCGTAGCCGAAGCGGCCTTGGGGGTTGCCCAGTCGGTAGATTGGTTCGGTATAGAGCAGGAAGACGATCGGCGATACCGGTGAGCCTTGGGGGAGGCCGCACTGGAGAGGGGTGAAGGGGGTAAGGGTGTCTTGATACCTGACACGGGCTGATCGATCCCTCATGAAGGACTCGGCCCATCTAGCCAGATGGTCAGGCCAGCCTTGTTCGCGAAGACGCAAGACCAGTCTGTTGCACATGACGGTGTCGAAAGCACCTTGGATGTCCATCGTGACCAGGGTGGCCACCTTCTTGCGTGCAAACGCTTCTTCGATATCATGGATCAGGGCGGCCACCAGGTCTATTGCTGACCTTTTGGGGAGAGCCCCGGCTTGCTGTGGGTGAAGGACGCTGTAGTGGACAGCTGCCCACGATAGACGGCGTGCGATTAGACGTTCCAGCCCTTTGCCAAGGCAGGAGAGCAGAGAGATAGGTCGCCAGGCCCTTGGCGACGTGAGGTCGCGGCGTCTGGGTTTGGCGATCATGACCACTTCCGCCTCCTTGAACGGTTTCGGGTGGTGGCCTGTCGTCAGGCATCTTTCAAACAAGCGGCAGACGTGCGTCCCGATGATGTGCCATATAGCTTTGAGGAGATCTACTGTGATGTTATCTGATCCTGGAGATGTATTGCCTGTGTGAAGAGTCGCATACTGAACCTCGTCCGGCGAAATCTCCAGCGGGAATGGGATCGATCTAGGAGAAGAGACTAATATCCAAGGGTTTGTGATGTCGTCTTCCATAGTCCGTCGTTCTAGTGTGGCTTGCCGAAGTGCGTGGGCCTTATCTATCTGAGACTCGTATACAACATCGTCGACCTGCAGCGGTGGGGGCTAGAAAGGTCCTGGAGATTTTAGCCAGCGAATAGCTTTGAAAATAGCACTGCTGTCGGAGAAACTATCGATGAGGCTTCGCCAATACTGTCTTTTAGCCCGGCGGACCACGCGATAGAGGTCCCTCTTGGCGATCTGGACATCTTGATTGAAGCCGCGAGGGTAGAGTCTTCTGATGGCACGGAAAGCCGCGGCGGCGCCGACATACTCCTCGGTCCACCACGGAGCAGAACGCGTGCTCTTCCGTGAAGGCCGTCCGGCTGCCTTCGCTGCCGATATCAGGAGATTCACGAGTGCGGAGGCTAGCTCATCTAGGCCCGCTGGGGTCGAGTTCGCGAGGGGGATTCTTACGGCCCCGAGCTCTACGATCTCTACAAATCGCTTGAGCTCGTCGTCTGTTGTCACCCGTACCTTGCCCGGCTGAGTCGGAGCTGGCCTGACGTCGGGCAGCGTCAGGCTAAGCGTGAAGTGGTCGGAGCTAGTGGCGAGATGGTCCTCGACGATAGCCTCGGCCAATGGCATATTCGTAAAGGCGAGATCGATCGTATTGCCGTATGGGTTTATTGGGATGTCCAGAGAGTTAAGTAGGTTTAGGTCGTTTTCTAATGACCAGGCTGCGATCTCCTGGCCGCGGTTGGTAGTAGGGCCTATCTGCCAACTACGGTGTCTGGCATTAAAGTCGCCAGCAACGAGGCAGCGTCCTGGGACAGGCCACTGCAGCAGTGTCTCCAGGGCGTCATACTCATCGTTCTGACGATAGAAGTTGACTATCGTCATGCCGTTGATCACCAGCCAGAGAATATCTCGAGTCTGGGAGGGCCTGATCTGATCAGCCAGGAGCCTTGGGTCTCTTCGGACATATGTCATGACTCTCGGCCGAGTGCCGTTACTATCCCATATCTCGACAGGTGTGAACGTGTCGTATACCGGGTGGGTTTTGGTCAAGCAGCGGCTGTCTGTGTGGGCCGTCCATGGCTCCTGCAGAAGGACGATGTCATATCGTTCAGAGTCGGCCAGCGCCAGGGCGCAGTCGTGGGCCGGAGGGATCTTGCCGACGTTGGCCTGGAAGATCCTAAGCGGCTTCCTGTCGTTCTTTCGAGTCCATGAGTACTTATTCCTAGTCATTAGTACGGGTGATGAGTATAATTCGCCGTTTCCTTAGTGAGCCTGGTCTGGGTTGCTCGGGCTCCTCCTCCCCTGCGTAGCCGGCCTTGGGGGTCGTGGCCACCATAATGCACGACGGTGCGCCTGATGCCGCTGGGCTTGGAGAGCGAACGCTCGGCTGCTCAGACGACGTGCTGTCGTTTCTTTGTAGAATAGTCGCGTTGTCTTATTGAGTTTCTAGTCGTGATTCCAGGTGACGTTGTCGGTATGTCTGTGCGCCCACTGCCCGGATATGTTCTCGTTGCTCTCTGGTGAGCCGGCGGAAGACGCCGTGCACTTTCCTAGGCCGAGCAGGGCACCCTCGGAAGCTGGCCGGATGAGGACCCAAGCAGTTGATGCACTGCTCTGATGCAGCATAGTCGTCTGCGCCGTGTCTAGTCTTGCCGCAGCGTTGGTAGACTGGCTGCCTATGGCAGTTGCGGGAGAAATGATAGCCCCAGCATGTTTCACATTGTCTGAGGCGGTCAGTCTTATCGAGGAGTCTGGCCGCGCGGCTGCCAAAGAGAGACCAATATCTCTTTGTAGGCTTCAAGAAGGACACAAGTAAGGTCTTAGTCAAGGGGTTGTCTGACACTCGCATAGGGCGTATACTGATAGGTTTGAGTCCAGTCTGAATTTCGATCTCGTCGCTGATAATACTATCGCTTTCCACCTCGTTACCACGAAAGTCAGTCAGTTTTATGGGAAGGTCTAAGACTACATAGGTAAACTATTCCTTGTTTGTTTCTACTGCCGTAGCCCCTAATTCAGTCGCCTACTCGGCCTGCTTTTCCACGAGGAAGTCGCGGGTCTCGGGGTCGGCAGTCTAGACGGCCTATCTAGACCTGACTTGAAATACTTGTCGAATCTTATCCGAAACGGCACTGAGTTTCTCCCGAATAAGGGTCTGGATCGCGTAGCTACTCTGAGCCCGGGCCGGAGCTTCGGGTTCTAGATGGATAAAGACGCGGAGATCCTATCGGGGTGGGGCGGCGGTCATTGGTTGCCCCTGACGATAAGGTGGATGAATCTATTGGCGCTGTTGCTATTGTTGCTGACGATGTTGCTGAGGCGGGTGGGCCCGATGGTCGCCTACAACCGGAGGCGAGGCGGCAGTGACGCTGCTGTACGTGGGCTTAGAGGTAGATCCGTTGCTGGAGAGCTCCCGCTTCTAGGAGTCAAGGAAGCTGACGGCGAATTGTTAAGCGAAACGCTTTTGCGGTCCGGTGATGAATTGCTGGGCCGCTTCTTTAAACTTGGCGCAAAAGGCCTGGAAGACCATTAACTTGGCGTTGTATTCTTCGACGCGCTCGCGCGCGAGATCATTGGCCGACTCGATGATAGAAATTGGTCGTTGTTTGAGGATCGGTGAGGCGTATTTGCGTGTAGTTCCTTCCGTAGCTGCAGCAGTGGTGGCGGTGATAAGTGGTGAAGATAGTGTCTGGGCCATCCGCCCGGGTCGAGGTGAAACACCAACGGGGGCGTTGACGGCCGCCGGGCTGTTCTGCAAGAGGGCTGCACGGGCTCCTCGATTGAGATTGGCGGGAGTGTGGATCCCCAGATCGAAGGGGTCCGGGGCAGCAGGCGGGTTCGTCATCGACGAAGCCATCGCCGCAGTTTACAGCTGCGTAAAGCGCAGATTGGAGCGTTTGTTGTGCACTTATTAGGGAATTCGGTGTAGGTAGGGTCACTTTCTTAACACTTGTATGCCAAGAAAGTGTGATGATAAAGGAAGGTGTTAGACTTCTAGGCTATTAGATAACTTACTTATATAGGGTAAAGTCTCCTTGCCCGAGTAATATCTAGTAGTCTAGGTGGGTAATGTCACGGCCATGCTTGACTAAGGCGGTCCCGCCCGGCAGAACCACACGTGACCACAATAAGCCTCGCGTGCCCAGCCAACCAGACTTGGAGCGACAAGAAAGAAGGAGCGACGACGGTCCTGGAGCGGCGCGCTCCCAGAAACCTCGCGTTCCAAGGAAAACCCCCCAAGTATATAGAACACGTTCATTAGCACTTTCTTATGTACCAGCTACCTCAGCTATCAATACAACTTGGTTACACTCAATACCTTTGAGCACATTACCAGACGTGACTTATACCTTGTTCAAGACAACGCCAGCATCCCCCCTGCCAACATAAACCAGTACGACCGGTTTATCCCCTAGGACCTACACGATCGTCACACATAGTAATAGCTCAATAAATACTATTACCTTATAACGCTAATTATATATATTGCCGCTATTATTTTCTATCCCTATAAGAAGTAGAGACTTATTAAATAAATATAGAATAGGCTTCTAACTCGTTGATTAGTAGAATAGATAGAAGATTACTAAAGTCGGATTAGGGCTCTTTGGATCGCTAAATATAAGGATAACCTTACCTAATTTAATTAGCTAAGAGGTAATTAGGTAGCTTATTAATTATATATTTAATGACGGCTTAATAGGAAGATCAGGCTTTATTAGTTAACTATAACTTAGATACCCGCTACTATACTTAATGAGTATAAGCGATATATTATAGAAGAGCCTATTAATAATACTTAGTTTAAGACTAATCTAATATCTTAGTAGAAACTTAATAAGTCGAGATTTCTTACCCTCTCTATAATAGCTATGGATTTCCTCTTAATTCTCTTATCCTTTAGTAAATCAGAAAGGACCTTTAGTAGCATAGGTATATAATTATTATATATATAAAGCCGCCTAAGTAGGTCTATTATTAGCTAGTAATAGTGCCTTTGATCGTGGGGAAAGGAGGGTATCTATGAGCTAAGAGTGTAGTTGGATTAGGCTGAGGATAATTTCACTGAGCACGCCATAGATATATCGTAGCTAGTTATTCTAAGCCTCGTTATGTAATTATGATCTTTAATGATTTGATTTAATCGCGATTCGATTGAGGGTCTGATCGATTGGGCGCGACTTAATTAGCGTTGAGCCCCCCGATCGCGATTCGATTGTGTGTTTAATCGATTGAGTTGATCTGGGGACCACCCTGTGTTGACCGAGGCGACCAAAGGAGGTCATATTTAGACTATGATCATCCTATCCGCCGGGGCGCTTGGCAGGCTATTGCTTGGACCTTCTTATTGGATATTGTCCTAGTGAATAGCTTCCTCTTACAGCTGCACGGGGAGCCGGCTTGGGAGCGTTATACAAGCCAGAAGAAGTGGAGGAAATGCCTCTACAACGCGGTCTTCAAGACCTTCCTGTGACGATCGTACTTTTCCCAAGGGATAAACCGGTCGTGCTGGGTTTATGTTGGCAGGGGATTATATTGCGTAACCTTGAAGGGTGGTGTAAGTCACGTCTGGTAATGTGCTCAAAGGTATTGAGTGTAACCAAGTTGTATTGATAGCTGAGGTAGCTACTACATATGAGAATGCTAATGAGTGTGTTCTATATACTTGTGTGGTTTCCTTGGACCGATTGTTTTGAGGTTCGGTCCAGGGTAGGACCGATGTTTCCATCCTTCGGTCCCAGGACCGATGTAGACGAAGTTCGGTCCCTTCGGTCCCTTGCTTAGTCAGATGGTTCTGCCAGGCTTCCCCGCCCGGCCCATGTCATGGTCGTGACACTTCCATCCGCAAAGCCAGTCAAGGCGGACTTTTCGAGCCGGAGACGAATTTACGCCCGTGGCACAACATAAGCACGTCCGAAGAGGGAAAAAATCAGATTGTCTTGCTTGCAAGGGGCTTCAATTAGGGCAGCCGAGGTCAAGAAGTGCAAGGAGGCCCTTGGCCCCGGTCAGCTACCCGTTGGCGAAGGCCCCACCAGCCAACTTTCGGGGCAGGCTCCGCGCCCCTCAGTTGGGCATAAAAGTCGCGGACAGCCACAAAAGTCGCAGACACTAAGATGCCTCATTTTGTATGAGAAAAACCGCCTTTTTCGATGAACTGATTTATAACAGCGTCTATTATGATTCTGATGACTTGAATGAGGTACAGAAAGTCGGCTAAAATGCATATAATGCCAGAAAGGGCGTAAATCGCGCCCTTGCGGTCTTCTGAGCCCGTCTCTTCGCCCAGCCTGGGCTGCTTCCTCGGTCACCTTAGCTGCCAATTTTGCTGTGACTTTGACCGGCTTCGTTGTTCAAGTTGGCCCTCATGACTCTTACGGTCTCGGATAAGGTCTTCCAACGCTGCCTAGGCTGTGAGGGCGGCGGCACTTGTGGTGGTAGTTGCCTCGGGCAAGGTGTACCCGGGTCAATGACTTCAATGACTTCTGCCGGCGGTGATGACCTCATAAATGGGGGCAGCGAGTCGAATTGAGTGTCATCCTGATCGTCAGGATCCCTTCTTTCTACGAGGGTATCCTCATCTTCATCGTCCTCGTCATTGAAGGGGCCTAGGCCGGTGAAAGTGATGGTATCATCGCTCTTGGGGAAGTCCATCGCGAGGATCGGTCTCGGCGCCTTCGAGGCTCGCTGCCTAGCTCGTCGGAGCTCTTGTGATTCGGGAATATCAATCATGAAGCCATCGGGCTTTTGGTTGAGGAGCTCGTTAAACTTGGAGTTACTAGTATCAATAGAAAGGTAGTCAGTTTCTCTTCCTGTATCCTTCAGCCAATCCTCGAACTTCCACGCTTTCCTTGTTGTACCAAAGCGAGCAATCTTATCAGCTTTCCAAAGCTCGAAAAAGCGGCCTCTTTCCTGCTTGACGAGAGATTTGACTGAGCGAAGTTGACGACGTTGTTCCTTCCCCTCGGCGGCGGCGAGCTCGGCCTCGTGTTGTTCCTTGATATCTTCAAAGTTGACGCTTGTAACGAACATACCACTAGGCTTGATGAATTTTCCAGGCTTTCTCTTGCTTGTGACTTTCTTGAGACGTGATTCGAAGTTGCTGACGAAGGCATTACGCTGCTTATCCATTAAAATCGACTCTGAGAGCACCTTTCTCGCCGACTGAAGCTTCTCACGGCTCGGCGAGCTCATAACGTCACCGTATTTATCGAGCACGGCGGCGAGGGAGTCTTCAGCTTGTTGGAATCGTGTTTCCTTAGGCAAGAGGTCGGCATAGGCGGGCTCGACCGGCGTACGTGATTTAAGCTGCTTCTTATGGATATATGTGATCGCAGGCTTAGAAGTGATAGGATAGAGACCGCTTTTCTCAAAGCCTCTCATGATATGAGCAGCTGAGAAGCCTTCGTAATAGAATTCGTGGAAAGCAGCGGCAAAGGAAAGTCGTGTGAAGGCCAGGTTGCCCTCTCTTATCGACTGGCGAAGAGCTTTTTAGTATGCATTTTTCAGGAATTGAAAAACGCCCACATCGAGAGGCTGAAGGATATGAGTGGAATGCGGAGGCAAGGTGCAAAACACGATATCGAACATGATACAATAGTTGACGAAATGGAAGGCTGTATGACCGGTGAAGCCGTCGATGATCAGAAGTCGATAAATTCTCTCGTTATCCGGCCGAGAATTGGGTGGCTGCTTGAATATGTTATGAGGCCTTCCAGGCTCTCGTAACCACTCATCACAGCCAAACCATTCCTCTAGGGATAACCCGGTCTTCTGTGCCTTGGCCGAAGCTTTCCAAGACTCAACGTTGAAGTGGTGAAGCCACTCGAATGCGATATCTCGGTTACTGAAGCCGGTCTCTGACTTGGCAAAGCGCATGCCGGGCACACAGTCGATCTCTAACCATGATTCTGTAGGAAAAGCTTTGAAAATAAGCCAAGGAGGAATAGTATCACCAACGGCATTTCCTGCTCCCAAAAGTGACGTTATTTCGCGGTTGTTAGGGTCAGAAACCTCTGGCCGCTGGGCACGAGTGGTCCTTACGATCAGGACCTGGATTCGCTCGCGGAGGCAGCCAATACGGATGCCGCATTCGTCCTCATTCCACATCTCTGAGGGACCGATATCTAGCTCTTCCACGGTGGATTTGAGGTTATCGAAGAATGTCTCGGTGTTCTGGATGTCATTGTTCTCATATGACTTCCGTGCCTTATGCACGGCCTTGATATGTGACGTTGTAAGTTCCTGATGACGGCTACGGAATTGGGCATACCAATTCTTGTTAAAGGGACTGTCAGGGAACCCTCTGCTAAGTCGGAATTCCCTCGCAGCCTCCTCAACTTGAGCCCTTTCAGCTGGAAAGCCGGATCTCTCAAGCCAAACGACATATGCCACTAGGGCGGCCTCTTCCTCGCGCGTGATAAGCGGTGGGCGGCCCATTTTGACAGCTGGCTTTGGTCTCATCGCTTTTTCAACCGCTGCCTTAGTAACCCCGAGCTTCTCAGCTATATCACGATAGGAGCCGGGTTGCCGTCTGCCGTTATTGGTGGTGTTGCGGGTGGCACGCGTGAAGCGCCTCTCGTTATTTTTGGCCGTATTGATGGCATTTTGGATCCGTAGATTAGCCGAGACTCGAGCCATAATGATCTTATATATCTGAGTACTTGGATTGAACTGAAATGGCTGTTTTTTGGTGGGTTTTGAGGGTGTTTAAGTTCACGTGCGGTATTTTGAGGTGTCTGCGACTTTTGTGGCTGTCCGCGACTTTTGTGCCCAACTGAGGGGCGCGGAGCCTGCCCCGAAAGTTGGCTGGTGGGGCCTTCGCCAACGGGTATTACAGCGTTTCCGGGGGAAAGTCAAATAAAACGGTAAGCAGCCACAAAATATTGGGTTGTGCGATGCGTTTGGCTCATTGGTCTCATTCGTTCTAACAACTCATTCCGAACACCGTCCACCGTCAGTCCGCAGCCCGGGCGCAGACAGGGGCGTAACGGTAAGCTTATCGGAAGACTGAAGAGAGGCTGCCAAGAGAACCGTAAAATTAAGCTTTATCTTCTAGCAGGGGTTTCATACATGAGAAGAAAATGAATAAGAGCTTCGAGAATCACATGATGAAAGTTCTTCTAAGATCTGCAGTATTGAGTTGAATTTTCTGCACTCTCTTCCTTCTAACTATATTGCTATTGCATTTCTTTAATATCTCTATTATACTTTGTGCTGCTAGCGTTTCTTAACTCTCGGCCTGCGCTTGTAGCTACGGCTATGAAAGCCTCGCTGATTCTACTGCTTGGGAGTGTGCTCCTGGCACTGTCGGTTCCCCATGGAGGTTCTACGTATGACTAGACGAGGGTTAGAATAATCACCGTCGACGAGACAACAACCGTCTGCCCTAAGCCAACGACTCCGCCTCCGCCTTGTTCAAGTACCGATGGCGATGACAGCGTACTTGAAGGCTACTCTACTAGAATAAACCCAAGCGTCTCTTCCACCGTAACTAGGTCATCTCTAACCCCAGCCGGGACCGACCTCGCACTGAAGAGGGACTGGGACCTCGATGCTACTGACTTTAGCCAATTAGAACTGAAGAAGTCATGCCGCATGTTGTATACTAAGGAGGAAGTTCCCTTGGGAACTAGTATATTGAAATAAGTTCCGAAACCGATGGCAAACGCTAATATGGTCACCTACTACCGGTAGGGCCTGATGCCAATGAACCTTTTGCTTGGGTCAACATGAACAACACGGACTTCCCGACACTACAGACAGTGAACTCGAACTACTTCGAGAAAGTTTCATGCGACCTTTCTGCTGGTTGGATCAAAATGAAGTTTGATTCATGGGATCCATACCACTATGCTTGGCGTAACTGGCATAATGTCTCTCGTTCGAAATGGGGCGACTATGTTATAATCACTCCGGAAGCCTCGTGCAAGAACTACGACGACTCCCAGCAACGATACTTCGTTCAAGCCATATCAGAAGAACGTGACGATAAGACTATGACTATTACATGCAAGATCAAAGATATGTCATTGAGCGATACGGTTGGTCAAGACAACCCAGTCGAAGTGGAATTCGAGAACTTCAACCAAGGCAATGTCTCGGCTCAGGCAAACAAGGCAGAGCCGGACCGGGTGCTTCAGGGCCTCGGCGGAGAAGCTCTCAAGGACCCTAGTGGAGATTCTGACTTTGACGAGTACCTCGATAACAAAATTGGAAAGATAGATACAGAGGCATTGAACAATGGGACGCTTGCACAATTTAACATTACCCTAGAGGACTTCTACGGAGGTAGCGACTTGCCTGATCTCGCTACAGAAAACCTCACCAAGAGAAGAATTGGAGACAGGATTAAAAAGGCAGTGAAGAAGGTATATCATCAGAAACCCCACAAGTGGAGCACAACAGGACTCTCTAACATCTTATTCTTGCTTTAGGTCGCCACTGCTGTCAAAACGGCAGTCCAGAAGACCGGCGAGGCGCTCAGGAAGGTTGGCGAAGTGATTGCCGACACGGCCAAAAGGATTGGCGACGCGCTTGCCGACTTTACTACCATCGACAGAGATTTAGACAGAGATATCGACTTTGACACCAGTGAACTCGGGAACATTGTCCGTACCCCATTTAGTAATAGAGAGGGTTATAGGCTCTTTAGCGCCGATTTCGAGGGTCAGTCCCCCCAAGGCGATACCGAGGCATCGGGGTCCCTAGAGGTGTTCTGCGTGGAATGCGGTGTAGAAGGCGACTTCAATATCCGTGGCAAGGTTGTCTTCGTTCTATCTCGCCTCTAGTTCCAGGAGGGGTTTATCGAGGTTTCTGGAAGTTTAGGCGCAGGCCTAGGCTTGGGCATTGTGGCCAACCTAGAATTAACCAAGGAGTTCAAGAAGCAGATCACGTCCATACCGTTGCAACCTATCTCTATTCCGAATATATTCGTTCTCGGGCCCAAATTCGACCTCTCTGCAGGTGTCGAGTTCAATCTCGAGGCCGAGGGCTAGCTACTTGCCGGAGTGGAGGCTAACTGGCCCGCTATCAGAGCCCGAATCGACGTGGTCAATTCTGACGGCTCTTTTGCTAACGGATTTACGCCTTAGCTTACGCCTTTTTTTGAAGTCGAGGGCGAAATCACCCTTACGACGATATTCTTCCTTGAGGGTGCCCTTGGCGTTGGCATTGATGTGGGGAATGGCTTATTTGATAAGTCCGTCGAACTTATTGAAAGGCCAGGAGTATTCGTCTCTGCCGGCGTTGGAGCGTCATTCAGTCTAGAAAACGGCACCGGAGGTTTTAGAGAAGACGACTACCGCGGGCTGGAAATTGCTGTCGGCTTTAGCAATAAAGTCGCAGTGAACGTCTTCGATATTGATAGGTTTAGCAAAACCATCGATCAACGTTCGATCGATGTCGATAGTAGGTGCTTCCCTTTCTTTAAGAAGCGCGAGGATATCCCTGCCTTGCCGCTTATCGAAGCTCGTTAATAGGAGACAGACGGGATCGGCGCCACAACGTTTGAGGGTGGTGTCTTGTCTAAGATAACTACGCGCGATGAAGAGCCATCCTTCCGACTTCGCTACTCACCCAATGGGAATATCTATGCCGTGGCGGACAATAAAGTCCCTGAGGAGGATAAGGCGAAGGAGTGGTCGGGCTGGTTCGCAATAGACCCGTCGGGCGTCTTCGTCTTTGGTGACTCGCATAGTCGCTTCCTCCATGGATATCACGATACTCTTCTGGAATTTAGAGTTTTGCGCCTGTGGCTTTATAAACCTGATGAAATCCCGAAGACTGCGTAGTTGATAGTCTTTGCCTCTATTATTAATGGTTTCACCAACTCGAGCTCCGAAGAGCCCTCCGACCTACCATATGTAGTAGCGAGTGATTTGGGAGGCAACGTTTACTTCCCAATCATCTGTGTCTATGCCAGCGAGACTGTCTATCCGAAAATGTTTCTGGCAAATGACACGGAAATTGGGGCAGCCACGCTGATGAGCAACGACCCAGGGATTCTCTGCATGGTGACTGGAGCAGAGGTGGAGGAGTGTGAATATATGCCACTGACAAATGGTATTCGGGGAATGGATATTGAAATCGTGCAGGAGGATAATGAGTGAAACCTCCTGGGTAATTCCCTAAGGTGACTATGTAGTATTGTTAGATAGCGCGCCCTCACTAGGTAACTGATGATTAAGGATGATTCAGCCGAAGGCTGACTCTGCCTTGAGGAACGAAGAGAGAAACGAACGAAGAGACGAAAGGTCTTCTTAAGCTCTGGGATTCTTTACCCCAAAATTTGGCCCCCCCTTTAAAATTATCGGATTAGGTGATTACCCGATTCGGAAGCGCAACCGCACCTCTTGTTAGTCCGGATTAACCCCATCCGGGTCCCTCTAATGGTCCGAATCCTCCCACTCTTATTTGCCACATGTGGCAACACTTCGAATTCACACTAGCTCCCCTAAGATCAAGTGTAAAGAAGTCTTCATTGACTGGGATTTTTCTGTTAAGAATTACGTGGGATTCATGTGAGCTTTTAATTTATAATAATGCCGTTACTCTTATTGTTTGCATTTTGTGAGATTCTTGCTTCTACTTAAGTTAGGTAAAATCTATTAGAACTATTAGATTGGATTTTTAATATATAATATATATATAGGAAATAGTAGATTGATTTTTCTATAAATCTCATTATTAATCTCTTTTATCCCTTTTGGAATACCTGGTAGCTACTTGGCGAAGATTTTGGGTTTTTGGTGGATGTCTGGTGCTGCGAACCCCGCTTTAGACGTCATGGAACGCGAACCGAACGTTCCGGGCGGGGGTCATTATCGTCCCCTGCGTAAAAGAGCCAGAATGACGAGGGCAATGGAATCGGAATAATAAGAACGTGATAGGGAATGGGAGGAGGAGCAGGAGAGCAGTGAGGGAGCGTCGAGCCGTAACCGACCTAAGAAAAAGACTATGCCCAAGGCGGCTGTGTTGAGATCCGTTGTCACGGATCAATGACTATTCCGATCTATTGGTGGCTGGGATGTGGATGATCTTCTCGTTAGTAGCTTCCACTGGTTAGCGCTAGTTTTCTTCTTCTTTAATTAATACAACCTGCACATTTTAATAGGCTGGCATTATGATCGAGGCAATCTAGGGCCTGAAATAAATCCTACAACGAGACTTTAATAATAAAATGGAAATCATAAAGGCCGAGTTTTAGTAGTGATGTAATTGGATTGGAGGTAATTTGGATTGGACTGGATTTGGGGCTCTCGAAGATTTGGACTGGATTGGATTCATTGGCATGGAGCCCCAATGGTCTAACCTGATAAGGTAAGAGCTAAGCCTAATTTGGTGGAAGTGACGGGGCTCCCGTCGCAGACTACGATATAACTGCCCGCCATGGTTAACATCCGACTCGCGCAGATTGGTCCACTAGTGTTAAAACAAAAATGGGGTTACCCCTAGAAGACTATCGAGACTTATACTTCAACACTTCATCCACCCACCCAGAGCCGACCACTTAAAACCGCGCCCTCTTCTTAACACGTGCAGCAACCCACTAGTAAAAACAGGCTCTTGTTACAAGCTTCGTACCGAAAGGCTACTCAGCGCAAGGGAGCCGCCAACTTGCCAACCACGCCCAGCTTCCAACTTCCAACTTCCCCCGGCGGACGTGCGCCTTCCCCTGTGCCTTGAGGTGCCTTGAGGAACGAAAGGACTATGCACCCGCCGCCGACCACCCTTCGAACTCCCGCTTCCCATTGGCTCTAAATATTGCAGGGATTGTTACCGGATTTTTGTTTGGTGCCCTTTTTTTTCTTTTTAGCAAGTAAGCGGGTTTTTCCTACTTCCTTATCCCCCTCTCATCACATCACGTCACCTAACGCAGTCGCCTTGACTCTTCAAAATTCTAATCCTCATCCAAAGAGCGCAATGCCTCCTGAACGGTCCTGTCGCTCAGTTCCTCTAGTCTCGCTTGCGCGGCCGTTATTTCTTCGGGGACCCTGTTGCCCACCAGGTCTCTCTCCCGCACCTTGGACACGAGCATGATGCCGTCTAGCGTCCGGCAACGCGATAGCTGCACGTATAGGCTGTATGGGTCGCACTGCGAGGGGACGACGCGTCCGTCGACATTTGTCGTCCGCGTCCCTCGCAGCTCTAGCGCTACGCGCTCTAGCGTCCTGCTTTGCACTTTGTAGTCTGTATACGCAAAAGTCGCCACGCAGGGCAACCCTTTTCTGGTGACGTCGGTTTGCTGCCACGGTCGTTTCCGTTGGCATTGGATCTTAACGCTCATGGGCGTTAACAGGATCGTGCCTGGTGGCATTCCGACGAAGTGGAACGCTTCTGTTGTTTCTGACTCCAGTATTACCCCAGCCGGCGGCCCGAAATGGATCATCGTGTCGGCTGAGATCCGATGGGCCGGGTATTCCTTGTCGACAATGACCTCCACCGCCGTGTAGCTGGCGCCGTTGACCAGCTTCAGCCCCTGATGGGTATTGTGGTTCACGACGACCGGCATCTCCGGCACGAATATGAAGATAGCCGGCACCGGTATCGCGCTATCGTCGCCCTGGTTTAGCATCATGATGGCTTCTTCTTCCGTCGGCAGACCTTCCTTCCATTTGTGCTCAGATATGAAGATTCGCATCATCGACCGCTGCTAAATCTGGAACGATAGAGTCGCCTCTATGTTCAGGTTCTACCGATTCCGGTTTAGCGGCGTCGCCACGGTGATGCCCGTTTCCCACGGGATCCGCTTGCCTTCGCGGTAGCATCTTGAGTTAAGGAGGTCCAAATCCGTGCGGTCCTGCATGCCTGATCGGATCCGCTTTAGTAGTCTCTGCAATGCTGGATCTCTGGCGGCGCGTACTTGCTCGTCTAGCATAACGACCGTCGTGAACTTCTTCCATAGCGCGTGCGCCTTATCATGCTGGTGCCGTTGCTCGGCCTTGAACGAGTTGTCTTCGTCCCACGAGACGGCCACGCTCGGCAGCAGGATCGACCTCTCTTGTACTGGACGGAACTGGTGGAAGTCTCCGCAGAAAAGGACGATGGGGATCTCTCTGAAATCTTGCTGCGATCCGCGGAGCCGGCAGAGCTGCTCGTTCGCCGCGTGTAGCGTCCGAGCTCCCAGCATGCTCACCTCGTTGATCACTAGCGCGTCTTTCTCCTGCTAGTCCATACGAGACTAGCTATAGACAAATCGTTTGGCCTATTTCGGTAGTCGCATACCGTCGAGATCCTTGGCCGTGTTTGCGCCCGCCGCATGGTCCTTAGAGAACCCACAGGCGGAGTGGATCGTGATGCCGTTTATCTGCGCTGCGGTAGTCCCCGACGTCGCCGTGATTAGCAGACAATTCGAAAGGCCCTTCTTAGCGAAAAGCTCCACGAGTGCCTCGATGACCCGCGACTTGCCAGTCCCACCTTCGCCGCCGATGAATTAGTAGAGCTGACTGATATCACTATTCTCCCCACGTTTTATGAGGTCGAGCTGGCGATAGATTATCAGGAAAGCGATCGCCTGTCTCTTATTCAATATCAATCATGCTACCAGATCCTTGCCAGCCTCAAGGAAAGAGGTTAATGGGCCGAACTAGACTTCTACCCTGGGATCTATGTCTACCGTTTCTTCTAAGTCCGCCGCCGCTATTTAAATGTCCCCGTCCCTGAATCCCGTGAGCACGCTCCGCGCCGCTGCTCTGCGATCAGTTCCATGGGCCGCGGCTATGTTTTGTATGCCCTGGATCATTTTTACCCTCTCTTTGGAGGCATATATCTGCTGTGACTTTATGGCCTTGACCTGATCCTGCGGCGGTACTGCGGCCCCGGAAAACGCCCGCCCTGGCATATTTATCTATCTTTCCCCCCCTTCGGGTGTTATGGTGGCTAGGAGTTCGGCCGTCGAGGATAGCGCTAATTACTAGAAGCGGCAGAGCTACTGCATCATTACTATGAGTTCCCGCGATCCCGCTGTGATCTGGTTCGCACCGACCGCGCTTCTGACAACGTCGATAAGACGCGTTGCCTTCCCAACATTATTAGACTAGTACGCTGATGCAGACTCTTTATCCGCCTAGCCTGCTCCCGCCTCCTCAATATATCCGCCCATGGTGTCCTCGTCGCCGGATAAGGATGCCCATTGCTTAGCGTCCCGTTTTGCGTCTTCGACGGACCGCCGAAGTAGTTGCACGTTATCGACGAGGCATAAGATTCTAGGATGCAGCGCCTCTCGTGCCCGTGCCCATATATCGTTGATGTCGTCTCGTTCTTCACCCAGGAAGGACTCCCACAGCACAAACAAGGCAAGATACTGCATAGCTACTCTTCAGCACGAGAGTTAGTCCCTTTAACCCCCTTCGGTTAGGTCGTCGCCATACATATACCTATGATGGCACGACTCCTCTTCATCGTCTTATTTAAAATCTTTACTCAAGTACCCGTTAAGGCAGACGACGGCATGCTTTCCTAGCCGTCTTAGCACTTATACCTAGTGTTTCCCAGGCGCCCAATTGCTCTCGAACGGCACCTCTCCCTAAGCACCGGAACTTCCGTCCTTGCCAACGCGTTGGAGCATGACGAGCGAAACATAATCATACAGGCACAGACCTCGCAGGATATCTCCACGATGGTAATAAGCCTCAGCGAAACTAATTCTTTGGCCTGCTTCTTCTATGACGATCGACTCGTCTACGGAAGCGCCCGCGACCGCTATGCCGCTCTCTTGCTAGAGGTATCGCCACCGTCGGAAGATATGCTAGTAGAGTAGGGATACGTTCACGTATGCCTAAGCGCTGCTGTTAGTGAACTCGCTCGGGTATCCTAGAAGATAGGCGATGACCTCTACTTGCGATAGAGGCCGTTCGGTGAATATACGATTCGCTAGTCTCATCAAGAACTATCGCGTTTTGTTTTTTATACCATCTTCGTCGCCGACGGCGCCGCCTCTAACATCCGCCTTATCATTTGCCAATGCACCTGCTGAGACAACAGGTAATAATTCTGCGGCCGCAGCGACGCGCTTCTACGTCGAGTCCTCTACTTTAGTCGCGTAATTCGTGACGTAATAGACGAGGGCCATGGTCTTCTGCTGCGTCGCTATAAAGGAAATATCATGGTTATGGCGAAGCCCCACGGCGATGGCCTTGTTCCACCGGTTAACCATCTTATGCGTCCTGCGAATCTACAGCACGCCGTCTGGCGTGAATGCAGTTTTATCGACCAATCTCCATGGCGCCTTGAACCGACAGAGGTTGCCCTTCCGCCTCTTCTTGCCTAGGGAATACTTGACGCAGGTCAGACTGTGGGTATGGATCTATGTCGCGCCGGCATAGAAGTTGGCTTCCTCGTCAAATGCGGCCGAGAATTGCTCGGTGTTATCCAGTAGGGAGGAAATATCAGATATCACCGACCGCTCCGCTTACACGGCGCAGAACCCTTCCTAGTCAAGATCCTGCCTAGCATATCAGCCCAGCCCCGTTCGCCCACCAGAAGTCCTAGATAGCCAACAGCGCGCATTGAGCATTACCTACCTCGGAGAAAATACTATCGACGTATTAAACGATATGCTCACGATACGCCGCCTGATCTTCCCCGTCGATATCAGCAAGCATAGAGCTTAGATGCGCGTTTCTATGCAACCAGAGCAGCCCGTAAACGTGAAGCGCCCCTCGTTCATTAGTTTCCACAGCACCATAGTACTAGCTGATACGCCTGAAAACTGACTCTTCTCCTACTTTTACGTAATGCTCGAAAAACAATATCATCTCCCGGTGGAAGAATATAGCCGAACTCATAGGGTCTGAGATGGACAACCGCATACGTTTAAACAACATGTCAAGGCTTCGCAGGAAAGCCTCGGCTGCCTCAGGATCGCGTGAGCGATACACTACCAGTCAGAGCTTCACCGGGTTCATAATATCGTTTGGGTTAATAGTGAACCAAATGGCAGGCACGCCATAGCGAACGATGAGCGCCTAGATCTTATGCCGCATGCTGAGACAGAGCTCTCTGGACATAGGCTGGCGATAACCATACAGCGATAGGCCCCTGAGAAGCTCTTTCACACCATCGTCGGTAGTCTTACCTGAGCTTTCCAACTCTGCCCTAGCTGCCGCTAACCTATCTGCAGTCAGCGACCATACGATGCGCTCTACCTTGCAGAAATTCTTCCTCGTCACGCTCAGCATACTAACACAGCGGTTCCTCGACCACACGCCCATATTAAACACGAGAAATGCGAAAATATGGTGCGTCATAAATCAGCCGCCATGACGCCGCAGCACAATGTCAGCCCAGGTCCAAAGGCTCATATTCCGAGACGACAAGAGGTCTCGCGCCGCCATATCTCCTCCACTCACATTAGCACCTCTTCCCGCCTATAAGGCAGCTTCTTCAACTAACCGTGGCCCCCCGACGCCAAATAGCAGTAGCGTAGGAAACGTCTTCGCGAAGAACAAGGCATTAAACGAGTCAGCGAACTCGTCCCCATGAGAAACATAAATGTACGGCTCAGAGTCGTTAGTATTCCCCTGCCGCCTTTTAGCCGAGGATCCAACCCATGTTCTCAGGCCCATACGGCCATCGCCATCACTTTCACCGACAGCGGTGCAGGCGAACCGCAATTTCTCGGCGTCCGCTACATCTAGCGGTCCATCCAGTGCGAACATTCTAGACGAGGAGACCTCGTTAATCAGTTTCACCGTCCGGTCAGGCTTAGCGTTCCTTTCAGCCGGAGACTCATATGCCTTATTTTCCCCCACTGTTCTAGTCTCGCATCTAGGCGAGTTTTCTCCTTAACTAAGCGCGCTAAGGATTTCCTTGATATCTACCGAACTCTCGTCGTCCATGGCGCGCTCCGTGGGCGGCATGATATGCGCCGTTCGTATTTTTTCCTACGCCGATGGCTCGTTCCGCTCTATGCGATTATATACTAACGACGGCACCCCATACGGCGGGGCTCCCTAACTCTCCATCTCCGCCGCGTCGATCTCGATCTTAGCATAGTGTGGATTATTCTTCTTTAGCCAGACAAGGGCCCTCTCAACGACTTGCCGCCTCACCGATAGGAGGCTTGAAAGATCGCTCGGTCCCGGCTTCTCCGCGCCCTGCCACGAGACATGGATCTCGTCCATAACTTGCAAAAGCAGATAGGGGAGCACTTTCATGGCCAGTTCCTGCATGTTATTTGGGAATACCGTGATATAGCCTTTGATATGCCTCGGATACCTTAGACTCTGCCTCTGCCCACCCGGAATACTATACCTTATGACAAGTCCATAATACGAATTCAGCGCGATGAGCTTCTCCTCGACCGGTGTGAGGCCCTTGAGCTCATCGGGAAACATATGCTCATAACCAAGGCAGCCGTGAAGTTAGGCCGCTAGCGACAGACCACCCCGCCTCAGGCAACGCATACACTCCGCATAGCCTAAGATAGATTCTCCCACGGGAAAGCAACTTCGATATGAAAATAGCGAGCGGCCGCCCTTTTCGATATAGCTTAACATCCATCGGTCCCACGTCACCTCGCTTAACTCTTTTATCGTGCGCTTATGGTAGCATAGCATATAGGTCTATATCGGCAAGGTGCTCGCATCGTGGAACGCCAGGTAGAAATCTCATACGGTTAACACCTTTCTCTCGTGTGGTACTAGCGTATACCACGTCTACTCATTAGATAGCCTCTCCTTCACGGCAAAGTCCTCCTCTAAGAAGCGCAGCACACTCGCTAAGTCTTTGGCCTGCAGGTCCTATCTCCTTTGCCTTCGGGTTCTAGCTCGAATTTGTTTCCTCGGAGGCTTATCTCGACTATTGGCCGTATTATGAGATTTCCGTGCTCTATTTGACCGCAAACCGCCTCGCAGACGTCTTCTAGGCAACGACCTTGCAATTGCTTCCACGTGCTGCCTCCACGCGGTATCTTTAACCATAGACTGCTTAGGCTGAATCTGTCGGAACGTTGATGTTGCATTCGCTAGTGAATCGTATATTGACAAACGTCCCGGCCTCTTGCCCTATGCGCTAGGTGCATTTTCGATAGCTGCAACCACATCTACGCCGCCTCCTATCATCTCATCTCCCTGCTCTCTCTCCCACACGCTTATATTATTACCCTCTTATCCATTCTTAGCTAACAACGAGTAGGCTCCCACGTGAGCAGCCGCCTTATATGGCTTCGCCGCTGGACTATCCATCCCGCTGCTGCCTTCTTAATATCGATGACTCTAGGCGGGCTATAGATCATAAGGCTTCCGCGTCGACTCTTTTTAGGTGCATAATTTAGCTTCTAGATAATAATAATTATACTCCTTAATACGGCATTAGTTCCTATAGTATCCGAGCGGTCAGCTAATAGTCCCCTTAAACTACCCATAACCCTTCCTATATGCCTATAACCTAGACTCTTACTTAACTACCAACGTTGCCCTTTATGGCGCCGTAACTCCCATCCTTCAAGTTAGTGCATACTCAAGCTAAAACTATTACTACCCCGATATTAGCTAATTCCATATCGGCACTTCGCTCTTTATTCATAAGCTTTACAGAAAAGGACACTACTCTATCCCCTACAGTCATATCTCACCTCTAACATTTAGCATACATCGCTTTCAATAACGTCTCTAGCGCTAAATTAACCTTACTCATAACCCAAACCCCGCATTTTTCATCTACTTAAAACCTAAAGCTTTCCCGGACCGTCGTCTGGGCTCTGATCTGCCGAACCCTGCACCCCAGATGCTACGGCCCGCGAGAACTACCCCTGCATCTATATCTATATAGAGACCAAGCCATCATCACCTCACTCACTTCTTACCTACTCTTCCCTACCGCGGCATCTACCATCCTATTACCTCCAATGTTCATATTAGATATTCCTAGATCGTTTCCGATAGCCACTACTCTAGTATATTATGTCTACTCCCGCACCCCTCCCTAATGGCCCCTCGAACCTTCGTAAACCTCTCGAGAGCCAGATAAATACGGGCAGTGATATATCCATGATGCTTTCCGTCCAGCCAGACTACCCGTCCAGATTTGCCTATCAGGACCAGCATAGCATCAAGGGGCCCAACGTAGAGGCATTGGCGAGGGTGCTTTAACCGGGGCTACGTTTTCATCGTCGTACCAGATACATAGACCCTTATTAATAGGACTATCTCTAAGTCTACCTTCGCAGCCCCTTTGCTCGCTAACCCACAGACACAGTCGTCTTCCGCTCCTATTGCCTTTGGAGATACCAAAGCTATATTTGCCTCGCCCCCAAAACCAATAATTTACCATCCTCTGCCTATCCCACCCACTCCCCCAACGTCTGCTTCGGTCGACCCGAGGACGCCGCCGGCCAAGTGAACAATATCTAACACTATCAAGACCCCTACGAAGAAACGACGCCTATCCCCGTCCTTATCTAGCACTATTTCTGTCTTCTTAGAGTAATGAGCCTGTTAGATCCCTCACGGCTTCCGCTTTCTCATAAAATGAACTTAATGAATTGGAGGCAGATACTACTATTACCTGTCGTCTAGATGCGCCTGAGTCCGATTCTATCAAGGGCAAGGATCACAACCATCATAAATAGCTTCACGGTTAGCATAAACGCTACACTATACCTAGCGGAAGGCAATAGCCTGCTGCCTATGAGATCGGCAGACTGAACACAGGTATAAGAGACCGACTCTTGTCGCTCCTTTAGATAGAAAATTAAGCGCTCATTTGATCCTCATGGCCCATTAGTGCCTGCGATAGATTCAATCACGGCCCTTACGTCTGACTCGCCCCGACCGCATCGCAACTGTTATCCCCTAAAGAAATATTAGAAAGTTGACTATGAACCTATTAGAAGAGTCCCCTTAATGTAGCAATAAATAGCGACCTCCTAAAGCCACAAATTGACTAAGATATCTATTGGCCGTCTATTGCACGATATTTTTAGTCTTGCATTTTCATGACCCCTTACTTCCTATACCACCTTAAGGAGGCTGCCGGGATACCCCTGGAAGGACCCCTATCTCCCGCATATACATATGGCCCAACGTCACTTAATCTAAAGCTAATATTTGCACTTAACGTCTCCGTTTCCATCTAATATATCTCTATGCGAGATCGCTCTCCCAAACTGCTATAGCCAACTTCGTTCCTTAAGGCTCTATGCGCAAGCCGCGACTGGCTTGCCTCTCCTGTACTTAGAGGAAAATGTGTATGCTCTAATCTAGCTTCTTATTGGCTGGCTCTTATCACATCGCGGGCGCTTGCAGAGGCACAGTATCTTAGATTATCCCTAGTCGGGCTGGGGGTAAGGTCGGGCGGCAATGCCCGTCTGCCTTGCTGCCCGGTAGTTATCAGTGAGAGAAATACCACTAAACCGCGTATCCTTAAAATAATGGTACTTTAAGCCAATAGGTGGCTTAGCATATATGATACAACCGGGGAGTATTGGGCAGCGGGACAAGTGCGGTGGTTTTATCGGCTGCTGAATTGTTTTTTAAGTCGCCCTGAGGATAGGTGCAAAGGAGCAGTCAGGGCGAGCAAATTGCGGCACGAGAGTGATTGATGCAACACTGCTCCTGCACTTTCTTGCCTGCAGGTATAAGATTAAGGTTCAGTCGATGGTTAGCTTTGAGGCTGAGAATTAAAAAAAAAAAAAAAAAAGAGAGTCATGGTTTAGAGTGGGGCACCCAGGTCTCGCCACAACCCCCTTTTCGTCATCGTGATAATTAGTATTATGTTACCCCTCACCAAAGAAATGGATAAGGAAATCAACCACAATATTATTAATTCTTGAGCAAATTAAATGAAGTCTTCAATATGTCTTCTCGAATCGATAAAGATCATAAATATCTAATTAAAAGCGCGATTGCGCAGACTGAATGGGACACAGTTGACTCGTCAGCTGCAGCCCACGGCATCCCGCGTTTAACCTTACGCAGTCGGCTTCAAGGATGTACGAATATCCACAAGGCGATGGAACTGTTCTAAAGACTATCAAAAGAGCAAGAAGAAGACCTAGTGCGATAGATTTTACAAGAAGAAGCAACTGGCCGGGCTCCCTCGAAAGCACACATCTAAGGATTCGCACAGTTAGTTGTAAGTGTGGCCGGGGATGAAGAACCTATTAGACATAACTGGGTGGACCGGTTCCTAGACCGCCACGAGGACGTCAAGATAAAGGTATCACGATCGATTGAGGCCTGCCGTATATATTCCACGACGAAAGAAAAGCTCGAAGAACACATAGACCGAGTTTCCTATGCTGTTCAGTCTCTGGGGATTCAGAATGATAATATCTATAATGTTGACGAACACGGGCTTGCAGAAGGGGAGGCCCGGGCCGGCAGAGTATGTGGATCTACTCTCACGAGATACTCTATTGTCACGGATAATGATTCTTGCACCTGGGCCATGATTCTCGAGTGTATCAGCGCAGCAGGCGTACGGTTGACCCCTGCCCTTATTCTGACCGGCACGAACCTCCAAGGACAGTGGTTTCCAGGGGAAAACACGCCAAATTGGTTCTTTGACTGTTCTCCTACGGGTTAGTCGAACATTATCATCTTCAGGAAGTGGTTTACCGAAATCTTCCTCTAGGAGACCCAACCGAAGGACACGACGGCTTGGCGTATGCTCATCTTAGACGGCCACCGTACGCACATTACGATTGAAATTATGTACATAGCATGGGTAAATAAGGTTCAACTCATATACCTACCGGCGCACTCGTCACATATCTCCTAGCCGCTGGATATGGGTTTATTCTCGCCTGTCAAGTCCTATTTTCGTCGCGTAACTAGGGACTTCACGTCATTCAACACCACGGCCCCAATACAGAAGCAGCGGTTTATTAAAGCTTATAAACAGGCGTCAGACCAAGCTTTTACGAGCCGGAATATACGATCAGGGTTCCGGGCCGTAGGAATATTCCCTCTTAATAAGAAGAGACTTCTGGACTGAGCTGTTAACGCCGAGGAGCCACTATCTTCATTGGCGCCGCCGCATACACCGAAGAAGAGGAAAGTTGGTGCTACCGAGCTTTGGCGTACGCCAAAGAGCGGAAAAGACGTGAAAGAGCAAGCTCAACGCCTCGATTAGAGTCATGATACTTTCCCGCGGGACCTACGGGATATCATAAATTCATACGCGAGGGAATTAGATAGGAAGAACACCATGATTGCAGCCTTACAGCTCCGTATGACATTCCTCGAGGAAAAATTGAAGTCAAAGGAGACGACCGGGCGCAAGGCTGTTGACTACGACCCCAATAAGACCTTCGCACGTATCCCAGAAATTGCAGTTGCGCATTTCAAAGCAATACAAGCAGCTTCACGTTACGAGGAAGCTCACGGTCCCAATCTTTATTATAAGGCGATGGAAATTGCATGAATGGAAAAAGAATCTATATATATTAATTTCTAGCTTTAACTATTTAAATTAATTGTTATTTCGTTGAGAAATCGTCGATTGAATGTTGTGGTGTTAATCGCCGGTTAGGGATTTGGGGATGTCGAGACTGGGGTTATGGTGAGACCTAGGTGCCCCACTCTAACTGATTAGAGGCCTTGAGCCTTATCCAATGGGCCGTCTCGTATTTTGTGGGGATATAAGGGCTTTGATGGACCGATTATTACGAAATGCATAAAGCGCGTCTGCCCCCACATCAAAGGTGTGGAGAGGCGGCTAATTGTGGGCATTGACGCTAAGATAACGGGTGAGCCCGCATTTATGACTCGCAACTGCGGGGCTTCTTCTGGGAGACGCGAGCAGAAGAGCTTAGAACTATAAATAGCCTAGCATACTTGGACCTATGAGGTCGGTCTTCCTGGGCGGAATCAATCTCATTCATTCGGGTGCTTGTTTGTTTGTTTGTATATTTTTTGTCTGGCAATCCTCTTGTGGATGGGTCCAGGGTAAGCTACCCGGCGTGATCTGACAACCAGCCGTGCACATAAAGTCAAATCGTGCTAGCCTGCTCTTGCCTATCTTCACCTGCTTGGCTTTTCACTTTCCACTCCCAACACAATAGAGCCCTGCGATTGACCTGGTGCAGCTGCATACCCCATCACTCAGCAGCCCTATTAGCCTCATAAGCTGCGCCTAGCTATAGGGGTCCTTTTCAGCTGCTGAGGCCTCCCCGCACGCAAATCCCGCAAAGATGTTGCGTTGTCCCGCCTCGTCGGTGATGGCAATCCATCGCCGTCCCGACTCATCGATCGGAGAAGTCCTCTCGCTGATACTATAATATCGCATAATAAGGCCAACGTTCCCTCTCCGCGAAGATGGCGCCTAGTTTGTTTGGGAGAGTTAAATCTAAGGTCAGAAGGCCACGGCAAGCTGCTGCCTAAGAACCTGCCTCGGCACTTTTATCACTAGCACTAACACCTTCGCCAATATCATCTCGACCTGCATCCCAACTAGCTACTCGACCGATATCTTAGCTAGTGACTTATCTACCTACCTCGACGGTTTCCGATACCTCATCGCTGCCGAGTCTATAAGAGCGACTTTGGGACGAGGCCTATGATGGGCTCAAAGCGAGCGAGCCTCAGCTTGTCGAAGCGTACGAGAAGATCCTATCCGCCGGGCTTCATCGAAACGACTTGAGCTCTATTGCCTCCGAACCGGTGGAAAACGAGATAGGGCGGACTCGGGAGACACGATGCCGCCAAATGCAGTAGTTGGTCCACGAAGGACTGGACCGGACGCAGAAGCAAGCGTCTATCAAGCGAGGCATCGATGAAGGCTTAAAAGTAGTGCAAACCGTGAGAGGAATAGTAGACAAGGCGGTTCATGCGGCTCCGGAAGCCGCTGTCGCCTGGGTAGGCGTCTGCCTTGGACTAGAGGTGTGTATGATCATCTTTCCTAACCGAAGAAAGAGCGGTGGATAATCCCGCCACTAACAGATAGTAGATACTTTTAAGCACTATCTCTGAGCCGGGCCACAATCGCAAAGGCATCGCTTACGTCCTATTGAGAATAGACTAGTACTAGAACTTAGTGTCCCTACTTCTCGACGAGAATAAGTCCAAGCAATCTTTCGCGGGGCTACGAGTCCAACTGGAGAAGCACATCGTGTAGCTTTACGAGAAACTCCTCGCGTATCAGATCAAGAGTGTCTGCCTTTACTACCGGCACTAGGCTGTCGTCATCGGAAGGGATCTGGTCAAGATCGACGACTGGGCTAGCCAGCTTAGCGAGATCCAGGAAGCCGAGGCTGCCGTGCAAAGAGACATGGAATAATATAATACTGAAAAGAGCCAGATGCAACTCCAGAAACTCACCGACGCCGCAAGCGCAATAGAGATAAATCTCTAAGACATCCATTCGGCCATCCAGGACCAAACACGGCAGCAGGAGAAGAGATACTAAGACGATAAGTATGATAAATGTATGTAGGATCTGCACGTGACTGATCCCCGCGAGGATAAAAAGCGAATCTAAGACACCAAGGGCGGCCTGATCAGAGACTCATATCGCTGGATTCTTGATCACGCCGACTTCTAGCGATTTCGCGACGATCCGCAGAGCCGGCTGCTCTGGATCAAGGGTGACCCTGGTAAAGGTAAGATTATGCTCCTGTGCGGCATCATCGACGAGCTGGAGAAGGAACCCAATAGTCTCCTATCCTATTTCTTCTGTCAGGCCACAGAGGCTTAACTAAGCAATGCGGCTTCTGTGCTGCGTGGCCTTATTTACCTCCTTATCCTCCAGCAACCATCGCTTATTTCGCACGTCCGGTCTAAGCACGATATTATGGGCGAGAAACTCTTCTAGGGCATTAATATCTGGGTGTCTCTGATTAAGATACTCATAGGCATGCTAAAGGACCTGACCTTGAAAGACGCAGTCTTGATCGTTGACGCCCTTGACGAATGCATTACTGATCGACCCTAGCTTCTTAATTTTATTATTTAATCGTCGTCGATATCTTCATCTCGCATTAAGTGGATTATGTCTAGTCGCAACTGGCAGGACATCGAGGAGAAACTAGATAATACAGAGCAGAAAGTTAGGCTGCACCTCGAGCTGAATAATGACTCAATCTCGAAGGCCGTTGGCACGTACATTAGATATAAGGTGGATCAACTGGCACGCGATAAGAAATACGACAAGGAAACAAGGGTCGCTGTTTAACGCCACTTGGTTGGCAATGCCGACGGCACCTTTCTCTGGGTGGCTTTGGTCTGTTAAGAGCTGGCAAATCCTAAGGTCTGAAAATGGTATATGCTTGATACGTTGAAGTCATTCCCTCCGGGTCTTGATCGCCTCTATAAGCAAATGATGGAACATATCAGCGATTCGAAGGATGTAGACCGTTGCGAGGAGATCCTCGCTATTGCTTCGGTCGTATACCGACTTATCACCTTGGACGAGTTGAAGGTTCTTGTTGAGTCGCTCGAGGATCTCGATCAGGACGAGTTGGAAGAAACCATCGGCTCCTGCGGTTCTTTTTTGACTCTTCGAAAAGGCATTATCTACTTCGTGTATTAATTAGCCAAGGATTTCTTGCTTAACAAGGCATCTGACTAAATCCTGCCCTCTGGCGCCGCGTACTAGCACTATGCCCTCTTCTCGAGGTCGCTAGGGGCTCTGTTAGAAACCCTTCGACGCGATATTTATAGCCTTGCCGCTCTAGGATTTTCCATCGATAAGATCTTACCGCCCGACCCTGACCTATTAGCTTCGATAGGATATTCCTGCGTCTTCTAGATAGACTATCTCAATGCCTCGGGGCCCTGGGTAAAGATGAGTAACGAGGACCCACAGGACGCGAGGATCATCTATAATTTCCTTTAAAATAAGTATCTATACTAGCTAGAATCTCTCAGTCTATTACGCAGCATGTCGGAGGGGGTCATGGCAGTGCAGAAGCTCGAAGCTATAGTAGTAAGTTGTTATAAATTTATATGTAATGTGGAGGCGTTCTGACATGTTAACAGAAAACCAAGGAAGCGCGACAACTAATAGAACTACTTCGAGACGCGCGCCGCTTTATTCTTTCTCATAAGCGGGCAATCGAGATTGCTCCATTACAGGCCTATGCATTAGCACTCGTGTTTAGTCCCACCCGAAGCCTAATTAGAAAGCTCTTCCAAAAAGAAGAGCCGAACTGGATCACGTTAAAGCTAAGCATGGAATTAGACTGGAATGCATGCGTGCAGACGCTCGAGGGCCACGGCGGCTGGGTGAGCTCGGTGGTGTTCTCGGTGGATGGCGAGCGTCTCGCGTCGGGCTCAACCGATGAGATAGTCAAGATCTGGGACGCAGCCACGGGCGCGTGCGTGCAGACGCTTGAGGGCCACGGCGGCGGGGTGAGGTCGGTAGTGTTCTCGGTGGATGGCCAGCGTCTCGCGTCGGGCTCGTTCGACGGCACGATCAAGATCTGGGACGCAGCCACGGGCGCGTGCGTGTAGACGCTCAACGGTGGGAGAGCATTATATCACCTTTCATTCGATCCAACGACAAACACTCTCCTCTCTACCGACATTGGACTTCTTAACCTAGATCACCCGGCTCTACCGCCTGCCATTGATGATTAGTCGACTGAAATAACCTTACGGGGTGTTCGCTATTCTAGCTGGGGTATGAGCACCGACGGTGTATGGATTGTTAAAGATAGAAAGGAGATGCTTTGGCTGCCTCTGGACTATCGAGGGGGGGAGACCGCTGTTATTAGATCAATGGTCGCTATCGGCTATCATTCAGGTCGTGTCCTAGTGATGAAGTTCTCTTAGAGAGGAGGTGGTCTCAAGTAGCCCTTTCCCAGTTCTCAGTAGCGACCTATAAAATTGGTTCTGTTTGATTTAAAAGCAGGAAGCCCGGCTAGTAATTATTTCCTACCTTAGCTGGCTAGACTTATATTTGTTGAGCTTTAGATATGCTATTGGAAAAAGCCAGCGTTATTTATTTCTCTTTAATTTTCTTTTTCACTTTGATCTCGGAGGGTCGTAGGGGCCGAGCAAATTTATCTTGGAATGAATAGTGACGTTCTTGCCTTCTCGACCAAACGAGAACTGTCTGGCACCGGGAGTCATATGATCTATGGCTCCTTTATATTAGAAAACATATGCTATTCTGTGGATAGAGTTTTCGTTTAGCTAATGCTTTATTTTGAGATAGAGGCCTAATGTCTGCAGATAGATATATCTTGCTTATTAGGTGGCTTTTATTTTCTGATTGTCTTGGGCTCTTATTTCGGTCGCGAGCAGAGACTAGCACGGCATCGAATGTACCTATAATTCCCGATGGCCGATTATGGCCTTCGGGTCCTTGCATGATATACTTAGATTGACTTTTATCTACGTATGAAGGCGTGGCTCCTCTCGATGTCGACTTTAGCTAGGAGCTCGAAATCCTATTGGGCTAAATAAAATATACTACGAGCATCCAGCTACGGACTAGAGTCTTATGCGTGGAACCGAGGCATATGCCCTCTAGATTACCCGACTAACAACTCCAAGCAATCGTGCAGACCTGCGTATTTGGATATGATATATCGATATTAACTGTGCTATGCCTTGAGGAACGAAGTGACGAGAGGTCTTATGCCGTTGCCCCTTAACTTAAGCCCTTCGCTCTGGTTGGCCTAGGAAAACCTCCCTTTTGATAGGTTAAAAATCACTACTCCTTTGAAAAAAACTTGGAACTTTTTAAGCTGCCCCGGGGCCCTTATCTCTTCTTATTATACTCCTTACTCCTCACGTCTCCTTCCCTTGAGGCTTTATATATATATATACTTAACCCTTATATGTATATATATATATATATTACTATTCTACTCTTTCTTTATTAAAGTACTTTGATTTTATTGACTTCCTTTTATTATCCTACCACTATATCCCGGTTTCATCCTAATTTATCATATATGCATCGTTATTTATCTAGCTAGCTTAGAGCTGTCCTGATTGTCTCCTGGCTGAGGAGTTCTAGCCTAGCCTCTGCAGCCTCCATATTGGCAGGGATTCTATTACCGACTAGGTCCCTCTCTCGGGCTTTCGATACTAGTATGATCCCGTCTAGCGATGGACAGCGCGACAGCTGTATGTATAGACTGTATGGGTCACATTGGCTGGGCACTACCTTACTATTGATGTTTGTCGTCCTGGTCCCGCGCAGCTCCAATACCACCCGGCGTAGTGTCCTCCCTTGGACCTTATAGTCGGTGTATGCAAATGCTGGCGTGCACGGTAAACCCTTTCTGGTGACGTTGTGCTGCTGCTAGGGCTATTTCCGCTGGCACTCTATCCTGATACTCATCGGCGTCAGTAAGATTGTCCCGGGCGGCATGTCGACGAATTGGAACTCTGCTGTCGTCTCAGAGGCTAAGAGGATCCCTGCCGGTGACCCGAAATGGAGTATGGTATCAGCCGAGACCTGGTATCCCGGAAATGCCTTGTCGACGATGACTTCCAAAGCCGTGTAGCTGGCCCCGTTGACGAGCTTGAGGCCCTGGTGCGTGTTCTGGTTGACGACGACGGGCATGCCCGGGACGAATATGAAGATGGCCGGCACCGGGATGGCGCTGTCGTCGCCATGGTTGAGCATCATGAGGGCCTCCTCCTCTGTCGGCCGACCGTCCTTCCACTTGTGATCGGATATGAAGATGCGCAGTGCTGCTTGGTGCTGCCGCTGGAAGGCCAGGGTGGCTTCCATGTTGAGGTTCCAGCGGTTCCTGTTGAGCGGCGTGACGACGGTGATGCCCGATTCCCATGGGATCCGCCTGCCTTCTTGATAGCACCGGTCATTGAGGAGATCGACATCCGACTGGTCCTGGATTCCGAGCCGGATCCGCGTCAGCAGAGCTCGCAGTTCAGGGTCGCCGGCGGCGCGGACCTGTTCGTCCAGCATGATGACGGTAGTAAATCTCCTCCACAGGGCGTGAGCCTTGTCGTGTTGGTGTCTCTGCTCTACCTGGAACGAATCCTGTTCGAACCACGAGATGGCCGTACTGGGGAGCAGGATCGACCTCTCCTGCACGGGGCGGAACTGGTGGAAGTCGCCGCAGAAGAGAACTATGGGGATGCCTCCAAAGTCCTTCGGAGACCCCCGGAGCTTACACAGCTGCTCGTTCACCATCCAGAGAGTACGTGCCCCGAGCATGCTGACCTCGTCGATAATCAGGAGGTCCCTCTCCCGCCAGTCCGTCCGCGAAGGGCCGTCCACGTATCGATTAGCAGGCGTGCAGGATCCGATACCATCACTACCAGCGCCCCTGCCCCCGGCCATGCGTGATGTATCTTTGGAGAAGTTGCAGGCCGAGTGGATTGTGATGCCGTTGATGCGCGCTGCTGCAGTTCCCGAAGTTGCCGTCACCAGCAGGCGATTCGAGATCCTCTTGCTTGCGAAAAGCTCCACGAGAGCCTCAATGATCCGTGATTTCCCGGTGCCGCCCTCGCCGCCGACGAACTGGCACAGCTGAGGGGCAGGTTCACTGTCCGCGTCCTCGCTCCGGTGTACCAGGTCGAGCTGGCGGCAGATCAATAAAAAGGCGATTGATTGCTTTCTGTTGAGCGTGAAATGCTCTGCCAGCTGTCTCCCCGCCGCCAGGAAGGACGTTGACGGTCCAAGGCGGATGCCTATCGCAGGGCCAGCACCAAGGCTGCTCCCCTCAGGATCTGCAGCCGTCAGCTGGATGTCATGGTCCCCAAACCCGCTCATCACGCTGTTGACGGCTGCGCTGCGGCTGGTCGTGCTACTCTCGGGTAGACTCTGAACTCCCTGTATCATCTTGACCGCCTCCCTCGAAGCGCTCACCTGCTGTGACTTGATAGACCTCAACAGCCTCTGTGTTGGAACTTCGGCTCCAATGAACGGGCCTTCCGGCAGAGTCGCTGCCACCGTCCTCGTTTCTTGTTCGGACGTAATCCTGGCACGTAACTCAGCGGTTGAGCCCAACGCGGTATGCTGAAATTGGCAGAGCTGCTGCGTCACCGCCGAGAGCTCCCTCGAACCAGCCGTAATCTGATTTGCTCCACCGGCGCTCCTCAGAACGTCGACCAGCCGCGTGGTGTCTCCGATGTTGTCGCAGCGGTACGCGGCTGGCGCTTCATCTTCCCTGTCGCTCACGCCGCCATCCCCCAGCGCCGTCTCCCCAGCCGCGAGCTCGTCATTTGCGGAGGACGCAGCCCATTGTTTGGCATCGCGCTTTGCATCTTCCGCGGACCGTCGGAGCAGCTGGATGTTGTCTAATACGAACAAGAGCCTCTGGCTTAGCGTCCCCCTTCTGCCTCATCCATATATCATTGATGTCGCCAGATGATTCGGATATGAAGCACTCCCACGGCACGAACAGGGCCAGGTGCTGCACGGCGGCCCTAAAGTAATAAAATCAGTTAAAGTCAAGAAATATAAAAGGGATGGGGTATATATATATCGAGGTTTGATAGTGTTTGTGCTAATTATACGAACCTCCGGTGGCACGGCCCGTCGCCATTATCCTGGGAAAAGTCCATGCTTAGATACCCATCCAGACAAACTACAGCATGCTTGCCTGGCCTGCGCAGACGCTGCACCCATCGATCCGAGAATGGCGCACCGTCTTGGAAAGGGATTTCACCCCACGCAACGGCCCCGGCGGCGGCGGCGGCGGCGGCGGATCTTCTCCCACTTCTCCCATTATCCCTGCGCTTCAGCATCACGAGCGACATATAGTCGTAGAGGCACAGGCCGTGAAGCACCGCCCCACGGTGAGGGTATGCGTCGAAGTAGGAGATTCTCTGGCCTGCCTGCTCCACGAGCACGGCATCATTCATTGGATCGCCGTCCGCAACCTCCTCACCGCTCGTATGGCGAAGATAAGACCATCGTCGGAAGACGCGCCAGTATAGCACGGACACGTTCGCGAATGCCCACGCGGCGTTGCCAGAGAACTCTGTCTGATACCCCAGCAGGTGCGCCACAACCTCGACCTGCGACAGTGGCCGCTCCGTAAAGACACGGTTGGCCACCTTCATCAGGAACTATCTTGCTTTGTTCTGTCTGCCGTCGCCTCCGTTGGCAACATCCCCTCGATCCGCCGCATGATCCTGCCTCTGCTGACCATCCGACGTATCCAGTGCTTCCGATGCAGCAGCCACGCGCTTCCACACCGGATCCTCGACTTTGGTCGCATAATTCGTCAGATAGTATACGAGCGCCATGGTCTTGCACTGCGTCGCGATGAACGAGATGTCGTGGTTGTGCCGGAGCCCTACCGCCATGGCCTTATTCCACCTATTCACCATGCTGTGTGACCGTCGGATCTGCAGCGTACCGTCCGGGTTGAACGCCGTCTTCTCGGCCAGCTTCCACGGAGCCTTGAAGCGGCACAGCCCTTGCTTGCCCTCTCGCCTTCCTAGCGAGTACTTCACGCACGTTGGGCTGTGCGTGTGGATCTGCGTCGCGCCGGCGCAGAAGTTGGCTTCTTCATCAAAGGACGCAGCAAACTGTTGACTGTTTTGAAAAAGTGGTGAGATGTCTGACGTGATCAATCTCTCCGCCCGAACCGCGCAGAACGCCTCCTGGTCCAGATCCTGATTGTTTTCATACCATCCGTCAGCCTAGGAACGACAAAAATTCATCTCCACTTCCACTTCGGGAACTCGACCGTTGCTGTGATGATGATGATGATGATGATGATGATGATGATGATGATGATGACGACGACGACGAGGACGTACCTCAGAGAAGACGCTATCGACGTACTCGATGATGCTGCTGCGATAGGATGCTCCCTCCTCACCACATACATCCGTCAACACCGAACTCAGTCTCATATTTCCTTGAAGCCACAGCAGCCCGTGAACGTGGAGCGCACCCCGTTCATTGGTCTCGACGGCCCCGAAATCCTGGCTGATACGTCCAAAGACGGACTCCTCACCCACCTTGACATAGTGCTCGAAGAACAGTGAGATCTCCCTGTGGAAGAAGATGGCCGAGCTTACCGGATCGGAGATCGCCAGTCGCGCACGCTTGTAGGCCATATCTAGACTCCTTAGGAATGATTTAGCTTCTTCGGGATCGCGGCTGCGGTACGCCGCCAGCCTCAGCTTGACCGGATTGGTGATGTCGTTCGGATTGAGCGTGAACCAGATGGCGGGGATGCCGTACCGGATGATGAGTGACTTGATCTTGCGTCGCAGGCTCAGACGATGCTCCCTCGACATCGGTTGTCTGAATCCGTACAGAGAAAGGCTTTTGAGGAGCTCCTTGATGCCCTCGTCGGCCGTCTGGCCGGAGATCTCAAGCTCCTGCTGAGCCAGCCCCAGCCTCTCTCTGCTCAAGGAGTGCACGATGCGCTCAACAGAAGGAAAGTCCTTCCTCGACACGCTCAACATGCTCACTCGGCGATTTCTTGACCTGACGCCTAGGTTGAAGACGAGAAAGGCGAAGACGTGATGGGTCGCGAAGCGGCCGCCGTGCCGCCTCAGCACCGCCTCAGCCCATGCTGTCAGGCTCATGTTCCGCGACGCCAGGAGATTCCTCACCGACGCCTCTGCGCCCTCGTCGATTCCCGTATCCGTCCCGCCACCATCAACGAGGAGGCTCTCCTCTGCTAGCCGAGGGCCGCCGGTGCCGAACGGAAATAGGGTTGGAAATGTCTTGGCGAAGAACCAGGGGTCATTGGAGTCGGCAAAGTCATCACCCCGTGACACTGAAATGTATGGCTCTAGACCGAGCCCTTGCCGTACAGATGCCGACCCGGCCCACCCTCCTGATCTGCCGCGTTCCCCCGTAGCCCGATCTACTTCTTGTTCGACATCCTCGCCCACGGCTTCCCAGGCGAACTGTAGTCTGTCCGCGTCCGCAACATCCGGCTGGGCGTCGAGTGCAAACATGCCGGATGAACTGACTTCGTGGATGACGGCCTCAGGATTATTGATGCCAGCGCCCGGACGGTCTTCTCTCACTCCCTCATGGCCTCTGTCGCTAAACAGTGCTTCATTGCCTCGGTTCGCTTCTTCGGGGCGGTCAGCCCCTCCTCCTCCTCCTTCTCCTCCTTGTTGCTCACGCCTGAGCATGGCCATGATGTCGTCGATTCCCACAGCGTCATCCTCATCTATCCCGCGCTCTGCAGACGGCACTATCTGGGCTGTACGCACCTTTTCCCAGGCAGATGGTTCGTTACGCTCCATGCGCTCAAGGATCTGTGACGGCACATCATGAGGCGGAGTTCCCCAGCTATCCATCTCGGCCTCGTCGATTTCAATGTCCCTATAGTGAGGGTTATTTATCCGCAGCCAGGCCAGAGCCCTCTCGACGACACGACGCCGTACGGACAGAAGCCTCGATAGATCGCTAGGTCCCGGTTTCTGCGCACCGTGCCACGATACGTGTATCTCGTCCATGACCTGGATGAGGGGGTGAGGAAGGACCCTAGTGACCAGCTCCTGAACATTATTAGGGAATACCGTGATGTGTCCCTTGATATGTTTTGGATACGTCACGCCCTGTCGCTGCCTATCCATGACGCTATACTTCGTGATAAATCCATAGCATGAATTCAGGCTGATGAGCTTCTCTTCAACCGGGGTGAGTCCTTTTAGTTCCTCTGGGAACATATGCTCACATCCTAGGCCAACGTGCGCCCGGGCAGCAGCCGACAGACAATCTCTCATCAGGCAGCTCACGCATTCTGGGCAGGCTAGAATACGGCCTCCGATGGGAAAGCACTCGCGGCAGGTAAGAGCTAAGCCGTCGCGCTTTCCCATAACACTAGACTCCCACTGGTCCCAGCTTACATCTTCCAGCTCGCTTTTCCCGCACTTCCGGTAGCACACCGCGCATGTCCATATGGGCAAAGTTTCGGTATCGTGGAAAGCATTATAGAATGTCTGCACGGTCGATAGCTTCTTCTCTTGCGAGACGGGCGTACACCATTCTTTGTTCAGGGACAGCCGCTCTTTCTCGGCGAATTCCTCATCAAGGCAGCGCAAAACGCTAGCGACATCCTCTTCCCACTCTTGCTCTGTTCTTTCCTTATGGACGCCTAAGCGAGCCCGTTTTGCTGGCGGCCCCTCTCTGCCGGCTGTATTAGTGTTCCTCTTTCGCCGGGGCGCACTCAAGGTCGAGGATATGTCTGGTCCTAGGCCTGGCTCTGTCACTGCCGGAGCCTCCTGTGTAGCCGGAATGATTTGCCTCGGTGCCTGCGGTTCTTGCGGCTCTCGAGTCCGCGCAGGCCGTCGTACGTGCTTGCCTCGTCGGGACCCGAACGGTGCCGGGGGAACATCAGTCGCTCGGCGCTGCGGATGTCCTCTTTCCAGGTTGGAGCCCTCGCGGCCAGCTCCTGAGCGAAGCGGTTGCTCCACGGACGCTTGCTCTTGCCCGCGCGTTGCCTCCCTAGGTCGTATGGCCCGCGGGGCGATGGCAACGGGGATGGTGGCCTGGGTACGAGTGACGGGCAGGGCTGCCGTCAGATCAATCAAATCAGATCAGGACCCAAATCTGATCTGAACTGATAATTTGCCCTCTATATCTGATCTGATTGATTGATTGATAGATATCTGATATATCATAGCTCACGTGAAGCTATCCCCATCCTCAGGATCCTGCCCTAGGTTCTAACTGGCCTTGTTGCTCAAGCATAGGCCCCCTAGAGTAACACGCCCTCCCCTGATCCAGTTCTTCAGTAATTGGACCGACTCAATGCTCGATCCAAGCAGGGAATGCCGCTGTGAGGTGACTGTAAGCTTCGCAAGACTGAATGCTCTCTCACAGTCAGTTGCCATGGCCGGAATAGCAAGGACGTCCAATGCAAATCTGCTTAAACGCGGGAAAGCGTTCCTATGATCAATCCACCACTGAATAGGGTCATTCACCTGCTCCGGCTCAAGCCTGTAGTATCGTTCAAGCTCACTGCCTGTTGCTGAGAGCTTAGGCTGCCGGCTTTTTTTTACCCACTGCTCAAACCTACTTTGCTCAGGTCGGGGCGTTAACGAGGGCGTGGCGAAAATACTCTCCTCAGAGGCATCATCGTCGTTTGAGTACCAACGCTCAAAGTAGCCTTTGATGCCATCCTTTGCATCCCGAAGCCATTGTAGCTGCTCCGGGGAGGTCCAGTTAGTCTCAAGCCACCGGAGGCCAAGGTCCGGATTTAGAACAACAGAGGCCGCAAACAGAGGCGATCGCCCGAGGAGAGTGTAGTACTCGTTAAGCTTAATCCAAGCATTATTGATGCTTGCCCTAATACTTGCACGCTCTTGGCCCTCCATACTAGCAATATTGCTCATGGAACGAGCATCGCCCTGTAGGTAGTCCTCTCGAGAATGTGCAGGGAGGGCATCTTCATTAAACTGTGGGCTGGCAAGTTGATGGGCCGGAAGAGCTGTTTCGCGGCGGCGGCGTAACGGCGTGATCTCATACCCCTGAAGTCGTGATGGTAGTCGTTGCTGGCGTGAGGGTCGCTCTCGGGTTTGTCCGACTGCTGATGGTCGCGCAGATATTGATTTCACACCCGTAGCTGGTTCGGGCTCCTCTCCCTGGATCATATGTCTTACTTCCGCAGCTAGATGAGCAGTTTCATCCTCGTAGAGAACCCTCCAGTCTTCGAGATGTTCCAGAATAAACTCCATCCCTGTCATGACCTCCCAGAGCCGGCCGTGACCCCCCGCTTGTACCCCCATCCCTGTGTTCTCATCGTCATATTATAGATCGGCTCCAAGATATGACTAACCTCCCTGAGGACCTTCCAGTCATCAGAGGTCAGGATGTCAGCTGTAGGAACCCTTCTTGAGGCGTCTGCTTCCAGCCCTAGCTCTTGAATGAAGCTATTGAGCTCAGACTGCTTGATCAAGGCGCGTTCGATCATCATATAGGTCGAATTCCATCTCGTAGCGTTGTTCTGTATGACTTCAAGCTCGGCCGTTGATTCTTCTGCAAGCTTGTATATGTCCGCCTCCTCCTGCTCCTTGGCATGTGCTTTGAATGCTTCGGTGCGTTGCGGAGAGGCTCGGATGAACCTGACGATATTATGAAGCTTCCCAACTGGACCCTTAGCTCGCCAGTGTTCGAGGTCTTCTTCAACCCGCTCCAGCATGCCATAAGCCTCAGATTGAAGTTCGAAAGAAGCTGCATCATCGCCATAGAGGAAAGCTTGGGCAACAAGGTTTAGAATATGCCCGAAACATCGCATCCTTCGTGCCTCCGTATCCGCTCGAGTCATCGAGGCATCGAGAGTTGTGTAGAGGCTTCGCAAGCAAACATCGTTGCTGGTCGCATTATCACAGATCGAGACCCCAAGCTTCGAATCGATCCCCCCAATCACGGACGACATTCCTTATAGTGTAGGCGATATTCTCGCCGGCGTGAGACCCGATCTGCCTCCCGAAAGCCAGCAGCCGGCTTTGGTATAAGTTGCTCTGGTCAATATAGTGACCAAAGATCGAAATGAAAGCTAGTCTGTTTGGAGAGGTCCAGAGATCGAAGCTGATATGTACCTGGGTAATAGCCTTGTCGAGTTCCTCCTTGACGGCCGCTTTCTTTAAAGAGAGTATATCCTCTAGGTCTTTCTTAGCTGCAGTTCGACCCCAGGGCACCTGGGTATAAAGATCAGGGTCTAGCTGACGGAATAGCTCTTGTAGGTAGGTACTCTCGAAGGTAGTAAAGGGGAGATTAGAATCAACAATATAGCCAACTGAGAGCTCTCTGATCCGCGCCATCTTCGCTCGGGGAAGAATGAAGGAAGAAGGAGCTGGCCGTTTCTTGGATGCGCTTCTTTGAAGATCGAGGACCGACGAATCGTCAGATGAGCCCGGTTCGAAGGTCTCGGTGATCCTGTGAGCTCTGAAACTGTTAGTAATACCCAGAAAAAGGGAAGGACCGCCAACTTGTAAAGATGGGCTTGTGCCGAAGATGTCGACTGAGCATTGAAAAAATCGCGGTGTGCCCTTATCATCACAGAGCCGGCAACACCAGATATCCCCGCTAGATGTATTGTCTCTCCTCAATTCTGCTAGGAACCAGCCATGGTTTCCGATCCAGCTTCGCCGGCCCCTGCTCTTCCTCCTATCTAAGAGGCTTGCAATAACGAAACGTCGTTGGCCCCAAGTAATCTTGTAAAGGTCGTCAACGGAAGAATCGGTAGTCGAGGCTAAAGCCAAAGCGGCATCATACTGCTTGGCGATGCTCTTAGGCCGGGATCCGAGACGAGGAAATGCGGGTGGTGGCGATGACGACGCGCTGCCAGCAAGGCTGCCTTTTAAAGCGGTCTCGGACATTTTGGACTATGATTAGCAGAAGGTCTAGATAGCTTCAAAATTAAATAGCCAAGATAGGTTTCTGACGATCCAAGGGTGGTGTATGTTCATCTGGCTAAGGCTATACCGTGATAGAGCGAGAGTAGGAAAAAAAGGGGGAACCTTCCTTCAGATTTGCCTCCGGCCAGGACCCAGGCAAGCAGGGGTCCAGGACCAATCAGCTCGGCTGACCCCTGTAACACCGTTGCTTTTCGGAGAGAGCCTTACTCTCCGGAGTCGGAGCATATAGATGATCCGGCAGTTCTAGGGTAACCGCTCTCTGTGCAAGGGATATCAGATATATCAGATGTATAGACGCTTGTATCTGAATTGATTGATCTGATGAAATTCCATATCTGATTTGAATTGATTGATTTGATTGATATATCTGATTGTTAATCTGATCTGACGGCAGCCCTGGTGACGGGCCTCCCACGGCGCCGCTTCTGGTGCTTTTCCTCTTCCCTGACTTCGCGCGTCTCTGCCGAAGCTTCACTCTCCAGACTTTGTTGGGTTGGCCGCGGGCTTGGATAGGCTTGCTCGCCTGTCTCGGGGAGTCCTGTTATTCCTCCTTTACCGTTGCTGCTTATGCCTTGCGGCTCTCTTGGTAGGACTGGTCGATGAGGAGGAATCTGGTAAGCCGCAGCCGGGTGAGGCCAGGGCAAGACACTATGTGTACGTCCCCGTCGCCTCTTATCCTTCTCAACTATATCATTTAGTTGAAGGCGATTCTCCTGACCTACGTCGTGGGTCGAGCCGTCGACGTCGGATCCGTGGGTCCATATAGGTGAGAAGGACCTACCTCCTATGTCCATGTTGTGTTCCATCATCCCTTGCTCTTCTCCTCTTATTCCACTCCTTGCGGCGCATTCGGGCGGTATCTAATATCTTTACGATTGCCGGGTCCCGAAAACGCCTTGCTTATGTTCCAGCGTCTTGCGGGAAAGCCATATATAATTTGCTATAAACTCCTCCGCTAGCCTTCAACTCTCGACTTCTAACCCAGGTCCCAGGACGCTGTCGCACACCTATATGGAGACCTGTGTGTTCACCCTTCGGACCCCGCTCCCTCCCTCATGCTCGTTCCTTCTCAGTCTGGAATCTTGACCCCGTACTGTTCTTGCGTGAACTTATCACTATATTCGCTATCGTCAAGCTTTTCTAGACAGCTCCTAAGACACTTCGCGCTGCCGTCGACCCTGCACCACGCGTCTAAGCCGTGGTTCCACGCCCAATAGCGACTATCCGTCGGAGACAAAAGCCCACCGCCTGGCTCGCCTAGGTAATGCCACATCCAAACAGACTAAAAGGTCATACATTTAATCAAACCGGAAGGAAGGTCTTCCAGCTGTTCAGATAGGCTACTCAGACCGGCAATCCGGAAGTCCGGACTTCCAGTCAGAGATTAGTGTCATATACGTCCCCAAAAAAGCAAGTTCTTCAACACAGCCGCCCTAGAGGCCCAATTCATCTCACGTATAAGAAACCGACCCTTCTTCACTCACTAGATAGAAAAACCAAGAGCTTTTATCCCAATAATCTAGATCCCTCAGAAATTATAATAGGTGAACTTTCTTTTATCCTCGCTATATAGATTTCGGTTTCCTCTAGTTATCTTGCTGGATGAATTTTCCGCTTCATTTTACCTCTCTCCTCGATGACCGACCGCAACTCGACTTTACTTTAAATCCTGCCCGCCGTGCCGATATCGTCAATCATCCCCATCTTCTCTTATCTTCTTTTCACCTGAACTTTGACCTACACCGACTCTCTTCTTCTCCTTGCACTTGTCGACATTCTAACCCACGTCTCTCGATGCCTGGCAAGGTAGACCCGTGAACAACCAGCCAGTATCTACGAGAATGTCTGCGTCCATTACCTCGGCCGATGGATCGCCGCATGCTCGCAAACCGCTGGCAAGCCAGAGGAGCGCCGGCGGCGATATGTCCATCATGTTCTTCGCTCAACCCGGCTGTCCTTCGAGATTTGCCTCGTCAGACTAGCATCGTGTCAAGGGCCTGAATGCAGAGACCATCGCGAGGGTCATCCTCCCAGCCCCTCCATGGCTCACGGCTCCGGATTACTCACCTTTGCGTACTGATCCTGCCGATCCGTCTCCCTCCATCTTCTTTAGCCTCAACTTATCTATATATAATCAACAGATTGTTCCTGAAGACTAGTTTGACCAGTGGTTTTTCATAGCAGGTCGTGTCCACCCATTTGCGCTAACCTAGGAGGTCGAGCGTCAAGATGGCCTAGAGGAGTCTGTGGATAGCGGTCTCCTTACATACACTATCCCAGCTCTTATCGTGCGCGACCAAGGCTATCAACCGTATGTTATATTCGTCCCATCCGCTTTCCGCCGCTCTTCCGAATTTCTCTGACCTCTCTGCCCGTAGGATATTGCCTCGGAGTCTATCTGCGGCTGATTAGTTTCCTCTTTCATCCCCAATTATCAGTTTCACCGGCAACGTCGTCGGTCCGGGCCATACCCTCCTCCGAAAGGAATCTATGCCCACGCTGGACGATGTCCAGCTCAAGTGTTGCGGCTTCATTCAGCTGACCAAATTCCTTGCCCCCGGTAATCCTGATAAGACCCCGTTTAGAGGCTTCCATCCCTTCCAAGTCTTTGTTATCTTCCCGATCCGCGCGAATCCGTGGGCCTCGCTTTGCAAGAAGATAGCCGAGAGGCGAGACACCCAGTTCCAGAGCAATGTTTTGCTGACCTGCACCGGCAAGGTGGCCGGCCTGCTTGGCCATCATCTCATGGTGCAGCCGCCGACCCTCGAGCAGGACTACGTCTTCATCGTCGTTCCGGACTCCTGGACCTTTCTCGACAAGGGAGTTTCCGGGCCTGTCTCACCAACACCGCCGCCGGGTGCTGCGACATCCGCGCTCCGTCTATCGTCTTTAGGCCATACGCCGTTCGAGGAGATTAAGGCCAAATTTACCGCCCGTAGACCCGCCCCGCCGACTCCTCTTTACGATGCGACCCCGACTCTAGCTTCGACCCCGGGCGAATCGATACTATCTGTCCTCTCTATACCATCTACATAGTACTACTACCTCTCCACCTCGCCGACGCCGAAGCGACTAGCTTCAGGCGTCGATTACACACCGCCTGCAAAGAGACCGCGCTAGTCACCGACGTCCCCGATCACTATCCCTTCCTCGGGGATACATCCTTCTGCCGACAGCTCGAGCTCATAGGAAACTGTTGACGAGCCCGAACCAAGCTGTGCCGGGACTTAGGCCCCCACTGCGTCCTTCATGAGACCCCTGGCGCCAGCCACTCATCTGCCTGCACCTACACTTGACATGATCACGGCTGCTGTGTCGGAATCCTCTAACCGTCCGAGCCGGAATAGCTATCCTCCGAAGAATAAATATTTGGAAGAAGTATCCAAAGTTTGATTGAGAGGCTATTTGGGAAGTCATTGTTATCACAAAGAGTGCATATGAATAGGAAACCGTTCTCCCTTTTGGATACTCCATATTCAAGTCGTATAATTAAGCTCTGGTGCCTACGTCGATGATAATGCGTAGCCTAACCTACTCGCTTAATATTATTAACCTTAAATCCCCCGCTTTTACCCGTCCTTGGCGGCCGCACACCTCTTCTTATGTACCTTCTAGTCCGCCTTTTGATACTCTTTCCCATAGTACCCTATAGCTTTGCATCCCATATATCGCTTAATCCCCTCCGTTTTCCCACAAACCTGACAGGCCATAGTCTCCATGCACCCACCTGATCGTCCAGGATGGCCTTCAGTGATATTAACCATTAATGATTCGAAATGCAAGACATTCTAGGGTAGGATCCCAGGCCACTTCACGTGCTGGTTGACGAAGCACGCGTTTTCCTCCTAGTACGACGCTACTGCAAACCATTTCATAACACCCAAGATTCGAACCTGGAATATATGATTAGAGGTGATGAAGGAAACCGAAATCAGCCATAGCCAGCTTCGTTCCTCTAGGCTCCTTTGCGCAAACCGCGACCGGTTTGCCTCTCCTGTTCTACCTATATCTAAAAGGCAATTGATAGGGGGGCATGACGAATTGATACGCGGGCATGACCCTTAGGGGGGCATGACTTTTTGTAACACCTAATTGGGCTAAATTTCGTAGACCCATAAATACCTTTGAGAAAAGGCGGTGAAGCCGGCTCTCTTAACAAGCCCAGATCTCTGCAGAAGCAACCGGACCAAGCCGGCCTATTAGAACAGTTCTGTTGAAACAAAAAGGGTTAGGACCTAGGAGCCTGTTGGGTCTTATATTTCAACAAGTTCATATTCGGCCGTCAAAACAAAGTATTATTTTCTATACCTATAGAATAAGGCCAATTCTATTAAGAGCAGCTATCTATGTCTCCTCTTACTATTATGGAAGGAAGAATCTCCTCGTCGCTATTAAGTAGCTCCTATTGACTCCTTCGTCTCCGAATGCTGGGTTGCGTCTTCCGTCCGCTGGCACGTCCTCCTGTAGTTCTCCCCGCTCCAAGGATACCCGGCTGGCTGCGTGTCTGCCGCTGATTTGAGCTACTGGCCTGGCTACTGGCATGTTGGCTCGCATTGAGTTCCACTCTGGCCAGAGTCGACCTGTTTAGACTACCCGGTGGTCGACCTCGCCTACGCCTTGATGGGCCCTGGCTGGCTGGTTGACTACTCTGCCGATTGCTTGCTCCGATGACTAGCCTTGCTGGAACAGCCTGTGTGGTGTTTTTAGGACTGCCACGGAGAGCAGTGGCAATCTTGGGGTCGAGAATCCGTCGGTATGGATCTCGAGAGGATAGCTCTCGTAGTCGCCACCGTGGATGGACCTCCCACTTAGTGAAGGGTGTGGCAGACCCTAACTTCGAGTAGACCTTGTGACAATAAGGTATACCGAGCTCGACAGAGACCGAACAGTCGTCGTTGCAGCCCCCGAGAGGCTCCGGGAACGGATTCTTACCAGTCGGCATCGCTTTGCGAGCTAAGCGATATTGCTTGTTGATCAGCCTAAGGCCCTTCGATGATATTGCTATCCGGAGTTCGCCTAGATACTCCGAGCTAGACCCTATATACTCGCGGGCGGTGAGTACCTCATCCGCTGCGCAGACATCGTTAAAGTCCCGCTCTTGGTCCTTCATCATGTCCTGCATAGCTTCGACAAGTCGATACAGGTGGCTCTTACCGTTTATAAGGTAGCTCTTGATGTTATTGTTGCTTGCTTCTGTGCCAGAGGTGACGCGGATGCCAAGGTTGCGATGCTTACGGATGAAACAGCGTGCCCACTGGGCCCTTATAGGCATGTAGGTTCCATGGAGATACCGCAGGATAGCCCGCTAGTCATCAAATTCCCTACAGAGGTTTCTCCACGCCATCTCGTGAGCATCCTCAGTCTCGGCAAATAAGACGAGCTTCCACATCATAAGAACCCCTCGATAGCTATGAGGGATATCCTCAGATATCGGCGCGTGGACTAACTATCGGTCTTTGGGGCTAAGCCCAGCCCGTGCCTATAGAGTAGACTCATCCTCGTCGCTGCTATCGGGACTACTGCTACTACTGCGGCCCTTGACCCACTTTTGCTTTGATTTGAGCAGGACGTTCGAATTAATATGGTGGATACAGAGCTGCTGCTGTACATCAGGGAACTGATCATTCAGGGCGGCATTCATCTGATCATCGAAGTCGGTAACGATGACGTCCGGTTGGCAAATAGAGTGCTACTCTGCCAGTTATCAAATACTCTCAGAGAGGAATTAGAACCCCTCCCGTCTCTCGTTATCGATCAGACCGAAAGCCGCATTAAAGACAGAACCAAGGCAAGTCTATCCTGTTGCCTGGAATAACGGAAGCTTGAAGCGGTTGGTGTTGTATGTGTTGTCGAAGCTGATGATCTCGGGAAACCGCTTCCATATCTGGAGACAGTAGGAAAAGGTCCAGACAAGGCCAACGAGGCGGCTTGGCTCATCATCCGCCCACTTAACGACGTAAGGAACGTCCATCTCATCAAATAGCTTGATCAGTGCTGCAGTGGGAGTGTAGCCATTCAACTTGTCTCGATTGATGAGAGCCCGGGCGTTATAGATGTCTCTCTGCGTGAAGGTTAATTCGGGGTGTTGCTCTTGGACCACAGCCCGTACGTCACGGGCCCGGATACCGACCCGACGGCTTATCGACTCAATGGTTGCCCTGATGGGTGTAGTCAGCCGTCTATGGGAAGGGTGCGCAGACGGTCTAATACTACGCCCATAGTTGTGTTGACTGTGTTCCGGGTTTGGGTGTTATCGTAGGAGCCACTCGCCCTCTTCTAGAGCCTCGGCTATTACCATCCACTTACATCCGCACTTCCGGGACTTCCATTGCCAAAGACCTGCACCTCTGCTAGGCCGTGGTTCTCTGTATCTGTCACATTGGAAAGAATATCTCATCCTCCGACCGTTATATAAGTAGGCGTTCCGTCGGATAATACCAAAGCCACTCTCTTTCGCAAAGGTGTTTATCAAGTCGAATAGAGCTTCGGCTGACGGCGCTGGGTCGCCTGGGATCGGTGGGTTCGGGATCGGGTCGGGGGCGGGGGACGAGGAAATCCGAAGAGAAGATCTGATCTTTTGAGGGGATATTGCTTGGGTGGACGGCTCTCGGGGCGGTGAGTAGGGAGGAGGCGATTCAAGCGCATCTGAACTGAGTGGCGAGTAACCCCATTTCTCTCGCCATTGGCGTACTCGCTCGTATGACCGAGCGAGCTCGAGGGTAAGCTTCCGATCCGTCCCAATCACTTCTCGTACTAGCTTCAGGGCAGATTGAAACTCGGCCTTTGTGGGTGACGATTGCTCCCGTGCTGATTGAGGCGGAGAGGAGGAAGGTAGTGGGTCGGTTTCTGGCCCTGGTATAGGGATTCTGACTCGCTGCTGCCGTCTTCCTTGGGTTAGGAAGTCATTCGAAAGGTGTATCTCGTAATCGAAACGGAGCCATGGTGGCTCATGAAGCCCTTGCGATCCATGGGGCTGTGGAGCGGTTGAAAAGGTCTGTGGATAAGATGCGAAGAGATTTCTGAGTGTATCTTCGTCGCCGACTCCGTAATATTGGCTGATAATTGTTCCAATGCTGCTCGCTGAGCGAGGTCTATTCGCGAGTAACGGCGGGCTGAACCTGGATTGTCGGCTCTGCCGCCGTCGTTTTCGGGCGTGCAATTGATCGCTAGGACTAGGACTGCGAGTTCGGCATCTCGGATTGCTCTCTGAGCTAGAAGGAGGCTCAGATTGGGACGTGGTGAAGGTTCTAATCATCGAGGATTGAGAGACTAAGGAGTGGATAGCTTGCTGATGGAGAGAAAACTTGATGGCGTCGCACTGGTTACCAAGGTAAGATTAAGGGAGAGCTAAGCTCGAGGTGTCGGATACGAGGGTGGTAAGTCAAGATGAATGATGATTTCAAGATGAAGAAGAACAGATTATTGATTGATTCACCCCTGTCCCCTCGTTTTCTTCGTCCTCATTATATTTGACGAGGAGAGGCTACGATACTAGACCTGCCGAACCTGCAATAGATCTGTAACACCCCTCTGACTCTTGTGGTGCACTCGTGTACAATCTGGGTAGAGGCATATGCAACACGAGGTACTTAGGAAGCTCTGACAGAATTCTGCCGACACTAACAAAAACGAAATTGACGAACCAGGTGTTATAAAAAGTCATGCCCCCCTAAGGGTCATGCCCGCGTATCAATTCGTCATGCCCCCCTATCAATTGCCATCTAAAATACCACTAGGATAGCCATACAGGAACCAAGTGCCTCAAGTAACGCGCGCACTAAAGACCAGTCTTGATCGCTATCAATTCGACGGATCCGAGGTAATCCAATCGTGAAGTAGGATGTATACCCTAAAGAGTATACTCCAAGCATTCGTTTCCGGTTCTTATACGTAGATAGTCCCGAGAGCAACGGACTAGCCATCACGAAGATCTCCGCAAACGCCAGACCATATGAAAGTACCGGGACAAGTGCCTGTCGCCCAATCCACCCGAGCTGTAGTCTGCGGACAATTTTTCGCTCAACAGCCATCATGCTGGTGAAGTAGGTCATAAAGTAGGCATGTGTAAGGGGATACATAAACACGGGAACCTCCTGCCTGCTCTTCCCGACAATAACCCAACTAAAGTTCCAGTCAACGTTGAAGATGTAGCGCAGGCCCACGGCGTCGAAGAAATAGTGAGAACCAAAGTACGTCCCAAAACAGACGACGACAGCGACCCAAACATTGAGCTTGAGCCAGTATCGGTGCGACCATGGTCGATGGTTGAGGTCGCGACGAGAAGATAGGAGAGCGGGGAGCACAACGGATGGTGCTGCAACCGTCGTTGAGAAGAGTAGATATTCGATATCGTTCCAATGGCGCGGAACGCCCGTCGATATAACCAAGGCGACAGCAATGATCCAAAACGGGCTTTGAGCCAAAATGACGCGTTCTGTCCATAGCTTTTCGTCCTCGAGACTCTGACGTGGCGGGATTGTGCGTTTTAATGGTTGTGTCATCTTAACGATGTTCGTATCCAGTATAAAAATAAAGCACATTGATCTCTGTAAGAAACAACGGGGCTTGGGTCTGCTTTATTAGTTATTTATCCGGAGCTTGGGATGGTCAGGGGCCCCTTGTACGAAAGAGAGTAAATGTGCTTCGGCATCATACGATAGTGTCTGTAAATAGTACGACTGTGGGGGTCTCTAAATCAACCATCCCCTGACCTCCGTACCTCCGGTAGGGGGTGGTCTGACTACCAAATGGAGGGTTGATTCGCAAAAAAATCGAGGTACCTACATTTATGTGGGTACCCCACCCAATATGAGGTACCATGGTTTTAATATATAATCCCACGTATAACGATTTGGTTATATGTGTTAGATTGGCGCCTGTGTGCGGATAGAAGGGAGTTTGTGTTGGAGAAGTGGCATGCATGATGATGTTACACAGGCAGCCACCTCAAGGGAAGATGTCACCCCATGATACCTTAATTGTCAGAACAGCGTTACAGATCTGTTGCAGGTCTAGTATCTTGGCCTTGCCCCCTCAGATACAAAGACAACGAGGGAGAACGAAGAACAAGGAGGACGAACACAAGGAACCTAATCAATACACTCAAGATCATCCCAATATCATCTTTCATCATCAGTGACCTAGTGAGGGCGCGCTGTCTGACAGTATGGTGGCTCGGGCGCTGTGCCGCCGAGCCGATCCCCTATCCCATGAGTGCCCATGTAAGGAAGTGGAGGCATGCACTTCAATGCAATAGAGCCTATTGACCGTTGAGCCAAAAAGATCCGCGAGTAATCGCAATTTTCCGTTGCGATTACGCTGCCTCACACCACCTATAACGCAAGGGCCTTACAGGGCCTAGCCTTCTATAATCCACTTCGTTACAGCCACAAGGCTCTAATTTGTACCTTGCCCCAGTGTTATGCTATTAACAAGCAGGGTTTGCGACAGGCGGTCACAAGTGGCGGAACTGCTAAGGCCTTATGACCATGATGCTTATTTCTTAACCAGGGGATAGAGTGCAATGATGTATCGCCGCTACTGAGAACTCTGATTGGCCCTAACCCCTTATCTTGACCTCCCTTGGAGCCTTATGGGCACTCATGGGATAGTTGCAGCTACGATAACGGACTGACGGTCTGTTAATGACTTACCCTTTTGCCCTGTGGCTCAGTGGATAAGGGAGCTGCGAGGCAGCTACGGCAGAAGCTAGCTAGCTGCAAGCTTGAGCCCCGCAGGGGCCCGACCGTGTCAGTGTCACGCATACTTGTTTGTCACGCAAGCTATGCATGTACGTTAGGTAAATTACCATTCGGTAAATTACCTCGACGGAACCCTACTCGATGGGGCGTAGAACTGAAAGACAGGAGCAATAAAGTGTGATTTTGGCTGGATGACGGAACTTCGCGTATTGTTATATGATTATTGAAGGAAACCCAACATGGATAGACCAAGTTCTCTGCGTCCTTAGTGAGCATCAAGTTCTCATTCGCCTCTCCTGAATCCAGGGCGGTCGATACCACAAACTCGTTGTTTAAGAGACTCGATGGTAAAAGCCGCCGCTCTGGAATCACACCATGAAGTCTATATATTGGAAGAGTAAATATCATCTGATACCACGACTTTCGAGATCGAAGTGCCCTCTCAGTTAGGGACAATGTAGGATTAGCACCATGATACTTTGCATCATGACTGCCATCATTGAATGGAATATCACCCCACCACATCACGGCATCCAAGCCAATCTCACTCAAACATCCCATCGCAATCAAAGACACACCTCTGGCACGCCTCGTCATTCCTGCACTGATCGATAAGGCACTGCTGATCCTCGGCGGGGCACGAGCTCGCTCCCATGTTATCGCTACAGGCCTTGCAGTCGGGGCTCTCAGGATCCTGGGGAGTGGGCTCGGGCGGCTGGTCCTCCGACTTGGTCTCTTCCCCGGGCGACTCGGGCTCCGGCGTGGGCTCTTCAGGCGGCAGAGTCGACACGGTGATCTGGTTCTCAACTTGACACACAAGGTATCTCGAGTTATCCTCGGCAGTCACGGTGGCGATGCCGGCCTGGATGACATCGTTGCAGAGACACATGGTCTCCACGGTGGGCTCAAGCGTGTAGACACCGGGCTCGGTGACACCCTCGATGGTCGTGACGGTGTAGACGCAGGAAGTAGCAACCTCGCCGGTCCTAGTTTCGGTGACGGGACCTGCAGCTGGGGCGGCGGCAGGGCCTGCAGTTGGGGCGACGACAGGACCTGCAGTTGGCGCATCGACGGGGCCTGCAACTGGGGCCTGGTCGGCCTCGAGCTCCACGACTTCTCCTATATCGACGCATACCGGATTCTCATCGTTCTCGTCTTGTGCCACAAAGTCGAGGCAGGCGTCTGGGTTATCCTCGTAGAGCGTATACGCATCCTCTTTGGATTCGGCACCCAGCGCCTGAGCCAGGTCGTTCGGGTCACCCAACTCTACTTTTCCATCGACCTCACGGATCGGATCCCAGACGTCGGGCGTCTCGTCGGGCATGCCGTCGTCGCGCTTGTGCTGCGGCGCTTTGTCAAAGCCTATTGGTCTCTTGTCCGTAATCGGTTCGTTGGGGTAGACACCGAATTCTTCCTGGATCCATTTGCCCAGAAAGTAAAAGGCCAGGTTGTCGGCTAATTATATCACGCATCAGCACAAAACACAGGTCCTCTTGAGCGGCTATGGTACGTGATGGTCATACCGTTTGTTCTAACATAGAGACCGACACTCTTCAAGCCATAACGAGCCAGCACTTTGGTATATAGTGGTCCGTAGGCTTGCCTCTTCAATTTAGGTCCTCCGTTTGGGTTCTCGAGGTACATGGACCGATCCATGATGTGGCCGTTGCCGTAGGCGTGGTGCTTCCAGTTGGCGTCGATATGGAAGAGTTCGTGTACCATGGATTGCTCTGTATTGGGTGGGTTAGACGGCACTCTAATAGACGGATATAGGAAGCAGTCAGCCACTTGCCTCTGCACTGATAGTTGATCATATTGAACTTGTTCGCGTCTGAAGCCCTCGACCATTTGGAAGCTGCGCTGTTGCAGGTTGGTTGGTCAAACCAACCAGGGCACCAGTTCATCATGCCAACATGAGTGCTCGGCCAGTTCTCTGTATAGGCGATTGCCCTTTTCCTCCAGATTACCTCACCGTTATCTCCTGTCCCGGCGCTCCTCCAGCACCGGCTTGCGCCTAGAGAGGGGGTCAGTTTTAGAAACCAGGCATCAACTTGTCCGGGTGCGTATGTACATTTCTCAAAGTCTTCTTTTTTTGCACCGGTGGGGCATCCGTCAGGAAAGCTCGCGCCTCTCTGTTTCTTTTTTCTGTTCGGGTCGTCGCATCGCATCTGCAAGTGCCAGTTGATTCGGCCGCCCAGCTGCCAGGTCCCGACAGAGTTGATGAGTTCTGGCAAAAATAAGCATCCATACCCATCGGCTTCTACTTGGGGCTGGGATCTAACTCTTGATCATATCTTGATCGTCCTTGTTTCGGGACGGATCTCCCAGGAAATCTTTGGCAACCTTGGTCAATATTAGCACAGGCTCCTATCCTAGTATTGATGTGGTTCGATAGTACATACCTGCTCGTTGAAGTCGACCTTGTCCTTGATTTTGGCGGCCATCTCAAGCATGGATCGCCACGATCCAACGATGCTCGCTTCTTGGTCTTTGCTGCAGCCGGTGAAGCTTTCAAGGAAGACATTCCTCTTGGCTACGACATTGCCGTCGTCATCGGTAGAATCCACAACGAGCTCAACCGAACCATCCTCGTGATATACGACCGCAGGTGCCGGTGCTGCATACACGAGACTGGGAAGGAGAGAGATGGCAGCGGTGGCCGTGAGAAGGAGAGAATTGACCAACATGTTGGAGGACAAGAAGTCGACGGCCAGTCAAGACTGTGGAGGCAGGGCTAAAGAGGATGCCTCCTAAACTCATGGCATCCCCTTCGATTTTATAAACATATTGACCCTCGCCGGCGTTGCCAGCTCACGCCAAGCAAGCTGAGAAAACATAGCAGCAGACGGGCAGGGAATCGCATCCTGAAGGAGCAATGCCACCAAGGCGCTCACAGGATCGGCCGCATGGAGATGATATGACTCCCGTAGGATTGAGTATGGGTTCCCTGTCGGCCCGTGTTTGATCTTCTGCGGTTGGTTCACAACGGCTTCAGCTCGCCTGCACGGCGATCCGCTTTTAATTGGAGTCGGGCGACATCTACTACGGTTGCACATTACCACATGGGTGACAACCCTTTTTAGGAGCCTCAACCATGTTAAAATTCTTAGTAATTTTATGCCCCCTTGTAAGACTACAGTACAGCACACTATCCGGAAGGTTTCTCTTCATTTAGATGGCATCTCCACCAGGGAATATATCGTGATAATTCCTGGTGACGCGTCACAATTATTTCACTCACTTACTCACACATACACACCAGCATTAATACCTAGCCTATCGCCACCTCGTAGCAGTCATGGGCCATCCCCATCCATTCCCTAAGTAAGCTCGGGTCTATCTATTATGAGATTGTGCGACTAACCTTGTCTTATACGTAGATATACCCAATCACGTCCGATCGCGAATGGCATCAGCACCGCTTGGTATGGCATCAGCTCTGCTACATTCAAAACAGTGCGCTATCATATCAATACTGTAGCCCTATATAAAAACGCCTAAAGCCTATGTGCGAAATAGCTCTGGTCATTTTCGTACATGGTTTTGTCACCCATGTGGTAATGTGCGACCGTAAACCCCCTCCCCCCCGACGGTGAATATCCTCCTGCAGCCTCCTCTTCGCCAATCTCGGGCTGGCGCCCCCAAAGGTACCGCACAGTCCTGCTGATCTGATTGCTGCGGCAATGTTGGCTCTCTACTACATGTGACATCGGCGAAAACCTTGTTCTCAGGAGGTCGCGTCAGATCATTTGGAGTGCCGGCCGCTGTACGAAACTCGTCTGTCGTATTGGGCGCATGTGTTGATCACACCTTCACCCAGCGGCACGGCCGGTGGCCCGGTGGTAACGCGACCTGCCGTACCTCGAGGACCGAGGGCCCATATTGATACCCTTGAACCACCGTGTGTCCCTACAGCTTCAAGTGCAGATTTCAAGCTGTTTGAGCTTCAGCCAGTTGACATAAGACGTCCCCAAGAGCGTGCTTGACGTTGTGCATGCCACGCGCCCCAGTCTTCGTTATTCATCCCACAGCGGCTCGAAGGCTCATGGGCACAGACACCTATCTATTTACTGCCTGCCTTGCTTGATTGATCTAACCACGACCGCATGTCTCCTTGCCTTCATCGACGCTCAGCAAGAGACCGGAACTCTCAAGCCTGAAGTCAACATCTCGACGCCAATATCCAGCTCCCTCACCAGCAACAGCTTTCCAGCTGCAGACCAAGGCAGAGGGCTGCACCGTTACCATAGCCGCCACGGAGATAATGGAAACCCACTTCTTTGGGGTTGGTCGATTAGCTAGTTCCAAGGAATACATGGACGACGAGCAGCCGTTTGGCCCCCGCCCGTTTTGGCCCCATCCCCAGGGCATGGTCCCATTCTGCACCCCTGGCAGTTGGATGCTTTCCTCTGCCCCATGCTTCACGATAAGCTCCTTCGCGTCATCTCCGTTGCCGTGGGACTCGGGCCAATGCCCTGAAGTCTTTATCGACAACGCGGCCGTCGACAGATTTTCCAACAATATGGCTTTGGAGCGTCTGTTGCCCACACCTGCCGACTCCGACTTTCAACAGGCCGTGGAGATCCCTAAGCTCGCGCCGAGTGCTGCTTCAATTGATGACAAAGAGGATAAAGAGCCAAGACACGTCCACAGCTCGCGCAGCACGAAGCAGCAGCGAGAACTCGCCTCGTTACGAAAACCCACCGGCTTGAAGCCGCCCAAAGTAAAGAAGCGTGCGCGGAAATCAAAGGCCACGCCGCAGAAGGGCGGCAAAGGCGGTCACAGGGGTGCAACGGCTTCTGAGGACGAGATCTGTCGAAAGCGTCTTGAAAGAAACCGCCTTGCGGCCGAAAGGTGCCGCCACCGCAAGCGGGATGAGGCGCAGGCCTTGGCCGCGAAGGAGGAAGCTCTGGAGAGCCAGAGCCGACACCTTTTCTCTTGCTTCCACATGCTGAAGGAGGAGGTGCTTCGTCTGAGAACAGAGCTGTTGCAGCATACAAACTGCGACTGCGTGCTTATCCGGGAGTACATTGCGAGGGAAGCACAAAGGACCGTCGACGGCCTGGCTCCGCACAGCTCGACTCCAGCCATCCACCATGGGAAGGCAAGGGGGGAACAAGTCACGGAGAAGGCAGGGAGTGTAATGGGAGCCCAGTCGACATTTCAGATTCCATCAGAGACATGTCACCAAAACGGTATTGCCGAGCTGCTAGTGGAGCAGTACTTTGAGCACGACACGGCCCGGGAACCGATCCAAGCTCTGCTGTGACCAGGGTTTGAATTTTGGAGGGTGGAAGGGAGATCCGAGGAAGCAAAAATTTTTCTTTCCCTCTTGTGTTTCCCTTTGTGTTTTTTTTTTTTTTCTATCTTTTCCCTCAGAATGCCCGGACGAGTCATTCACATCCTTCAGTTCCAGTCTGAACTCGATGACATGGTCCTGGGCTTACGTAGACTTTCCAGGTAATCGAGATACGCATGCTAATTCCAGGCAATCCCAAGTCCATCATTGTAACCTGTTCCACCAGTTGCGGGAGAGTCGCAAATCACGATATAGCAGACCTGGAGCGCGAGGCCAAGATGCGGCAATCGAATCAAGTGCACGTCATTCCCTATCGGCTATTGGCTACTGCAAGCTCGACCCACTAGTTCGCGGATCCGGGGCAGTAGATGGAGGCGATTGGGTAGTGACGAGCTCGAATTCGCTCGATGTCACCCCCAGGACGCTTCCCCATGCAGGCTGACCATTACAATGCTTGCAATTGGACTAGGCTCCAAATCGATTCAAATCTCGAAAAGCCGGACCAGGACGACACGCAGTCCAGTAACGGGAGGAGTGGGTCATATCCTGACACCTGTCTGCCACGTATGGTAAGTCAAGAATTAGTTTAAGAAAACCTTTAAAAAAAAATTAAATATTAAAAAGAAAAAAAGCCTACGGCGCAGTGGTTCAGCGCTAGGGGACCTGTGAGGGGCTGGGTTGTTGCCAGTCCTCGCGGATTCGTAACCTTCTTCCCTTTGTCCCGCAACCTTAACCACGTTGATGACGCAAGCCAGTCGCAGTAGCTCCCCTAGCCAAATACAGACAAGGAATTGCACTGACGAAACTCGTTAATTATTCTACAAAAGGTACTGTAACCAGTGATCCATGCTTGAGCATTCATTATATCTATCGGATTGGCCTTTATTCCCGCCGTCACCAAGCAGCAGTAGAACCAAGCTAAAGTGCCGCGCTGACTGTATATATCATTGCAAGCCAGTCCAAAATTGTCCCCAGAAGCAGTTTTGACTCGTCCAAGCAACATCTCAATTTGGGCCTCTCTGCATGACCCGCTCCAAGGTTGACAAGTCCCTTGCCAGCTGGTCACGTCCTGCAGTCAGTGTTTCAATTTCGTTTTGCTGTCTCAAGATGGTCTCCCTCGCAGCGTCCAGCACCTGGCCTCTACTGAAGCACTGGCCTGGATTCACCGCGGCAATCTGGTCGGTGTGGTCGAGGGGCTGTGCCACCGGCAGCACGGCCAGCAGGGACTCGAACTGTGCCTTGAGTCGACTTCGGTACTGCTTCTCGACCATGTTGTGGCACTCCCGGGCGTTGGCCTCCTCCCTTGTCGGACCGGCTGGTCTGCGGCGGCGAGCAGACTTCTTTGGCTTCCTGGAAGCGGACCTGAGCGTGATATCTGGGCGAGCGGGGCGTCTGGAGCCCTCACCTGCTGGGCTTTCCGGTGTGCCGTGGTCTGCCGGATGAAGGCTGCCATCCAGGCGAGTCTGCTCCGGGCTGAGGCTGTAGCTAGCGTTGCTCGAGTCCCCTTCTGGGCCGTCCCCGGAGAGAGGAGAGGGATCGGCCGTCAGGATATCAGACAGCCCATAAGCCAAGAGAGCATCTTGGGTGAAGTACTCAGACCCTGATGATCCATCCGCATCCCAGATTCCCGACTCCCACGATGTTGATTCAAGGGTCATCTGCTGCAGTTGATGTCAGCCTGCTGAAGAGAGGCTGCGGCACCAGGAAACAAGGGGGTCAAGACGGCCCCAGTGACATTCTTTCCCGGGGGGCGGGGGCAAGACCGGGGGCAAGACCGGGGGTCGTGGGCCGTGCAGTGGCTTACATCAAAAACAAACCAAAGGCGGCTCACCTGAAGCTGGTCCTGATCCCAGTAGAGAATTCCAAAGTGGGTGTCACTGTCGATGGGGGCTGTCCAGGGTTTCGAGGTCGATGACTTGTCGAGTGAACCCATTCTGCGGTTTCGTACAAAGAGAAGGAATCGACTTGTTGCAAAAAGCTCGGACGCGCATCATTATATCTATCGAGGCCGTCCGTGAATGGCGCGGCAATGTGATAAATCGATGATCATAATTGGGCTGTCTCGACATCGGTTAATGAGGCTGAGTCTGGGCCAATGGATCCCGTACCGATCGCCTGAGATGCTCCCGAAACCTGTCGATCATCCCACCAGGCATATCGGACCACCCTCCTCCTTCACGAGGGGCGGGTAAGCTAAAGCTCTGCTTGGCCGTTTTGTGGGCGGCCGGGGACGGCCTCGACGATTCCCGTTTATTAGCTGCCAGCCAGTTGGGGCTGGAACCGTCGTTCTGGCCATCTGTGGCGAACGCCACTGTCCGTTGTGCACCACTGTAACTCGAAATGAGCGCCATGTGGCATGCCATCATGATCTTGCTACCAGCTTTTCGGGCACGGGAGATGTTGGCGCTGCTCTCTCCGAACAATCGTCGGCCTCGCGGGGATGGTCCCTGAACAGGATCCCGGGCGTCCGACAGCGAATCCTTCACATTATAGCGCATGGCAGTAGCCTGGTTTGGGCTAGTCGTGTTTCTTTGCATCCGGCACAGCGCATAAAACGGTCTGAGATAAGAACCACGGGTGGCATCGTCCAGAAGCATGAACAAGCCCAAAGGCACTTGTTGTAGTCCACCAGATTGCACCATCCCAGCCGGAGACGTGTGCAAAAAGTGCCCGAGGGCCAGCACATGGTGATAACTTGACATGAAGCTTGCCATGATTGGAGGGATCGAGTCCCGGCAGAGAGAGGGTGACGTAACGGCCACGGGTAGGCAGTCGGCGGCAGCGCTCACTGTGCAAGGGCCTCTTATGAAGGGTTCGAAGCCCCAGGACCAGACCCCGCGACGCAGCAAGATGAGGAGCACCAAGTGCCGGGTGTTGCGCGCGCCACCGGATGGCACATGGTTCGATTCACGAAGCGAGATGTGATGATATGAAGCATAGCACGATGGGAATAATAACCCTTGTGAGTGGGAGTGCATTAGCCGGCCTTACGAGTGAACTACGGGGAGAGTGTAGTAGAAGGATCTGTCAAGGGCAAGGATCACAACGATCGTGAATAGCTTCACGGTCAACGTGAACGCCACACCATCATTAACGCCAGGCAACAGCCTGCTGCCTATGAGATCGGCAGACTGAACACAGGTATAAGAGACCGACTTTCGTCGCTCCTTTCGATAGAAAATCAAGCGCTCATTTGATCCTCATGGCTCCATCGGTACCTGCGACAGGATCGCAGGGTTCGTCAGTGCCGGATCGACTTGGCGGTTCTCAATCCCCATACAGGGCATCGGGGTTCTGGACCCCGACCCTACCGCATGTAAATTCCCGTATCATGGCGCACCGCACCCACCAGCAAACTACGGGCCAACTAGGATATGCGTCCATCAGACCACCCATCATCATGACGTCGCAAATCAACACCCCGGCAAAGTCATTTGTCCCAAGCTTCAAGAGCCTTCTCGCCTTTCACGTTGTCGGGCAGGACAGGGACGCCGCTAGACTACCACTCTACCACTGGCTCTGAAGCAGGGGAGTCGGGATGGTGGGAAGCCGAGCTGACAACCTGGAGTCCCTCTGTTGGGGAGGCCCGCCTCGACTAAAGTTGGGTGACAGCTTGTTGGCCAACGTCTGGCTTTCTGAGCTCGCGACCACGGCATCGAGGAGACGAGGACGCCAAACTTTTCCCTCCCCTGCAAGAAGAGACCACCAGCCGCCGACCTTGTATGTACCATCACTTAGAGTAGTCAGGGATTGAGGAATTGTATCCTTCATGGGTCATGAATAATTCACCTTTATATAAATGATAACTTTGCGTCTGTAGTAGTACCGTGCCTTTTATCTAAGCCAGCTATTCAATTCAATGCCGTAGCCCTCGAGCCCTCGAAATCGAGCTTCTCTACCTCGTGTCTTGCAAGTAACGGCGTTGAGGTTTTCATGTTCCCAAACAAAAGACCATTCGCATTTGGGTGGCAGCCAGGCATCAGGCAGTAGACGAGCTCCGTCGGCAATGCCTTACATCCCTCCAGCACAGCACCACTCCTCTTCCTCCTCTTCCTCAGCCCTTTCGGGCCTTTCCTACCATTCATCTTCTACTCCTTCCTCTCCTTCCTCCTATTCCTCTTCGAACGTCTGCGTAGACGCCAATCGACCCCCTGAACGACCGTTACCCGTTCCGTCAACCACCCACCACGCTCCACACACAGACACTCTCTGTGCTAGAGCAGTGGGTTCAAGGACCCTGCAGGATGCGCACACGGAGCCAAGCTACGCGGCCGCTAGGGCCTCGGTCGCGCCCCCGCTCCACCAGCCCGTCAAGTGTCAGCACCGGGGCGTGGAGGGCATCTCGACTAGCCCTCCCCCTTCCAGCAAAGAACAGGTCGGCAACTTCCCGGACAGGAGGGCCGAGACACCAAAGGAGCTGAGAGAGTTTGCCAATCGACTCCTACGGTCGAACTGGTCGCAGGCAAGTCGCGAGTCTGGCAGCAGGGATCATGGCTTCAGCGCGGGGATCTGGAGCAACAGGCTCAGGACGGGCGAAGGCGGCAACGGAAGAGAACTGCTTCCGACTCGCTCTTCCAGGGAGTCTCAAGCGTCCACCGTCGACCGACAGAGCCCGGGTGACCAGCGGAATTCAGCCCCGAGAGAGCGTAGGAGATCTCTTGATCCAGTCCGGCCCGCCATACGTCCACCATGTGGTCGTCGTCGGAGTGTAAGCCTACCTGCCTCCCCCAAAGCGGTTCACTTCGGCTTAGTCTTGGAAGACGTATGTTACTTCAATAAATTGGAGCGTCCTCTTGCTGTGAGCGCAGGCTCGTCGTCCGTCAAAGACTGTGTGTCGTCTTATTTTGAGTCACCTACGTAGGAATCGGGGCCGTATGAGTGGGAGCTTTCCACGCCCAACTTTCCTCTCCTTACCATGGCTCGGAGGGCCATGCCCGTCAGACTTGAGCGGGTCTGCCTCTCTAATGATAAGAAGGCTCTCTTGGGCACCGTTGTTGTGGCCAACCTTGCCTACCATAAGTCTATCGTCTGCCGTTTCACCTTGGATTTCTGGAATACCATCTCCGAAGTCACAGCGCAGCATTGCCATGAGATTCCAGGCTATGATGTATTTATATTTAGCATTGGGCTGACGGAATTGGTCGATCTTGAGTTGAAGCCTATGTTTTTTTGTGTTCGATACAACGTGGACGACCAGGAGTTCTGGGATAATAACTCCAGTCTGAATTTCTAAGTCAACTTTAAGAAAAGGTACTTGTGGTAGAAACGCAATGAATAGCTCGGGGTCCATTGATCTGTCGGATATCCGAATGAGTCACATCGACAACCCTGCGAAATGGCCTGTAGCGTGACCAGCCAGCCGGGTACCCCCAGCCTGTCTGTGGCTTGGGTAGTCTCTTTGACGGGTAGTTGACTTGTCGAGGGGTTTCATGTTTGGTAGCGCATCTTTAATGAGACGGATAATCCAGGGCCTGGTTGTCTCGAGATCTGGTTGGTGCATGACAGGCAGTCAGCTGCTCACATCCGCCAATGGTTGCTCCCAAAATCGTTCGGATGTTGAATGCCCCCCCCCCCCCGGGTTGACGTCATGCTAGAAATGTCACCATACAATACAGCACGATAAGGAGTAATTTGATTCAATATTTGGATGCAATGTAAATTTATGTGCTATTTGGAGCTGTTAGCCGACATTGTGAGGGCATTGTGATCAGAGGACAGGACCCGCCGCCATTCCACCGGCTAGACGTTTTGTTGAAGATCGAACAGCTCTCCACCAACCACGCACCACCCCGCATTTCGCTGTTCCTGGGTAATCCTATTGGCCTCACAAGTTGCGCCTAACTACAGGGATCCTTTTTCTCGGCTGCTGAGGCCTCGCAAAGATATTGCTGCCTGAGGCTGCTCCACTACCAACACTTTTGCCAACACCAGCGTTTGAGCGAGCAACCCGACTAATATCTCAGCCCTACAATAACCCTTGTTTGAAAAAAGCCCCACATGTCAAGCATAAGTACTTACCTGACCAATACAATGACACTACTCCCGACTCGCACTGTCAACCTGTCACCACTTCCCCAGATTCGCGCCCTGGGCCTCCAGGTAGCAGCGGTACTTCTGAGTACCTTATTCGCTCGACCAGAAATTGCTTATGCACCCATAAGCCGACTTATTTCTGACAAAACATCTGCTTGTGAGGTAGAACCATGTACTCCCATAGCCCCACCCTAGACTTTGCAAAAAGCATCTTTTATTGGTGACCTCACGCAGTAAAGAGGGGCAGAGTGTGTGTAGTTTGGCTGCAACGGGTCACCTGTCACTGCGGTCTTATGCGTAAGCGTGTTAGACCGCAGCGTCAGAGGCGCTCCCTCGTAGGGAGGCAAGTGTCTGTATATTGTAGTAGTGCTATATACAGAGGGAAGGTTGGGGGGGGTGAAAGTCGAGTCTTGACTGCGTGAGAGATGACGAGACACCTGCCGAGGCGAGCAATTCCCCGTGAGGCAGTTGCAGGAGGGAAGAAAACCCCTCAGTGAACTTTCCGAGCCGGGAAGTCTATTGTGCAGTTGGTCATCACGTGAGGCAACCCCAATAAAACTACTCCCATTTTGGTTCAGAAGTCCTCACTGCGTCAGTCCCTCAATGTTCTCCCTTGTCCGATCCATATGTATCGGTTGCCCATCATACGAGGCCAGAATAGAGCCCCGACAATCTTAACTCACGTCCTTGCCCCTCTACGGCGGCTTCTTAAGCATAGCGAAAACAAGAAGCCTAAAGCCTGGTTCATTCCTCATACTAGGTCCTTACTTAAGTGGATGACATAGAGAGATTTGTCTCGCTCGCGATCATATCAGCTTCAACGCTAGGCCCCACTTACCCACGCCCTCTGAACCCTTTTCTACCGCTCGTCAGCCTCATACCATCCCGTTGTCTGTATTCACACCTAGCTTCTACCCTCGAGTCTCATCAGCAGAATACGAGCCCACTACCACCTCTGTCAGCAAGGAAGACTAGCACACGAGCCCGGCATCTGTCTGGAAGATCCTAGACCGCCGGAGGTTAGGCCCGTGTGGGAGTGGACTTATAGCACCATCTGAGCTTCGTCCTCTATTCCGATTCTTGGTCTGGGACCCCCAGTGACGCCGTACCCTGGCATATGCTACATACTGCCAATCCTTACTCCAAGACAAAAGGGTCAACTTATCCTGGATCGGCCTGATAGACTCGAAATAATCGTCTGAACACTGTAGTGGGGTCGAGAATTGCGTCACAATGGCCGTTGCTGAGGGATTTGTGTCTTTTTCACACCCCCGACTGCCCATTCAGGGGCAGACATGGTACCGCACTGTTGGAGACCTAAAGGGCAGTAAACGTCCCCTCATCGTTGTCCACGGTGGGCCTGGCGGAGTCCATGATTACCTTACGCCCTACTTCTCTGATCTACCTGAGAAAACTGGGATCCCAGTCATCCTATACGATCAGGTGGGCAACGGCAACAGCACACACCTGCGCGAGACCAAGCATGATGCGAATGTATGGAGACTAGAGGTCTTCCTCGCCGAACTTAATAACCTTCTCAGAGCGCTCAACGTTGCCAATAACTATGACCTCTTCGGTTATTCTTGGGGAGGAGAAGTTGTAGCCGAATTCGCTGTTTAATATTAGCCTTCTGGACTGAAACACCTCATCATTGCCTCTGCCCCAGTCAGCGTGGAAGCGCTGATAGGAGTTGTGAAGGGCCACATGAGGAGGCTCCCTCAGGCCGCGCAAGAAGCGATCTGGGTAGCTGAAGCCGAGCAAAAGTACGATACGCCGGAATACAAAGCAGCTATGCTCGAGTTCTTCAAGCGGCACATGTGCTGCTTCTGGCCTTGGCCCCAGGGCCTCCTGTCATTCTTTGAGAAGGTAGAGAGCGATAATACGATAGATGGGACGATATATGGGCCTAGCATCATTAACGCGACCGGAACGCATAAAGGCAAGAGCAGCCCTTACTTCAATTAATCACGAGACTGCATGGGACTAACTGATTTTCCCGAGTAGATTGGAGCTTAGTTAAAGATTGCGTTAAAATCGTCAAGCCAACTCTGGTTATCACAGGAGAAGGTGACTTTTGTTATCCCGCAGCAATTAAGCCTTGGGCAAATATTCCAGATGCGGAAATTGTCATTATGGAGGGGGCAACCCACATGCCACATCTAGAACTGCCAGAAGATTTCACTACTCATCTCCTTCGATTCTTGGCAAAATAATCCAGGGAGTGAGAATAGGAGGAGTTATATTTCTGAATGTAACATATGGTCATGTAACCTCGCGATATAGTCCCATTGCCTCGTCCGTCGCGTAGATATTTACGTTAACAAACTCAGAAGTCATAAATCACCTCTAACTTGTTAATGAATATCTTCTTTACGTTTAGCTTTACGAGTTTTATTGAGACAGGGTTGGTTACAGAACACATCATGGTTGTCTCACCGGAATCTGACGACGAACTCGAGGAGAGCTTATCGTTTTTTTTATATTAATACATGCTCTCTAACTCGAGCGCCTGTTATCCCTAGGGAATTCCCTTAGAGGAGCCACATAGTAGCCCGACCCAGCAGCCTTAGTCACTCTCCTGAGACATATTGATGGCAATTCCTATCATGCTACCCGCAACCAGGCTAGCGCCAAGGACCTACGGAAGAGCCACGAAATGAGTCACTTTATTACATCCTAGAAGGAAGGAGAACTCACAGTCAGGCACCAACAATAAAGGTCACCAAGAGCTGTCTCCAGTGGATAGACTTTCAGGCCACAGTTCATCAAGGCCGCGCCGAGGACACCGCCAGTAATGCACTAGGAGGTGGAAACGGGAAGACCATACTTGAAGGGTAGCAGGACGGTTATGGCAGCGGCCAGCTCCATTGCGTAGCCACGGCTAGGGGAGTGCTTAGTGATGCGATTACCTAGATTGCGCACGATATGGTATATAAACGTTTAGAATCTGAGTCTGGCTCTAATGGCTTTGGTCTAATTTGGCGTGCCCGTCTTAGCGCAAGTGACACTATTCTTTCATGCCAGGTACTCAGTATTAAAAGGGCCAATAGTATTAAAAATATCATTGGCGCTGTGCGCGATTGATAGGACCCTTTGCAGAGCAACCTTGGGCCGTCGTTCATAGGTGTCCTATCACATTTTGTGACTAAGGCTGCCCCGACCCTCAGGCTCTATGGCTTAAAACAATAGATAATGGTCAAGAGATCTCATTAAAGCCCGGTCAGGGGAATCTTATTATAACAGACGAATACGAACTTATCTAGGACAAAATCGACCAATTCCCCTTAATTATTTAATATTAGAAGAAACTAAGAGCTTCAATACACAGTTAAAATCCCCTATTAAGTGTGATAATAACCGAGGAAAAATTCCTAAATAGCTAGTCTCTCGCTCCAGCCCCCGCCCATGTCAGGAATTACTGAGGTAGTTGCATCTTTCAGCTAGTCGTGATTCCGGAGGCTGAAGATTAGCTTTCACTGCTGCCAAGAACGGTAGACGAAGATGCCTTTGAGGAACGAAAGGTCTATGCCTTTCGGTACGAAAGGTCTTCTTAAGCTCTGGGATTTCCCCCCCCCCGATTAAGCGATTACCCGATTCGTAAGCGCTGCTGCACCTCTGGTTGGCCCCGATTAATACCACACCCGGGTCCCTCTAATGGTCCTAATCCTCCCCCCGAGTGAAAAGAAGTCTTCATTGGCTGGGGATTTTCAGCTAAGAATCACGTGACATTCACGTGAGCTTTTAATTTATAATAATGTCGTTGCTCTTGTCGTGTGCATTTTGTGAGATTCTTGCTTCTGCTTCGAGTTAGGTGAAATCTATTATATTATATCGGATTTTTAATATATAATATATATATAGGAAACACTGGTTTGATTTTTCTCGAAATCTCATTATTGATCTCCTTTATACCTTTTGGAATACCTGGTAGCCACTTGGCGGGGATGTTGGGTCTTTGGTGGATGTCTGGTGCTGAGAACCCCGCTTCAGACGTCATCATCGTCATCGAACGCGAACCGGACGTTCCGGGCGGAATCGGAACAAAACACCCATCATCTATCAATACATACCTGACTGTTCCTTGGATTTGCTATCTAAATTATAAACTATATTATTGCTCGTATTGTGCGGATGGGTGCAATAATGATAACCGGGCCTCGATTAATGTCCCCCCGCACAATTGCTCCAGCCTAGCCTCGCCATCAAACATTTCCTGTGGTATTTTATTCCCGACTATATCCTCCACACGCGCCTTTGACAGCAATATAATACCATCCAGCGATTTGCACCGCGATAGCTGCACATACAGGCTATATGGATCGCACTTTCCTGCCTCGAGTTGTCCAGTCTTGGTATTCAGCTTTGTTCCGGTTCCTCGCAGCTCCAGCGCAACTTGGAGGAGGGTTTCGCCTTGGATTTTGTAATCGGTGCATGCGAATGCCGCAGTGCAGGGAAGTCCTCGGCGGCTCACATTATGCCTCTGCCAAGGCCTCTTCTTGACCCTCTTCTTCTTTTCGATTGGTATTTGGGCACTCGTTGGAGTAAGCAGGATTGTGCCTGGTGGCATTTCATCAAATTCGAACTTCTTGGTTGACTCGGACGACAGGATGATGCCGGCAGGTGGTCCAAAGTGGAGGATGATATTCGGCGCGAGTTGATAGCCTGGGAATCTTTTGCTGTCTGGTATAACTTCTAGCGCTGTGTACTTGGCGCCATTCACGAGCTTGAGGCCTGGGTTTATATTCATGGTCACCACAACCGGCATACCTGGCACGAACATGAACGTGGCCGGCACACAGATCTTGCTGTCATCTCCGACGCTGGCCATAAGCGTAGCTTCTTCCTCCGTTACCGGCAATGTATTGGGTTTGCCCCAACGGTGCTCGGATAGAAATATCCGGACTGGCTTCTGTTCGTTCCTCTGGAAGGCCAAAACGCCATCCACGTTCAGGCACCACCTGGTGCTATTGAGCGGTGTAACTACTGTGATGCCCTTGCTCCATGGTATGGCTTGTCCTTCCCTGAAGCACCGACTGTTAAGGAGCTCCATGTCGGACTCGTCTTGCTCTCCCTGCCGGATCCGAGTCAGCAGTCGCTGCAGCTCCGGGTCCCCTGCTGCGCGCACCTGTTCGATGAGCATAACGACGGTGGTAAATCGAGCCCAGAGTGCGTGCGCCCTCATTTCGTCCGCAATCCTGAGGGCGGACCATGGCGTCAATAGCGACTTGTTTTGCACTGGGCGGAATTGGTGGAAATCTCCTGATAGTAGCACCACTGGGATCCCGCCAAAATCTCGATTCGATCCTCGGGAGGCGCAAAGCCGCTTGTTGATGTTGCTGAGCGTCTGGAGGCCCAGCATGCTCACCTCGTCAATGATGAGCAGCCACTTTTCGCTCCATCTTCTTCGGGCATCACCGTCCACGTAGGTTACCGTGCTGCCATCGTCGGCATTGCCGTCGGATGCGTTGGGTTGCATCCCACAGGCGGAGTGAATAGTCACGCCGTTGATCCGCGCTGCTGCGGCCCCCGATGTCGCCGTCATGAGCAGCCTGTGCGATATGTCTTTGCTAGCGAACAATTCCGCCAACGCCTCGATGACCCTGGACTTCCCAGTGCCGCCCTCCCCACCCAGGAACTCGCATAGTTGTGCGTTATCATTGTTCTCGACATTACTGCTACCGAAATTATCGCTGTCATCTTCGTCCGGGATGGTGTCGAGATGGCGACACACTAAAAGGAAGGCGATTTCCTGCCGCTCGTTCAAGGTGAACCTCCTTGCAATCTCCCGACCGGCATGGAGGAATGTTGTCGACGGTCCAAAGGCGACCCTGGCACTGGGTCTCTGGGTGTTCCGGGTGTCTGTTTCTGCCATTTCTATAATATCTTCTCCCGCGCCCGCGAAGGTATGGTTCAGTGATGCTTCTGCGCCGGTAGCTGTGGTTTGCGTAATCTGAGCTCCATCAGTGCCTTGGATTCTTTTCACAATTTCCTTGTCAGCTTGATCCTGCTTGCTCTTGATCCCTCTAAGCTGACGTTGCGTTGGGGGCTCGCTCCTGGCTACCATGGTTGGCTGGCACTGCTCTGGGTTCTCTGCGGAAGCGACAGTCTCGACATCATCCGCAAAGTCGGTGATATCTGCTTGAACTTCGCGGAGCTGATCTAGCATCTGCAAAAGATGCTCCGAACCAGCGGTCACCTGGTTAGGGGCTGTAGCACCTCGTACTGTCTCAATCAATCGGCCAAGCTGGCCAACCTGGTCTGGGCGATATGCTTTTACTGGGCCTGTAGGATCTTGGAGATCATACCCCATAGCGTCTATATCATCCAAAACGGCGTCGTCCCCCGCAGCCGCCCACTGCTTTGCATCTCGCCGCGCATCTTCCGCTGATCGCTTCAAGAGCTGGATGTTGCCTGCGATAGTGTGGAGTCTTTTTGGGAGTTGCCGTCTCCAGTGCTCCCAGATTTCGTTGATGTCACCAGACGCTGCTGTAATAAACTTCTCCCATGGTACAAAGAGTGCAAGGTGCTGTACTGCAGCTCTAGTACTAATATCAGTACATGCTCTTTGTTTATCTGTACTGTTACATGGCTTGTGCTTACCTGCGGTATTTGTCTGTGTTTGAATCAATATCAAAGTCCATATCGAGAAAGCCGTTAATGCACGGCACTGCATACTTCCCCGGGGGTCTTAGAACTTGCACCCAGTCCCTTCCCGGCTTCCAGTTCCTTTCAAATTCTATCTTCACTAACTCCTTGGGAGATGAATCTATCCTCTGTAATGTAACAAGCGATACGTAGTCATAGAAGCATAATGTCTGCAGCACCTCTCCACGGTGGTGGTAGGCTTCAATGTACGGTAGCTTCTTGCCATCGCTTCCCACCAAGACCCTCTCCGCGCCGGCTTCCGCGCCGTTGCCGTTGCCATTGCCACCTATGTTCTCGATAGGTCGATCATCGTCGTCGCCTAAAGTGCTACTGCATTTCTGGAGATATTGCCAGCGTCGGAGTATTGCCCAGTATATCGTTGTCATATTCACATATGACCATTGTTTAGTACTCGAGAACTCACTTGGGTAATCCAGGAAGTGCGCAATCACCTCCACCTGCGATAATGGCCGCTCGGTGAATATTCGGTTTGCGATTCTCATCAGATACTGGCGGTTTATATTTGCCTTGGCTTCGTAGTTTGCAGTTGTTGCACCTAGCCCGACGGCGCTGGTTGTGCTGATACTCGGAAAGAGCTCTGCTGCTATGGCCACTCTCTTCCAGATCGGATCTTGGATTTTTGTGGCGTAGTTTGTCAAGTAGTATATCAGCGCCATTGTCTTGCTTTGGGTTCCGATGAAGGAGATGTCGTGATTGTGCCGCAACCCAACCGCCATTGGCTTGCTCCATCGGTTGATCATGGGATGTGAGCGTTGAAGCCGAAGTATGCCATCCGCACCAAATTCGCTTTTTGTAAAGAGCTTCCAAGGCGCATGGAATCGACACGTGGGCTTCTTTTCTCCCTCCTTGATGTGAGAGTATTTGACACAAGTTGCGGTGTGGATATGCATCTGGACCCTGCCCGCGCAAAAGTGGGCTTCGTCGTCAAACTGTTCAGAGAAGCGCCCTGCATCGGTCATCAGGTGGGATATGTTGTCGTAAACTACCCTAGCCTCGCTCTCCTCGCTAAAGGCAGCAGATTCGTCCAGATCCTAGATAATAGTTTAGCTTCCGACCTACGTTGGCTTTTGGTTACGTGGATATATGGATGCACATACCTCGGTAAAGACAGAATCGACATATTTCAGGATTCCTTCCCGTTCCATCGCCGCACTCTCATCATCCTCCCCGTTTCCATGAGCACCGATGAAGTTTCCGAGCTCCAAGTTCCCCTCGAGCCATAGCAAACCATGGACATGAAGAGCACCGCGTTCGTTGGTCTCGATAGCGGCGAAATACTGTCCAATCTGACCAAACACAGATTCCTCCCCAACCTTAACGTAATGCTCAAAGAACATCTCTGCTTCGCGGTGGAAGAAGATGGCAGAGCTTATGGGGTCAGTTATCGCCAGCTTCACTCTCTCATACCTATCCTGAAGGGCCCGAAGCAGGGTTGCTTCCGCGCCAGCCTTGTCCTCCTTTCGGTATGCCGCCAGACGTAGTTTTACCGGGTTCGTAATGTCATTAGGGTTCAGCGTAAACCAAATCGCCGGTATACCGTATCTGATGATGAGCGCTTTAATCTTTCTGCGCATGGCTAGCCGCGACTCCTGCGACATGGCCTGTTTGTAGCCAAAGTATGAGATGTATCGCAGGAGCTTTTTGATATCTTCATCTCGGGTGCTCCCGCCCGCCTCTAACTCCTTTTGTACTTTCGCCAGCCTCTCTAGTGTTAACGACTGAATGATTCTCTCAACCTCGGGAAAATCGTTCCGCCGCACGCTCACCATACTTACTCCTCTATTCCTAGACCGAACCTCTATGTTGAATACTAGGAATGAAAACGCCGGATGATTGGCAAAGCGACCACCATGCCGTTGCAGCACTTTCTTCATCCATGCGCGAAGTCCGAGATTACGTGTTGGCGAAATCGCATCCTCTCCACCCTCTCCAATACTGTCTCTATTACGGATACGCCCTGTGAGCTGGAGACTGTTCTTCCACAGCTCCGATTCCATCTCTTCCTTGCACCGTGGCCCACCGAAACCGAACGGAAATAGTGTTGGAAATGCTTTTGCAAAATGCCAGACATCATTGACATCTGCAAACTCGTTGCCTCTTGAAATGTGAATGTATGGCTGAAGGTGCGAATCCTGCGCGCTCCCAGCCGGCGGGTTGGGCGGCTGTGCTTGCGCATTTGTGTGTCCACCTCTGATTGTATCAATGGCAAATTGCAGTTTATCGGCATCGGTTGCTCGCGGTGCTGTATCCAATGGAAACATACCAGATGCAAGGATCTCATCAAGAAAGCTTCCCATGCTCTCATACTCGAGCTCCTCCCTAGTGCGCTCGTCGTAGAGCTGCTGATCCTCGTCGTAACTTACATCATTCTCATCATACGCTCTGCCTAGCCCGTCCACAATCTGTTCGAGTGACTGGGGCTCATTGTCATCCATTCCACGTTCTGCTGGAGGCGCAATGTGCGCCGTGCGCGTTTCTTCCCACGCCGATGGTTTATCTCTCTCTATCATGTCATAGATCTGGCTCGGAACCCCGTGCGCCGGCTCTCCCCAACTATCCAACTCGGCTTTGTCGATTTCGATATGCCGATAGTGGGGGTTAAATTCTTTTAGCCAAAGCAACGCCCGTTCCACAGCTCCTCGCCGGACTGAGAGCAACTTGGATAGATCGCTGGGGGCTGGTCTCTGCGGCCCATGCCAGGATATATGGATGTCCTCCAAAGATTGTAGAAGCGGATGTGGTAGTACTGTGGTAACCAAGTCTTGAACACTGTTTGGAAACACAGTTATATGACCCTTTACATGGCGTGTATATGCCGTGCTCTATTTGGTGCTTTTTGTGACTTTGATTCTTGCAATGAAGCCGAAATGGGTGTTGAGTGCAATCAGCTTCTCCTCAACCAATGTCAAGTCTCTGAGAGCATCCGGGTACATGTGCTCGCAACCAAGTGCTTGATGCAAGGTCCCGCCCCGCGCCATATTGCATTCGCGGATCTTCATTGCACAGTTTTCGCAGCTCGGTATAGCCTTGCCAACAGGGAAGCAATCGGGACATGAATACGTGCGGCAGCTCTTCATCGCTGCGCTATTTGTCCACTCTTCCCAGCTAAGCTCTTTTATCTCCATCGTGCTGATCTTCTGATAGCATATCATGCATGTGTGTATGGGTAGAGTGTCTATGTTGTGAAATGCTTGATAAAAGTCCATGACTGTGGATATGTTCCTCTCACGGGGGACCGGCTTGCACCAATCCTTTGTGTAGGATATTCTCTCCTTCTCTGTAAATTCATCTTCCAGATGCTTAATTGCTCTCTCGAATGCCTGGGCTTGCTCTTCAAGGTTGCTGTTCTCAACCCGTGTTCGATTTTGTCTTTTGTTTTGTTCTTGTCCGTGTTGATCAGCCTTACGCTTGGCGCCAAGTTCTTGTTGGCCATGTTGATCCGCATCTGAAAAGCTTGGAATGCTCATACATTGCTGCACGCCCAGTGCATTGTGCGGGTGATATTGGCTGGCGTTGGTTATTTCTGCAGCCTGTGTGGGGTTTGGTGCTATCAGCGGTTGCGCTGGTATAGGTTTTATTTGCTGTGCTTGTTGCGACCTCCTTTTCTGACGTCGTGGAGCATTAGATGGCAACTGGGAACTGGCTGGGGGGGTCCCAACGGTAACCAGTGGTCTTTGCTGTTGGGTTTGTCGCCTTTGCCGCCAGTTTCTTTCCCGGGCATCTTTCCGTCTTGATGCACGAGAAGTTCGCGGTTTGCCTCTTGATCTTGGAGGCGCCTGTATTGGTGTCGTACTCCTTGGCGACGGTCGGCTCATCTAGCTTTTAGGTCCCTGTATTTGAGTATTGATGGTGTCGGCTTGGTATGCACTTAGCTGATGTTCCTGCACCTGATTTCCTTCTCGAACATCTCTCCGCCTTGGTGCACGAGAACCTCGCGGTCTGCCTCTTTTTCTTGGAGGCACTTGTGTCGGCGTCGTGCTCCCTGGTGGTGGCCGGCTCATCTAGTTTCCTGCCGCCTGTGTTTGCGCATTGGCATTGTCGATTTGATTTACACTTGATTGGTATTATTGGTGATTACCTGGTTTGCTTGATTGGCCAGTTGATTGTGATCCCTCTAGTGCCGGGTCTATAGGTATGGTTTCTGGAATATCACCAAGTGTACTCGGCTGGACAGTAGGGTGTGACCTCCTTGATGCCAGGCCCACAGGCTGGACATCCGGAACACGATCGGATATGCTTGGTTCGACAGTAGAACGTGATTCTCCTGGTGTTGCGTTTGTATTCGAGTTCCCCGCACCAGAGATATCATTGTACATCTTTAGCCCGAGACTGCTGAGTGTGCTGCCAGGCGTTCGACCACGCAACCTTTCAAGTAGAGCAGGTAATGACGAATCCATTACAAGACAGCGTATGTACGAATATTCTTAGGGTGTGTAATCATGTGTATTAAGCCAAATAGTGTCATAAATATGAACGATAGAGGTTGATGCCATTCACAATGCTTTTTTGTAATCGGTACATTCTGGGGCAGATTTCGATTCTCCCACACCAACCGGGCCAACCGGTCCTACTCTCCTCTTGATCCGATTCTATCCCGATACTCCCACGTCATCTTCGTCTCTATTACACCTATCAAACTATATGATAATATCGTCTATCGTCATTGTCTTGACCCACCTACCAATAAATGATAGGTCTATCCCACCATGGTCTTCTTTACTCTTCCAATTTCATCCCAATATCAGACTTGATTATTCATCCTATTATCTACTCGGAGCATCATCACACCGACATACCAATAGAGCATCATATTCCTTCACCCTCGTCCTTTCGTGATAATCAACTTCGGGCTTGATTATTCATCCCATCATCTGCTCGGAGCATCGTCACACCGGTAATACCAGTAGAACATCATACTCCTCCACCCTCTTATTCATATGGTCGCTGCAGTATTGATATACCAATAGATCAAAATATCCCTTTACCCTCTTTCGTTGTAATGGTAATATCGATGGGCACTTATGTGATTGATATAATACACACCACGTTATTTCATCTACCTATCAAATACTGCTCAGCTCTTATACTTTCTTTTTTTCTTCTTTTTTTTATGTATTAATTTCTTAGTTAATCCTTTGTAATCATAGAAGAAGCAATTCTGTTTAACAGCTACGTTGATTGATCAATTCCGCCGTGCAAGTATCTACTTGACAGGCATCAAGGTTCTTACCTTAAGATGCTTTATTGCGATCGGCGACATGTGCTGACGTTTTGGCCAATCCTTTGTACTCATGGAAAAAGCAGATCTGTTCACTATCTATCTTAATTGATCACTTCAATTGTGCGAGTATCCACATCGGCAGGGATAGTAGCTCTTGGCTGAACATGTTGGATGGAGATCGGCGATGCCATATCCTCTCTGCGCAATGAAATACAGTATCCTTACCAAGTGGTATTAATCTTCGCATTGTATATATTATATCATTTAATCGATTATAAATATCAGATGTGTTTCTTCTTTGTTCTGTACATTTGCATGCCAATCTTATAGGCTTATCTTATAATTACGCTCTCTCTCTCTCTCTCTCTTTCTCTCTTTCTCTCTTTTACAAAGTCGTAATCTTAACTGCTCTTCCATTTTTTTTTTTTTTAAAACATTTGCTAGTTTAATATATCATGTCTTCATCTACTTCTCCCTCAAATCCAGAGCTCCTAATAGTCCAGACCAAAAACTATACTATTAGTCCAAACTGTAGTCTAGACTAATAGTCCACAGACTATTAGTCCAGTTTGCGTCTCTCGGGCTAAACTGACGGTCTAGTCCGCGTCTCTCGGACTTGGCTGACAGTCTAGTCTACGTCTCTCGGACTGGACGGATAGTTCAGTCTGACTTCTACCAGACCGACCAGTAGTCCAGTCCGAGGGTCGCAGACTAATGGTCTGACTATTAGTCCGTCCTAAGATTCGGGGTGACTTAGGCAATATCTTTCTAAATCTATGGCCTGCTGCAGAGTGCCAATTCAATAACTACGCGATCCAATGCGTCCAACGTGTGACACGCGTTTAGTAAAAACTTCGACGCAGTGCTAAGATATATTAGCTAGTATAGCCTAGCACAGCGTTAATCTATGGCATACTAAGTACCTTGCAACTAAAACCATCGGCCGAATAAGATCCCAGAATTATATGTTTCGACCTGTTTAATAGCATCCTAATTTTATTGCTTTAAAATGGCTACCTAGACCTGCGCTAAGGCCAAAATACACCCCTGGACCGATGTGCTAGCGACCGCAGATCCCCCGCATACCTTCTCGTGGATGCTCAACTTCCGAGCCCCCGTCAACCATACGTGCGTAAGCCGAATAACAAACTTAAGAATCAATTCTAATCGGACACCAAGCTATCGCGAGAAGAGCGCGAAACCGGCGCGGGTGGAATAGTGCAACGACGATCTAAGGTTTTTCGTGAAGTATGACGGGATGGCGCTAGGCGGGTAGTTTCACGGTGGCCCCCAGACGGAGGAATCGGTTAGTTACTGAGCGCAGGGAGTGAGATCTCAGACGAGTTAGGCCACAGATAGAGGATCTAATGCCTCTAACGATTGGAAGTAGTTCGTTGATTACGCACCCTACGGCTTCGCCCGAATGGCTACTAAAAGTCATATCTGGCTATTTGTACTCATTCACTCTCTCGTGTCTAGAATGGTCTGAGAGAAAGTCGTCTGCTATATAATCTCTGTGCGCACTACTATTAAAGTCGCTAGATAATTCTCTCCTACGGTGTTCTGTCATCACCACCCTTGTTGTCTACTTGCCATCTCCTAAATCATATCTTCTATCCTGGATTTCTCTGAGACTGCTAGTGCTATTAGCAGCGTTAGCCACCTGGATGATTCTGAACTTATAGTAGCCACCCGTGCGCTGATACTATCGTCTTCGTTAACTCCTAGCATCTACCGCCTAAAGATATCTCCTATTTAGGAGTATTATCGAATAAAAGAAGGCAAGAGCACTCTAGCAGCCTAGGTCGATTCTAATAGAACGAAATAGTAGTATTACTAGCCCTGCTTTAATAAGAAAAGAGAGAAGAAATACAATTACTTAGGTAGATCGTCCACCATCGTTAATCATTTGCGCAAGTAGCATAATATTCTAATCTCTAGAAGACAAGAAATCCGGCGGGAAGTCACGTAAAATCGTCTTAGAGATATCACTGCATTCCTAGCTAATAAAACTCTACACTCCGCTAAGAAACGCAAGGCAATGGCAGAGGCAGATGCACTTGACTAAGCCACCCTGCGCGAGCTATACTGCCGCTACACCGTCGCCTGCAGTCTCCCCTTTGCTCACGTCGAACAGCCGGCCTTTCGCGACTTTATCCGGTACATTTGTCCGGCTGCGGATGACTTCCTCCCGAGGTCTAGTGATACGGTTAAAAAACGACTTACAATGGGGCTACGATAATAAAAAAGGAGTTTATGAAGCGCGCTCTCTAAAATGCCCTTTCCTCGATCCATATTATTCCAGACAATTAGATATCGCCAAATTATTTGGGCATAATAGGATTCATAGTCCAATTCATTACCGAAGATCATAGCCTATAGTCCCTTGTGGTAAGGATTAAAGAATTGGAAGGGTAGCATAGCGGCGAGAATATGGCAGAAGCTATTATAGAGTTTATATAAGAATATAGAATCGCATTGAAAGTTAGATATTTCATAATAGATAATGCCACTAATATAAACACTATGATCGACAAAGTCTCCGACGACTTAGAATATGAGTTCGATGTTTTCTACGACCCTCTTCTATATCGACTTCGTTATTTCGGCCATATCATTAATCTGGCTGTGATGGAGTTTCTCATAGGAAAGCGACCACCGACGATAGATTCCTACTATGGGCCGTCTGACGAGGAAGTTGAATAATAGAGAAAGCGAGGAGTGATAGGGAAGCTTTATAATATCGTAGTCTATATTATATGGACCCCTCAGCGGCTTTAAATGTTTACTAGTCTTAGCGATGGTCTAAGGTTACGTCGCGATAACGAGACTCATTAGAATTCGTGGTATAAAATAGTTAAGTAGGTACTTAGGCCTAAAGTCTGGCAAGCTATTACTATATTTTATGCGCAAGAGCTGGCCCTGTAGGGGGATGTGCTGATGTCCTCTGACTAGGTAACTTTAGCTAAGATATATAAATTTCTTAAGCTATTTCACGATGCTATAATAGCTAATAAAGGCATGGGAGACTCTATATCTAACGTTCTGCCTACTATAGATTACCTCCTGCATTACATCGAGGCCGCTAAGAAGGCCACTACCCTACCCTACTTAGCTATAATGATAGAGACGGCCTGGGCTAAACTGGCCGACTACTATGAACTAACGGAAGATTCACTAGTCTATTTAGCAGCAACAATATTATATCCTTCTCTCAAGTGGGCTTATATGGAAAAGACATGGGAGGACAAGAATAAGTGGATTGAGAAAGCTAAAGCTCGTGTGGGGGAACTATAGAGGGAGATATATAAGTCAACCACCTCCTCCTGCCCTATTTTTCGACTAAGCTCGGCACAAGGACCATCTACCAGACGACTAAATGGTTACAAAGTGTAGATAAAAGAGCAAAAGGCTACGATCTTTAACATAGATAATGACGAGTACGAAGTATACTACCGCGAGCCTATGCTGATAGTATCAGATCCGTTGAAATAGTAGCTAGAACCGGCCTAGCGAAGGCGATTCCCTAACTTATCTATGATAGCCATCGATATTCTATCGATTGCGCCTATGTCTACTGAGACAGAGCGACTCTTCTCTAAAGCTAAACTTATGGTAACTGACCAGCGAGGATCTATGAATATTGAAACTTTGAATCTCTTAGAATGTTTGCGGTCCTGGGATAGGAGCACTCTAATAGTCCCTTTAGAAGTAAGCATTCCGCTTCGTGAGGTGTTTAATTGTCTAATTATGGGCTCTAGTATTGCTATATCGATCCGGCAACCACGGCTGCTATCTCCGATGCCTATGATTTAGAACGTGAGAAAGAGAGTAGCCGAGGAGACATTTCGATGATGTTATTAGAGGGCTTAGACGTCACACACGAGGGAGGATAATTAAGGGCCATCAAGTGCCCGATTCTATATAGAAGAGTATAGGAAGCTTATTCTTTATATCATGCCAGCTTCCGTTTAGCGACGAAATTGCGTTATATAGTTACGGAGGTATTCCATAATGCCTTAGACCACTATTATATGATGTATTACATTTAGGCCATAAGGCATAATTAACGACCGCACTAATAGCGTGCGTATTCCCTTTTGCCTCAGTTAGTAAAGCGACATAATACCTTTAATATTAGAGGCCGGTATGGAGAAGGGCTACTAGTTATGTATCTAGACTAATAGTCTAGACCGCAGTTTGCACTATAGTCTGGTCTGACGGTAACGGATGGACCGATAGTTCAGTGTGCATATCTCGGTCAAACTGCCAGTCCAGTCTGCATACCTTAGCCAGACTGCTAGTCCCGTCTGACTAAAGTCAGACGGACTGCTGGTTTAGTTTAGCTAAGTCAAACGGACTAAATGGGTAGTCTGAGGCATCCAGACGGACTGATTGGACTATTAGGAGCGCTGTATATGGCGGGGGTGGAAGAAAAACCCTGCCAAGAGCTTCAACATTAAGGCTCTTTATAAGTTGTTCATCTGATGTAGGAAACCGCGTTGGAGTATCCAGCTGACCAAAAAAGAACATGGTCATATCACTACCAAGGCTTTTCGGAGAGTCATGAGGCATGCGCGGAGGGGGATGGCCGCTAAGAGAGGAAGCTGAGGTAGGATTTGAGCAGCGCTCCTAATAGTCCAATCAGTCCGTCTGGATGCCTCAGACTACCCATTTAGTCCGTTTGACTTAGCTAAACTAAACCAGCAGTCCGTCTGACTTTAGTCAGACGGGACTAGCAGTCTGGCTAAGGTATGCAGACTGGACTGGCAGTTTGACCGAGATATGCACACTGAACTATCGGTCCATCCGTTACCGTCAGACCAGACTATAGTGCAAACTGCGGTCTAGACTATTAGTCTAGATACATAACTAGTAGCCCTTCTCCATACCGGCCTCTAATATTAAAGGTATTATGTCGCTTTTTACTAACTGAGGCAAAAGGGAATACGCACGCTATTAGTGCGGTCGTTAATTATGCCTTATGGCCTAAATGTAATACATCATATAATAGTGGTCTAAGGCATTATGGAATACCTCCGTAACTATATAACGCAATTTCGTCGCTAAACGGAAGCTGGCATGATATAAAGAATAAGCTTCCTATACTCTTCTATATAGAATCGGGCACTTGATGGCCCTTAATTATCCTCCCTCGTGTGTGACGTCTAAGCCCTCTAATAACATCATCGAAATGTCTCCTCGGCTACTCTCTTTCTCACGTTCTAAATCATAGGCATCGGAGATAGCAGCCGTGGTTGCCGGATCGATATAGCAATACTAGAGCCCATAATTAGACAATTAAACACCTCACGAAGCGGAATGCTTACTTCTAAAGGGACTATTAGAGTGCTCCTATCCCAGGACCGCAAACATTCTAAGAGATTCAAAGTTTCAATATTCATAGATCCTCGCTGGTCAGTTACCATAAGTTTAGCTTTAGAGAAGAGTCGCTCTGTCTCAGTAGACATAGGCGCAATCGATAGAATATCGATGGCTATCATAGATAAGTTAGGGAATCGCCTTCGCTAGGCCGGTTCTAGCTACTATTTCAACGGATCTGATACTATCAGCATAGGCTCGCGGTAGTATACTTCGTACTCGTCATTATCTATGTTAAAGATCGTAGCCTTTTGCTCTTTTATCTACACTTTGTAACCATTTAGTCGTCTGGTAGATGGTCCTTGTGCCGAGCTTAGTCGAAAAATAGGGCAGGAGGAGGTGGTTGACTTATATATCTCCCTCTATAGTTCCCCCACACGAGCTTTAGCTTTCTCAATCCACTTATTCTTGTCCTCCCATGTCTTTTCCATATAAGCCCACTTGAGAGAAGGATATAATATTGTTGCTGCTAAATAGACTAGTGAATCTTCCGTTAGTTCATAGTAGTCGGCCAGTTTAGCCCAGGCCGTCTCTATCATTATAGCTAAGTAGGGTAGGGTAGTGGCCTTCTTAGCGGCCTCGATGTAATGCAGGAGGTAATCTATAGTAGGCAGAACGTTAGATATAGAGTCTCCCATGCCTTTATTAGCTATTATAGCATCGTGAAATAGCTTAAGAAATTTATATATCTTAGCTAAAGTTACCTAGTCAGAGGACATCAGCACATCCCCCTACAGGGCCAGCTCTTGCGCATAAAATATAGTAATAGCTTGCCAGACTTTAGGCCTAAGTACCTACTTAACTATTTTATACCACGAATTCTAATGAGTCTCGTTATCGCGACGTAACCTTAGACCATCGCTAAGACTAGTAAACATTTAAAGCCGCTGAGGGGTCCATATAATATAGACTACGATATTATAAAGCTTCCCTATCACTCCTCGCTTTCTCTATTATTCAACTTCCTCGTCAGACGGCCCATAGTAGGAATCTATCGTCGGTGGTCGCTTTCCTATGAGAAACTCCATCACAGCCAGATTAATGATATGGCCGAAATAACGAAGTCGATATAGAAGAGGGTCGTAGAAAACATCGAACTCATATTCTAAGTCGTCGGAGACTTTGTCGATCATAGTGTTTATATTAGTGGCATTATCTATTATGAAATATCTAACTTTCAATGCGATTCTATATTCTTATATAAACTCTATAATAGCTTCTGCCATATTCTCGCCGCTATGCTACCCTTCCAATTCTTTAATCCTTACCACAAGGGACTATAGGCTATGATCTTCGGTAATGAATTGGACTATGAATCCTATTATGCCCAAATAATTTGGCGATATCTAATTGTCTGGAATAATATGGATCGAGGAAAGGGCATTTTAGAGAGCGCGCTTCATAAACTCCTTTTTATTATCGTAGCCCCATTGTAAGTCGTTTTTAACCGTATCACTAGACCTCGGGAGGAAGTCATCCGCAGCCGGACAAATGTACCGGATAAAGTCGCGAAAGGCCGGCTGTTCGACGTGAGCAAAGGGGAGACTGCAGGCGACGGTGTAGCGGCAGTATAGCTCGCGCAGGGTGGCTTAGTCAAGTGCATCTGCCTCTGCCATTGCCTTGCGTTTCTTGGCGGAGTGTAGAGTTTTATTAGCTAGGAATGCAGTGATATCTCTAAGACGATTTTACGTGACTTCCCGCCGGATTTCTTGTCTTCTAGAGATTAGAATATTATGCTACTTGCGCAAATGATTGACGATAGTAGACAATCTACCTAAGTAATTATATTTCTTCTCTCTTTTCTTATCGAAGCAGGGCTAGTAATACTACTATTTCGTTCTATTAGAATCGACCTAGGCTACTAGAGTGCTCTTGCCTTCTTCTATTTGATAATACTCCCAAATAGGAGATGTCTTTGGGCGGCAGATGCTAGGAGTTAACGAAGACGATAGTATTAGCGCACGGGTGGCTACTGTAAGTTCAGAATCATCTAGGTGGCTAACGCTGCTAATAGCACTAGCAGTCTCAGAGAAATCCAGGATAGAAGATATAATTCAGGAGATGGCAAGTAGATAATAAGGGTGGTGATGACAGAATACCGTAGGAGAGAATTATCTAGCGACTTTAATAGTAATGCGCACAGAGATTATATAGTAGACGACTTTCTCTCAGACCATTCTAGACACGAGAGAGTGAATAAGTATAAATAGCCAGATATGACTTTCAGTAGCCATTCGGGTGAAGCCGTAGGGTGCGTAATCAACGAACTACTTCCAATCGTTGGAGGCGTTGGATCCTCTATCTGTGGCCTAACTCGTCTGAGATCTCACTCCCTGCGCTCAGTAACTAACCGATTCCTCCGTCTGGGGGCCACCGTGAAACTACCCGCCTAGCGCCATCCCGTCATACTTCACGAAAAACCTTAGATCATCGTTGCATTATTCCACCCGCGCTGGTTTCGCGCTCTTCTCGCGATAGCTTGGTGTCCGATTAGAATTGATTCTTAAGTTTATTATTCGGCTTGCGCACGTATGGTTGACGGGGGCTCGGAAGTTGAGCATCCACGAGAAGGTATGCGGGGGATCTGCGGTCGCTGGCACATCGGTCCAGGGGTGTATTTTGGCCTTAGCGCAGGTCTAGGTAGCCATTTTAAAGCAATAAAATTAGGATGCTATTGAATAGGTCGAAACATGTAATTCTGGGATCTTATTCGGCCGATGGTTTTAGTTGCAAGGTACTTGGTATGCCATAGATTAACGCTGTGCTAGGCTATACTAGCTAATATATCTTAGCACTGCGTCGAAGTTTTTACTAAACGCGTGTCATACGTTGGACGCATTGGATCGCGTAGTTATTGAATTGGCACTCTGCAGCAGGCCATAGATTTAGAAAGATATTGCCTGAGTCACCCCGAATCTTAGGACGGACTAATAGTTAGACCGTTAGTCTGCGACCCTTGGACTAGACTACTGGTCGGTCTGGTAGAAGTTAGACTAAACTATCCGTCCAGTCCGAGAGACGTAGACTGGACTGTTAGCCAAGTCCGAGAGACGCGGACTGGACCGTTAGTTTAGCCCGAGAGACGCAAACTGGACCAATAGTCTGTGGACTATTAGTCTGGACTGCAGTTTGGACTAATAGTATAGTTTTTGGTCTGGACTATTAGGAGCTCTGGCCATATATGACACTGCCTGAATATTCTGTGCTGCGTCCTGAAGGGTATCGATCCCCTGATCCACTGCCGATCTACTTTAGTCTCAACCTCTCTGTCTATAACCAGCAGATTGTTGAATCGGAGTGGCAGAATCAGTGGTTCCATTTCACTGGCAAAGTACACCCCTACGCACTGGAGTGGGTGCTGCGGGAGCCTGATGTTTTCACCGATGAAGATGGTGACGGCGAAGTGTACAAGGTTCCAGTTGTTCTCATACGCGACTTTGGATACTAAGCGTAAGCAGACTTATCATTTCCCCTTAGCTCGAGTTCGACTATCGCGCTTGCCACTAATGTAACTATCAGCATTGACCCACGAACTCTTTGCAATAGTGAGGGCTTTCCACTTATCCAACCGGTTGTTTCTTTGACCGGGCAGGTTCTCGGGACTGGTCAAACCCACTTGATCAAGGACTCTGTCCCGCAGTTGGATGATGCGCAGCTGAGATGCTGTGCATTTATCCAGTGCTGTACCTACATCACGCCGGGTCAGTCATCAAAGAGCCCTTTTAAAGGCTTCCACCCCTTTCAAGTTTTTATTCTCTTTCCTATTCGCGCTTTGCCATTCTCTCTCCTCTGCAAGAAGATGGCAGATAGGAAAGATACACAGTTTGTTCCGGGTGTTCCCTTCAACTGCGTCGGCAAGATTGTTGGCCTGCTTGACCATAGTCTTATGGCGACTGCCCCTCCAGTTGATGAGAAGGACTATGTTTTCATCGTCGTTCCCGACTCTTGGACATTTCCGGACAAGAGCACGCCACCTGTACCTGCTTCTAACACAGTCTCCCCCTCTATAACCGAACCTAGCCCATCCCAAGCTAGCGACTTCGCAGCAATTAGGTCTATGTTCAAGTCTCCCTCAAAGAAAGGTTCACAGGCGCAACAGTCACAGTCACAATCATTAAAATCGTCACAGGGAGATCCATCCCAACAGCCCGCTACTCCATCTCAGAACAAAAGGCCTGCAATCTCCGCATCTCAATCATCTCCGTCAAGTTCAAACAGTCCCGCCCCCAAGAGACTCAGGAGGTCTAATGTGCCTACCGCAACATCTCCAGTCATTGCAGGGTCGCCGGTCTCCCCTTTAACATCCGTAGACTCTGATGAAAACGATAACCATGAAGAAGGTGACGCGAAGGAAAACGAGGGATCTCGATCACCTAACATATCTGCCGCACTCCGATCCTCCGTTCGTCCTAATATGAGGTCGTCAACCACCCAACCACGTGGCAGGAACAAGACGCATCCGACAAAGAGACTTTAAGTAGCATAGTATAATGATAGTGTGTGGTGTTTTGGGCTGTTTTATTGGGTTTGAAAAACTTATAGGTTGATATGTGGGGGAAATAAGCGTGCGGTTTCAACACCAGTCCGAGTGATAAAAGTCCAATGGTCTCAACACCAGGACATCTTGGCATGGCAGTTTCTTATACTCAAATTGACAATTTTCCCTCTTTGGTATTGCAACTGATTGATCTCTGCTAGTCTCAGTCCCTTGGTCTACCGTCTCAATTATTCACCCTCACCCTATTGGCTAGGTCTCTTAGTTCCGCATTAAGCTCTTCAACTCGTGCCACTCAAAATGGTGCCTTCTCCTCAAGGCCTGTAGCATACGTCTTATTGGCTACGCAAAACAAAGGTAACACACACACGCGCCCTATTGGCCAAGTCTCTTCATCCACCCACCCAGAGCCGACCACTTAAAACCGCGCCCTCTTCTCAACACGTGCAGCAACCCACTAGTAAAACAGGCTCTAGTTTTGCAAGCTTCGTACTGAAAGGCTACTCAGCGCAAGGGAGCCGCCAACTTGCCCACCACGCCCAGCATCCAACTTCCAACTTCCAACTTCCAACGTCCCCCGGCGGACGTGCGCCTTCCCCTGTGCCTTGAGGAACGAAAGGTCTATGCCCCGCCCCCGAACTTAAAAGAACCCTTCTCATTGGTCGGCTTTAGTGTGTGCAGGGGTTAGTATCTGCTCTCCTATTTGTTGGTCTTTTTCCCCGTGCCTTGAGGAACGAAAGGTCTATGAACCCCTTCTCATTGGTCGGTTTCCTCGCTCGCACGTGCCTCTTACTTTTTACTGTCAACTGTCACATCAAGTGGTTATGGCAGCGCCCCTCGACCTCGAAAGTCATCAAAAATCGTCATCTAACCACCGCAGAGCCTCCTGACAAGTCTTGTTGCTCAATTCCTCCAGTCTGGCCTCTGCCACGGTCATCTCCTGGGGAACCCGGTTGCCCACCAGATCTCTTTCCCGCACCTTGGAGATGAACATGATGCCGTCCAGCGACCGGCACCGAGACAGCTGCACGTATAGGCTATACGGATCGCATTGCGCGGGGACTATGTGTCCGTCGATATTTGTCGTCCTCGCCCCTCGCAGCTCCAGCGCTACGCGCTCCAGCGTTCTACTCTGCACCTTGTAGTCTGTGCACGCGAAGGCCGCCGTACAAGGCAATCCTTTCCGACTGACATCGTTCTGCTGCCACGGCCGCTTTCGCTAGCAATATATGCTGACACTCATGGGTATCAACAGGATCGTGCCGGGCGGCATTCCCACGAAATGGAAGTTCTTTATCGCCTCCGACTCTAATATTATCCCCGCCGGCGGCCCGAAGTGGACCGTCGTATCGGCCGAGATCTGATGGCCCGGATGCGCCTTGTCGAGGATGACGTTAAGCGCAGTGTAACTAGCCCCATTGATAAGCTTCAAGCCCTAATGGGTATTGTGGTTTATGACGATGGGCATCCCTGGCACGAATATGAAGACGCCTAGTACTAGTATCGCGCTATCGTCGCCCTGGTTCAGCATTATGGTGGCTTCTTCCTTGCTCGGCAGACCGTCCCTCTACTTATGCTCAGAGATAAAGACTCGCATCATTGACCGCTACTGGATCTAGAATAATAAGGCCGCCTCCATATTTAGGTTCCACTGATTCCGGTTTAGCGGCGTCACCACGGTGATGCCTATTTCCCACGGGATCCGCAGGCCTTCCCGGTAGCATCTTGAGTTAAGGAGGTCCAAATCCGTGCGGTCCTGTACACCTAGTCAGATCTGCTTTAGTAGTCTCTATAATTTTATATCTCCGGCGGCGCGTACCTGTTCGTCTAGTATAACGACCGTCGTGAACTTCTTCCACAATGCGTGCGCCTTATTATACTAGTGCCGTTGCTTAGCCTTGAACGAGTTGTCTTTGTCCCACGAGACGGCCACGCTCGGCAGTAGGATCGACCTCTCTTGTACCGGACGGAACTGGTGGAAGTCTCCGCAGAAGAGGACGATGGGGATCCCGCTAAAGTCTTACTGCGATCCGCGGAGCCGGCAGAGCTGCTCGTTCACCGCGTGTAGCGTCCGAGCTCCTAGTATGCTCACCTCGTCGATGACTAGTAGGTCTTTCTCCTGCTAGTCTATATGAGACTAGCTATGGATAAATCGCTTAGCCTATTTCGGCAGTCGCATACCGTCGAGGTCCTTGGCCGTGTTCGCGCCCGCCGCTTAGTCCTTAGAGAGCCCGCATGCGGAGTGGATCGTGATGCTATTAATCTGCGCTGCGGTAGTCCCCGACGTCGCCGTTATTAGCAGATGGTTCGAAATACCTTTCGATGCGAAGAGCTTAATAAGTGCTTTGATGACTCGTGACTTGCCGGTTTTACCTTCTCCTCTAATAAATTCGCAGAGCTGACCGATATCGCCTCTGCCGCTATATTATATCGAATCGAGCTGGCGGCATATGATTAGGAAGGCGATTATCTGCCTCTTGTTTAATATGAACCGCGCTGCCATAGCCTTACCTGCCTTAAGGAAGGACGTTAATGCACCTAAGTCGACTTCTATGCGCGGACCTCCCTCGCCTGCCTTGCCTGCCGTCTCTTCCAGGTCGGCTGCCGTCATTTGGACATCGTCCTCGCCGAAACCAGTGAGCACACTTCGCACCGCCGCACTATGGTCAGTTTTATCGGTCCCGGCCATATTTTGTATGCCCTGGATCATTCGCTCCCTCTCTCTGGAGGCACAGGTCTGCTGCGACTTGATGGCCTTGACCTGACCCTGCGGTGGTATAGCGGCCCCGCAAAACGCCCCTCCTGGTATGCTTATCTATCTTTCCCCTCGTTTGGGCATTATGGTGGCCTGGAGCTCGGCAGTTGAGCCTAGTGCTGACTGCTGGAAGCGATAGAGCTGCTCCATTGTTGCCATGAGCTCCGGCGAGCCGGCAGTGATCTGGTTGGCGCCCACTGTACTTCTCACGACGTCAATTAGATGCGTTGCGTTACCGATGCTATCAGACTGGTACACCGATGCGGCATCTACACCAGCCTCGCATTCTCCTTCCTCACCCGCACGTGCGGCCGTGAAGTTAGCGTTACTAGCTGAGGCTGCCCATTGCCTGGCGTCGCGTTTCGCGTCTTCGGCCGACCGTTAGAGTAGTTATACATTATTAATGAGGCATGATATTCTGGGAGGAAGTGCCTCTCGAGCCTGCGCCCATATGCTGTTGATATTGTCCCTTTCTCGGCACAGAAAAGACTCCTATGGCATAAATAGCGCAAGGTGCTGCACGGCTGCTCTTTAGCATGGAGGTTAGCCTCTTTAATATAACTATCTTTATACTCTGTCGGCGGCGGTAGACTTACCTTTAATAGCACGACTCTTTATTATCTTAGTCGAAATCCTTACTTAGGTAGCTATTAAGATAGACGCTGGCATGCTTTCCCGGCCGTCTCAGCACCTATAACTAGCCTCTTCTAGACTCTTACTCGCTCTCGAATAGCACCTCTCCCTAAGCGGCAGCGATCTTATCTTTACTAACTCGTTTAAGTCTAATAAGCAATATATAGTCATAGAGATATAGGCTTCGCAAAACATCTCCCCGGTGCTAGTATACCTTAGCATAGCTAATCCTCTCACCTACTTCTTCTATAACTATTAACTTGTCCACGGAATCATTTATAGCCTCTGCCCCGCTCTCTTTCCGGAGGTATCGCTATCATCGGAAGATATGCTAGTAGAGCAGAGAGATATTTAGGAATATCTAATCGCTGCTATTAGTGAACTCGGTCGGGTATCCCAGAAGGTAAGAGATGACTTTAACCTGGGATAGAGATCGCTCCGTAAATATACGGTTCGCCACCCTTATTAAGAATTGCCGCGTCTTATTCCTAGTACTACTATCGCCGGCACCGTTACCTTTATAATCCTCTCCGCCATTGGCTATTCTACTGCCTATTAAGATAACAGGCAATAATTCCGCTGCGGCAGCGATGCGCTTCTATACTAGGTCCTTTACTTTAGTCGCGTAATTTATAATATAAAAGATAAGGGCCATAGTCTTCCGCTGCGTCGCTATAAAGGAGATATTATAGTTATAGCGAAGCCCTATGGCCATAGCCTTATTCTACTGATTTACTATGCTATGCCTCCTTTGAATTTATAATACGCTGTCTACTATGAAGGTAGTCTTTTTAACTAGTCTCCATAGCGCCTAGAATCAATAAAGGCCATACTTCTTTCCTCCTTCTCTGCCCTTACTCAAGGAGTACTTAACATAAGTTAGGCTATAAGTATAGATCTATATCGCACTGGCATAGAAATTTGCTTCCTTATTAAATGCGGCCAAAAATTGCTCCCTATTGTTAAGTAGGGAGGAAATATCTAATATTACTGACCATTCTGCTTAGAGGGCGTAATACCCTGCCTAGTCTAAGTCCTACCTCATAGGTGTGACGAGAGGGTATTTCCCAAGGGATAAACCGGTCGTGCTGGGTTTATGTTGGCAGATAGACTAGTCGCGCTGTGCTTAAACAAGGGGGTGTCACGTCTGGTAATGTGCTCAAAGGTATTGAGTGTAACCAAGTTGTATTGATAGCTGAGGTAGCTAGTACATAAGAAAGTGCAATGAGCGTGTTCTATATACTTTTGTGCAATGAGGCGGATCATGGTGGATCATGACTTGCAGGGCCTGAGCCGTCATGATCCTGCTTGTGTCAGACAGCGCGCCCTCACTAGGTCACTGATGATGAAAGATGATATTGGGATGATCTTGAGTGTATTGATTAGGTTCCTTGTGTTCGTCCTCCTTGTTCTTCGTTCTCCCTCGTTGTCTTTGTATCTGAGGGGGCAAGACCAAGATACTAGACCTGCTGATCCTGTAACAGATCTGTAACGCTGTTCTGACAATTCAGGTATCATGGGGTGACATCTTCCCTTGAGGTGGCTGCCTGTGTAACATCATCATGCATGCCACTTCTCCAACAGCTTGCTGGATCAGAGGGGATCATAACCTGCAGGGCGTGATCCGTTCTGATCCGTTTCTGATTGGTGCGATAATGTGGATCCTTCTGGTCACGTGGCCTGAAGGTTTCTTGGGCCGTGACAATAGGTATATTAGCTTTAGCCCCGCCTCGACTGCTATATCTTCTTTAATAATATGCCTAGGGCTATACTATACCTCAGAGAAGACACTATCTATATATTAAATAATATATTTATAGTATATTGCTTAGTCTTTGCTATTGATATTAGTAATTATTAAACTTAAGTATGCATTTTTATATAACCAAAGCAACCCATGGATATAAAGCGCCCCTCATTCGTTAGTCTCCATAGCGCCATAGTAATAGATAATGCGCCTAAATACTAACTCCTCTCCCACTTTGATATAATGCTTAAAGAATAATATTATCTCCCAGTAGAAGAAGATAGCCGAGCTTATAGGGTCCGAAATGGCTAGCCGCAGGTATTTATATGATATGTCAAGGCTCTTTAAGAAAGCCTCGGCCGCATTAGGCTCGCTAGTGCGGTATACTATAAGTCGCAGCTTTACCGGGTTTATAATATTATTTAGATTAAGTATAAACTAGATCGCCGGCACGCTATGACGAAGAATAAGCGATTATAACTTCTGCCGCATACTTAAGCGGTTTTCTCTAGATATAGGCTGCTAGAAGCCATATAAGGAAAGGCTTCCTAAAAGCTCCTTTATACCCTCGTCCGTCATTCTACCTGAGTTCTCTAACTTGATTCTAGCCGCTACTAACCTATCTACCGAGAGCGACTATACTATGTGCTCTATCTTATAGAAATTTTTCCTCGTCACGCTTAATATACTAACGCGACGGTTCCTTAACTATATACTTATATTAAACATAAAGAATATAAAGATATAATGCGTCGCGAATCGGCTACTATAGCGCTAAAGCGTAATATTAGCCCACGTTCGCAGACTTATGCTACGGGACGAGACGAGGTCTTACGCTACTGCCTCTGCTCTGCGCATATCGGCACCTCTTCCCACGCTTAGGGCGGCTTCTTCTACTAACCGTGGCCCCCCGACGCCAAAGGGCAATAGCATAGGAAACGTCTTCGCGAAGAATGAGGCATCGAATATATCGGCGAATTCGTCGCCTCGAGAAACGTGAATATATAGCTTATATCCGTTAGCGAGCCCTAGCCGTCTCTCCGCCGATTCTACTTGTATTCTCGGGCCCGCTGTGACGAGAGGGTATTCCCAAGGGATAAACCGGTCGTGCTGGGTTTATATTGGCAGATGAGACTAGTCGCGCTATGCTTAAACAGGAGGTGTCACGTCTAGTAATATGCTCAAAGGTATTAAGTATAACCAAGTTGTATTAATAGCTAAGGTAGCTAGTACATAAGAGAGTGCAATGAGTGTATTCTATATACTTGGGGTGTTCTAGGTGATCACTATGTTCAATGCCATAGTCGTCGTGACCATAGACGCAATCACAAGTGATCGCAGAGTAATCACTATGATCGCTTATAGTATCGTGGGTGATTATAACTTAATTAGTGGGTTTAGTGGGGATTTTCTTACTCACGTGATAAGTGCTTTGTCAGGTCGTGACACGATGTCTCCCCTCTGTTGGTCTTATCCCTAAGGCCTGCAAAGTTGGCCTTCTAAATTTCCCGTGGTTCGTTATAACCTTCTTCCTTAAATATTTCCTATAATGCTAATAGTATGCCAAAGGTGAAATCTTAATCTGCCGCGCATCGCCACCGTTTATTTAAACTTATCGAAGAGACGGGTTTCGAAGTTATGCCTTATTCGCATTATGCCTAGAAGTAGTTGCGGTATAAGATACTCGAGGGCGTATCTCGCTACTCCGAGTACGTTCGCCGGGGTCGTTCTTGCGATGGTTCGGGAGTGTCAGTCTCTGCTGGTGCGTGTGGTTTCCACTATTCGTTCTTTTCTTCTGCTGATCTTTAGTAGCATCCCGCCTTATGGCCGAGAAGCGCCGTTTGGAGCTCGAGGAGGAGAAAGCCAAAAAAGAGTTAATTGCCCTGCAGCAGCAGATGAACGAGAGGCTTTCTTGATTAATGCGTCTTCGTCGTTAGAAGAAACAGATCCACGAGCGGGGTATTGAGATGGTGCGTCGGGGCCTGAATTCTCTGGATAAGCTAGAGGAGTCGGATCGTCGGGAGGCTAAGGCTATGGTTAACGCTTAGTCCTTTGGAGCAGTCGATATTATTGACTAGTCGACTATTCTTAATTTGGATATCGGTCTTTCTTCTGGTGTTGTTAGTGGAAATCCCGTAGGAGGCGTTGTGAACTAGTGAGGTATTCTGGGGGTTCCCATATGTTTTCCGAGTCCGGATAGTCCTTCTATTTGATGAAATATATTATCTTATTATTGATTTTGTTTATATCGAGAATGGTTTCCATGATATATTCTTCTGGTCCGTTGATCTCTATTTCTAGTTTATTGCTAGTTTTGACTTGGATGGTATTTTCTGCTAATTCGAGTAATAAAATATGAAAAATTAGATAGAGCTTAACCTTAGGTAGTAAGTCTAGTTCGTAGTTATGTTTTAAGATTTTCTATATAATTTTATAGGGTCCGATGTATTTATAGTTAAGTTTCTTATTTTATCATTTTATTTTAATGTTTTTTATCGCGAGGTAGACTATATCTCCCTCCGAGAAGATCGGTCCCTTGATTCTTTTCTTATTAGCGTAGTTTATTATCCTGTTTCTAACGAATTCTAGTTCTGTTTTTATTTCTTCGTATAGGTTTTTGAGTTAGTCGCTAGTGAGGATTGCTTTGGGGTTAATAATCGTATCTCTCGTTTATCGGTAGGCATCTGGGGTGAATCTAAAGTTAGCGTAAGCTAGCGTGATCTTCGTGCTTTTATTCATGGCTATGTTATAGGCTAGCTATGCGGCTGGTAGCTTTTCAACCTAGTTGGTTTATTCGTAGTTAATATAGCATCGAAGATATTATTCTAGTGTCTGGTTTATGCATTCTGTCTATCTATCTATCTCCTTATGGTATGCAGTGGAGAGCTTATGATTAATTCCTAAGTATCCTGTGAGGCTTTGCTAGAATTTTGAGGCGAATAGTGGTCCTCGATCTATGATAATCTCGAGTGGTATGCCGTATATTTTGGCGACGTGAAAATAGAAAAGGTAGGCGAATTCTTCGGCTATTATTGATTCTCTATAGGGTATAAAATAGGAAAATTTCGTGAGTCTATCTATAATGATAAGAATGCTATCATAGAAGTTTCTAGTGGCTAGTTCTTCTAATAGGGGTAGTTTAGTAATAAAATCCATAGTAATTAAATCCCATGGTCGCTCTATAACCGGGAGGGGTTATAGTCTTCCGTAGGGTTTGTGGCGTCGTGTCTTAGTTTTCGCGTAAAGGTCGCATTGATTTATGATAGTTAAAATGGTTTTCTTTATGTTAGGAAAAGTGAATGTTGTCTTGACTTACTCTAGGGTTTTATTGATTCCCTGGTGGCCGTGTAGTTAGTGGTTGTGTATTTTATGAATAAGGTCTTGTTGTAGCTCGTCCGGGACTTGTTGCTTGTCTGTCTTCCTATCGTCTGGGAGTTGCTTATTATATCTCTTGATTTATTCTAGGAGTGGGTTATCCCGTTTTATTGCGTAGGTGGCTCTATTGATTTAGTGTGTTATTTCTCGTTGGGTTAGCTATTAGTTTTCTCGGCAGGTCTTGCAATGCCTGTAGTCGCCTAGTCCTGCGCCGAGGTCTTCCTAATCAAAATATTAGTATACTATTTCCTAGAAGTCTCTATCGTTGAGTTTCTTATCGTGCTTTACGGTCTAGTGGCAGTATTCGATGAATTCTTCTATATATTTTTGTGGTATAAAGATGCGTTTCTAATATGTAATTATCCCTTATTGGCTTCCTACCTAGTCCACTCATCTAATTACGAGTCTCCTGAGTTCTCCAATAGTGATATCGGCGATGATTTTATTCTTCTATCTGTCTATTAGGTAATACGGGAGCGTCCATTATTTAAGGCAAGTAATTATTCGTTATTTAAGGTGTCCTTCCTTTGTAAACTGCAGGAGTTGCTCTTTTGCTCTGATCTTCCTAGCGTCTAGGTCGGGTCATCGGCTGATGGCGTCTGCCTTGCCGTTCTCTGTTCCTTTGATATAGATGATGACGTAGTTGAATTCTGAAAGGTATTCGGCATATCGTAGTTATTGTCCGCTGAGTTCTTGGGTTTTTGCGAAGTGGGTGATGTTCTTATGATCGGTATATACCTTGATCTAGTATTTGCTTCTGAGGAGGTAGTATCGGAATTCCTTGAAGGCGTTGACTATTATAAGGAATTCTTTGTCGTAGATGGGATAGTTGAGTTTTGCTCTATGTAGCTTATGGGAGTAGAATGCGATAGGGTATAGGAGTCCTTTGTTATCTCGTTGTCTGATCTGGGCGCCTAGTGCGAAGTCTAAAGCGTCCGTTTCGAGTTCGATTTATTGAGATGGGTCGAATATCTTAAGCACTGGTTCGCTTAGGATAAGTTCCTTGATTATGCTGAAGGCTTTTCTTGCCTTGTCCCTAAATATAAACATTTTATCTTTCTTCGTGAGATCGGTTAATAGTGCGGCGATCTTCCTAAATCATTAGAGGAATCTGCGGTAGTAGTTAGCGAAGCCAAGGAAGGCTTACACTTCTTTGACGTTTATTGGTTCCTTCTAATCCCTGACTACTGAGACCTTCTTAGGGTCCATGTATATCTCGTTGTGAGAGATAATATGTCTAAGAAATTCCACTTTCGAGGCGTAGAATTTGCTTTTCTCGGGTTCTACTAGCAACTTGGCGTCTTATAGTGTTTGCAGTACCTTATGGACGTATTCTATGTATTCTTCTTCCGTTTCGGAGAAGATGAGGATGTTATCTAGGTAATATATAATAAATATGTCTAGATATTCTCGTAGCACGTTATTGATTATTTGTTGGAATGCAGTAGGTGTATTAGTGAGTCCAAAGGGCATAACGAGGTACTCGAATAGTCCATACTTAGTATGAAAAGCGGTTTTCTATTTATATCTTTCTTTAATCTAAATAAGGTTATAGGCTCCTTTAAGGTCGAGTGCGGTGAAATACTTTATTCTAAAAAGTCAATCCTTTAACTCGCTAATAAGGGGCAGCGGTATATAATCTTTGACTATGATAGCGTTAAGCATTCTAAAGTCGACGTAGAGACGGAGCTTTCCGTTTTTTTTTGGAACGAATATGACAGGGTATCCAATAGATAACTTGCTTTCCCTAATATATCTTTTCCGTAGTATATCTTTGATATATTCCTTTAATACTAGTAGTTATGCTTCGTTGAGTGGGTAGAGTTTGCTGAAGCCAGGTTGCTTCCCATTAATAAACTTAATTTCGAGGTCGTAGTATATGTGTTCTAGTAGACCTATTTTAAGTTCTTCCGCGAAGAGTTTCTCGTAGATGCGGTACTATGGTGGAATGTTCTTAAGTCGTTCTTCTTCTAGTATCTTCTTAGCTTACTTAAGGTTTTCTTCTAGTCTATGGAATTATTATATAACGCGTGCGATTATTCGCTGATTCTGTCGTTTCTGTCTGTTGTGGTATTTATGTTATATCCCTTTGGGTGGAGAGGTGTCTTATGTTTGCCTCTTCCTAACTTCTCTGGCGTCTTCGGTAGAAGTTTGAGATCTTATATTATGTCTTAAGTCGTTATTCATCGTGGAGGGTACCTTATTATCGAAAGAGAGCACCTAGCTAGATCTCTAGTCGAAATGTGGGTTGTAGCATTATAACTATGGGTACCCGAGTATAAGATCGTGTTGCTTATTCGGTATAACGTCGAATGATATCCCTTGGTTCTTTTCTTTAACGAAAACTTTAAGGTAATTAATCTCGCTATCGATAATACCATTATTATAATCAAAAGGGGTTCCTTCTAGGTTAATAACCGAGTAAGGCATTCGTTTGTACCTCTATGATAGCTTGAGCCTGTTTGCTATCGTTGGGTCGAAGTAGTTCTACTTAGCTCCGCTGTCTACCAAAGCGTTTAACCATTCTCCCTTGACTCGTACTCTTAGTTCTAGGTATCGTCGCCTATGTGCTCTATTCGTAGAGTATAAGGCCTTCTGGGGTAGTTCCCTTCCTAGTTCATCTATCCATTGCCCTATGCCGGACGGGGTAACTAGTTTTTTGACTTCTCGAGGGCATAGCTGAGGTGGTTATATTCGCATTCGCCGTCTGCGCATGCTTTGTAGTCGTGGTCGTCCCTTAAGCTATTTTGCCATTGCCAATAGCTTTCTTCTGCTTCCCTTTCCTCTTCGTACCTGGCTTCGCTCGGTTCTCCTAGTTCCTCCTGGCTAACCTTCTTTTACTAGTCTTTAACCTTATGGATCGTTTATTTGCGCTTCTAGATAGCTTGGTATAAGCCTTCGTGGTATTAGGCGCACGCCACGCCGATGGAGTCGTACTAGTGAAATACTTAGTATCCCTCTGTTTTATACCATATATAGGGGTTGTTATTTGGCTGGGCCGGTAGGGCGATAGGGAAATAGTCTTGCTTCTGCTTCTCCTCCCTGTGCTCTTCATACTAATGGTGCTGATAGGATATCCATGAGATACTGGGATGCTCCTTATGTATGGGGTATATTCGCATATCGTCTTGGGGGTTAAATAGTGCTTCTCTATGTCGTGGGTTCTTAGCTAATTCCCTATGATAGGCTCGGAGGCAAATCTCCTGCGTGTGTGCTATGTCTATATGTTCTCGTGCTGTGTGGATATATCGTTCGCGCTTGCTGTTCCAGTACCGGTTGTTATCTTTATCGTAGAGTCGGGGATAGGGTTCTTCTTCCTATAGTTCCTTATCGGTCTTCCTCTTCCCTTGCTATCGTTCTTTCCGGGCTCATCGGAGTTCCTTTTATAGCTTCGTCGCGTTATGTTCGAAGTTAGTTTGGGCCAAGTCTCTGGTATCCCTTCTGGAGGTCTGATCCTTGCGGCGCGGTTCGCGGCGTTCCCTTCTTTATTGTTCGTATATTTCGTCGTATTCCCGTGATGCTTTAAGTTAGTATCGTGGGCATAAATTACGGTTATATCTTGCGGGGTCGTCCTGCTGGCAATCCCTTCGGTGTACGATGGAGGGTATGTAGGGAGGTATTGTGTCGTATCCTATGATCTATTTTTTGTGGTTGAAACCTTCTGCAGTGGCTTCTTTAAAGTCCGCTTATTCCGTTGATGTTAGGGGTGGTCGCTGTTTCTGTTCTGTTGGCGCCTCCGTTCCCTTCTATTTGAGCCTCCTAGTCATCGCGATGGTGACCGTTTGTTGATCCGGGTTGCTTAATTCGCTTGTCTTTATTGGTTTAGGGAGCGGTTGCCACTGCGTTTTTTTATCCTTTTATGTTTTTGCTATGCGCCCTACCTAACTGCAGATTACTCTATTGTCTAGTTCAGGCTCGTAGGGGTTCCTTTTCCTATCTGCCACGACGTTGTATCCACTTCGCGATATCCTAAGTATTTTGGTGGTGCGGATGGCTATCTATGGCTCGTGGTCCTGGTTAGTAGCGTTTAGCTGTTTCTTACCTTTAGGGAGTGGTTGTCGTTTGCGGGGCTTGTAGCGCCCTTCCTGGATGTCTCGTTGCTTTTTTCTGCATTCGTTGGCCTTGTGGCCCCTTTTGTGGCAGTAGTAGCATTTGATATCCTTAGGTCCTCGTTGGGTTGCTCTAAGCTCTATGGGTCCTGGGTTGGTGCCGTACGAGGTATTATTTTGTCTCTTCTTGCCTTAGTTGGCGTCGAATCGGGGGTTATTGGCTTTGTTGCTGCTAAACTTGGGGTTCTAGAGTCTCTTCTAGGAAAATTATTAGTCGTCGATTTTGACGGCCCGTCTAATGTAGTCGACTAGGTTGTCTGGTCGGCTTTCTTTGTAAAGTTCGGCCTATACTTCCTTCTTAAGTCCGTCGAAGAAAAGGGATATCAGGGGTTCCTGATTCCAGTTAAGCTTCGAGGCGAGTTAGAGGTACTTAGTCCTATACTCCGAAGCGGATTGAGTCTATCGGAGTGCTTTGATTTCTCTTTCGGCTTATGCCTTTTCGTCGATAGTTCCAAAAGCTTATCGAAGTGCTGCCTCGAAGGCCTCGTAGTCCGAGTAGAGGTAACGGGTGCGAGGTGAATATTAACTGGCCGGGACCATAAGGTATTCCCTCATAACGGGTTCAAACCATACTGCAGCGTGACCCTTAAGTCTTCCTGCAGCGTATTAGACTTTGCCGGCGGCCAAGGTGAACTGCGTCGGATAGTACATCATGAACGCCCTCAGGTGGGTGAGGAACGTGGGCAGCTTGTAGGCCGTTCCGTCGAAAGGTTCCGGGGGGTTTGGCTTTAGGATTTCTCCCATATCTCTTCCGTTTATGGCCGTGGCTGCTATGTTGCTAACGGTTTGGACATTGTCGAGGTACTCCGCGTTTTAGACGCGCTGGTTTTCGCCTATTCTCTCGATTAGGTCGCGCATGCCATCCATTTCGGCGCTTATAGCGGTGATTTGAGCCCGAAGTTGTTTGATATCTTCGTCGTCAGAGCTGTCCGCGTCGTCTATCTCCTCGTCTAGGTTGACAGGGACGGGGGCAGCAGGCGCGGGTGGATGGTTGGCAAGTGGAGCCTGCTGGTGATTGTTGCCGGGAGTAGCCTGAGTAGCCATTGCGTTTAATATTATTCAAGGTAACGCGAGTAATCCACTAAACAAGAGCTATCAACGTGTGACGAGAGGGTATTCCCAAGGGATAAACCGGTCATACTGGGTTTATATTGGTAGATGAGACTAGTCGCGCTGTGCTTAAATAGGAGGTGTCACGTCGTCTGGTAATATGCTTAAAGGTATTAAGTGTAACTAAGTTATATTAATAGCTAAGGTAGCTAGTATATAAGAGAGTGCAATAAGTGTGTTCTATATACTTGGGGTGTTCTAGGTGATCACTGTGTTTAGTGCTATAGTCGTCGTGACCGTAGATGCGATCATAAGTGATCGCAGAGTGATCACTGTGATCGCTCATGGTGTCGTGGGTGATCACAACTTGATTGGTGGGTTTAGTGGGGATTTTCTTGCTTACGTGATAAGTGCTTTGTTAGGGGCGACTGATAGGTGGGCGCCCGGGCGCCCATACATCCTTGGGCGCCTGGGCGCGCCCCCTGACTAAGCCCCCAAAATGCATTCTCCGATTGGTGCTGCGAGACGCGCTCTGCAACACCTATCACGAGCAATTGAGTCGCCTGACAACGGGCTAGTAATGGCCCAGGCAGCATTTGTCGAAGATGCCCTCCCACCGGAAGGCATATATGAATCACGCGAGTCTCTCCTCACAGCTATCAATTCCTGGGCAAAGCCTCGAGGGTATGCTTTCACGACGGGCAAGTCTACGAAGACTCCGAGCGGACGCATTAAAGTGGTATACGCATGCGATCGAAACCACCAACCGCCGAGCGCATCTATCGAACGTGTTCGCCACACCTCAAGTCGAAGAACTGGCTGCAAGTTTTCAGTCCTAGCCAAGCAATCGCTAGATGGAGGCGTATGGGTTCTAAGCCATCGTCTAGATAAAGAGTGCGCTAGGCACAATCACCCACCGAGCGAGGACCCATCTGCACACCCAGCACACCGACGATTTGAAGAGTAAGATGCTGCAACTATCTCAAATCTTGCGATATCTGGCACCACTCCGCGGGATATAAGGACATACCTCCATACTCACTCAGAGACCCTCGCCACCCAACGAGACATATATAATCGGATCGCGGAGACGAGGAGAGATCTGCGTGAAGGTCAGAGCAGCATCCAAGCATTAGTTGATTAACTGCACAGAGAAGGTTTCTGGTGCCGAGTTCGATTGGACCCGGATAATCGACTGACAGCCATCTTCTTCGCCCACCCGGACTCTGTTGCGTACCTACAATGCAATCCAGATGTCTTATTATTAGATTGCACCTATAGGACGAGCAAGCACCACATGCCACTCCTTGACATGATTGGAGTTGATTTATGTCAACGTTCCTTCTGCATCGCATTCGCCTTCCTCTCAGGTGAATCAGAAGAGGATTACTCATGGGCGTTAGAACACCTTAGGTCACTCTATCAGCGTGAGCTTCCGTCGGTTATATTGACGGATAGATGCCTGGCGGCGATGAATGCTACTGCGATCTAGTTCTCTTCCTCTAAAGCACTACTTTGCCTCTGGCATATTAATAAGGCAGTCCTTCAGCACTGCCGACCGTTCTTTGCATCGCAGGTTGGCCAAGCAACAGAGCAGGCAGAAGGCAAAGCGTGGGATGAGTTCTATGCGTTTTGGCACTCGATTGTGGCTTCCCCAGACGAAAAGTTATTCGAAGAGCGGCTAGCTAAGTTTGAGCTTAAGTACGGTAGCAAATACCTCGAGTCGGTAGGATATATCAAAATGTATTGGCTCGAGCCGCACAAAGAGAAGATTGTCAAAGCATGGGTGGATGAGCACTTACACTTCGGCAATATAGCCACTTCAAGGCAGGTAGCTTGCGGTATATGGCGCAGGGGAAAAAAAATGACAAAACTAATATGCATGCTCCAGGGCTAAAGGAATCCATTCACTAATCAAGTCGCATATCAAGACTTCTTCATTCGACCTCTTCGACGTTTGGCGGGCAATGAAGCACGCTATTACGAACCAACTAAAGGAACTCAAGCATATGCGAGCCTCTCAACAAGTGCGCACACCTCTGGAAGCCTCTAGAATACTATTTGAGGCGGTGCGAGGTTGGGTTTCACACCAAGCTCTGCGCAAGGTACAAGAGCAACGGCAGCTACTCCAAAAGCAGCATAACGCTCCTTGCAGCCAGACCTTTACATCTTCACATGGACTACCGTGTTCTCACACCTTGGCGAAACTAGAGGAAGAGAGGCAAACCCTTTTGCTCGAGCACTTCCATCCCCATTGGCATTTGAAGCGAGACGTGGCGCAGCCCCGTCCTATGCTGGAACCACGACGAGCCACAAACCAACTTAACCAGAGAGAGAGTCAGCCGGCGACGAGCAATAGACGCGAACCCTCTGGATTTAAGCCGGCAGAAGCTCGCAAGAGAGCTCCCAGTAAATGCAGCAGATGCCATACAGTTGGCCATACTATGGCCTCAAGGGCCTGTCCGCTAAGGTTCAAGGAGTTGCCCACACAAGCAGCACAGGCCCCAAACTCGGTTCCGCAGTTAGGCGTAGTAAGGCTAACTCCAGTTCCGGATTCAACTGGTACAACGAACAGCGCTTCGGTGGCGTTGCAAGCACCAATGTCTGATGCCATCCTGGAATTCCCTACGGAAGCTAATTAGCGCTCACCCTCCGTTGCACACACGCTACTTGTCCGCTCCCCTCCTCCTATCTTAGATTCGCCTATCGCTCCTCATAATCCTATCATATCGGGCTACTTAACTGGAATTCTACTAAGATCTGCCAGCGAAGGATCTCCAGTTGAAGAGGCGGCTCTGTTGCGCAACCCCCCCTTGCAATCACCGCCACGGTACGATTCCCCTCGGGCTATATATAGAAGATATATCGCCGCCAGAAGCGCATGGTACGCAGCGCAACCCGCAGATAGCGCCAAGACTAACTAGCAATATCGCAGGGCGATGGGGCTTCTACTTAGGTATAGCAAGCAAAGTTATAAGTGGTGTCTAGACTACAAACAAATGTCTAAGCGATGCATCACTCCAACCGGATCAAGAGAATGGACAAAGGAAGAGATGATGGCATATCTAGACTGGAGTAAGGCTGAGGATGAACGTATCGAAGCCCAGGTCGCGAAGGAGATGGGTGACAATCCCCTGACAAATAAGAGAAGAGGTGTAAAAGAGATTTGGAAGAGCGTGGAACGAGACAGTAAAGAGCAGCAAGCTTTACACACGGACACTGGCTCGACGGAACAATGTATCGTAGTCAAAATGTAGCCCATTTACAATGTATTTTCTGCTAAGGCTTTCGTAGAATGAGCGAAGAATGTTGGATGGATGGAGGGGAGGATCTGAGCGCCATTTTGGGGGCTTAGTCAGGGGGCGCGCCCAGGCGCCCACCTATCAGTCGCCTTTGTTAGGTCGTGACACCCGCTTTGGCTCCCTTGGCCGCATTTCCGTTCACAGCATTATAGGCAAATAAGAGCTTCTCTATATTGGGTATATCTAGTGGTCCGTCTAGAGCAAATATACCCGATGATATGACTTTATTAATCTATTTTCCTAATCGGTTAGACTCGGCCTCGCTCTGGCAGCTACTACCTTCGCCTTCGCTTATGTAACGGGCTGAGCCCGTGGGGGAATTGATCCAGGCACCGCCGGCGGTGTGATTATCCGCACGTGACCTGGACACCGCCAGCGGTGTGATTAGGGAATTGATCCAGGCACCGCCGGCGGTGTGATTATTCGCACGTGACCTAGGCACCGCCAGGGGTGTAATTATAGTCCGTTATGTAAGCATGATAGTTGCGATGTCCCTCTCCCATCTAAAGAAAGGGCATCTATTCACATAATTGAAGAGATACAGCAAATCGCTATATATGCAGCTATTCAATATAGAGTACATAGTCTATTTACAACATACAAGCCCACTCAGGGCCATAGAGATTACACAATGCATACACTCGCATCATCCAAACACCACAGCTATCACGATACAAGTGAATCACTTTACACATCGTAATATATAAAGCAGAGGCCTCTCTCTTATAGAAAGCTCTTCGTTCTTATATCAACGCATTGAAAAATACCATTAAAATGGCTAACTTCACCCCAAACAACCCTCAAAAACTAAGCCCCTCCACCCTATAGTATAACATCTCTCCCGGCAGCATCCCAGATATCCTGCATTCCTCGCCGCCCTAAGAAAGGCTACTCTGCCATCTCTTTCCCTACATTCTATTCAACCCGCTCATTCTCAGCTTTATCCCAATCAAGATAACTCATCATCTCCTCCCTAGTCCAGTCTCTAATGCCAGATTCCCCCCTGCAATACCTCCCCATTTACTTATAGTTAATACACCACTCATAGTCTTCTTTACTATAACATATAGGTAGCCCCATAGCCTTCCGGTATTATTAATTAGTCTTCTGAGATCCCCGAGGAAATATAGCAACCCAGGCCTCTCGTGCTTCTTTATATCATTAGAAGATAGCACGGGGGTCATCGGCGCGTAATACAGGCACCGCATTTGCTAGTCCGGCCGCTAGAGGAGATACCACATAAGTTATTGTGTGTGTTGTTATACAGGCTATAATCTCCGATACTATAGAGGATCCCGATGGGGATAATAGGGATAGCGATCGAGTTATAGAGCGAGTAATTATATATATTGTTATATGCATTATCGTAGTGGTTTGAGTAGGAGCCTCCAATAGATATTAGTAACGTAAAGGGCATGCTTTAGACCTCATATTATGGCCTAGCTGATGACAGCTCGAACACTTCGGCGCTACCTTTAGCTATAGTGCTTTCTCAACACGTTCAGATACACACGGCTCACGTTATGTGCTTATTGGTGACAGCATTGAACTAGCAGCTAGACGATCAAACTTCTTATGAGGCTCAAGAATAAGTCAGGGGGTTCCTAAGCGTTAGAGATGCCAATATGAGTGGAAATGATGCAGTTAAAGGGGCTGATTTTACACTAGCAAAGGCTAAAGGATATGTGCACAGGGCAGACCAAGAGTCCTAGTGAAAAGCCCTATACATAGAGGATATTCCTCCAGCAGTCATTGCCATTAAGCCTCAACCATCCGCAGGGCTTGGTGTGATATCCAACCACGGATGTTGCTATACAACACCCCAGATAGTATACGAGGTGTGTTAATATGCTGCTGGGCTTGGTTCGCCTCGAGCTCGGCAAGCTGGTTTGACAGAACAAGCTTGATGATCCTCCAGGCCTCAAAGAGGTCAGATTGCGAGTTTTTCAGGTGGGATTTGAGAAGCCGATGAATCCCCTCGCACCGTGACGTAACATATTGCTCAAAGTGAAGGTATTGGTTAACCCACGCCTTGACAAACCTCTCCTTATAGAGATCTAGCCAGGTCTCCATGATGTAGCCCACCTCGTTGATATGGTCAGGGGTATAGCGCCTCTTGAACTTCTCAAGCCTCTCGTTGTAGATTGCCTCAGTCGTCGAGGCTACAATCTCATGCCAAGAGCTGTAGAACTCAGCCCACGCTTCCTCCCCTCGAGGGTTGCCTTTATCCCCAACAAATGCGGGCCTACAATGGGCCAGAACTGCCATGTTGATATGCCACAAGCATAACATCGAGGTTGACTGAGGGAAGCAAGAGGAAACAGCATTCATACAAGCAAGGCAGCGATCTGTGAGTATCACAGATAGGAGGGCTGCTCCATGGAGCTCATACATATACCGTAACCGTTCAAGAGCCCAGGTGTAGTCATCCTCTTCCTCGCCGCCGAGGAACGCAAATGCAATACAGAAGGACCGTTGACAAGCATCAACACCAACTATATCGAGCAGAGGCATGCAGTACTTGTTGATCTTGTATGTACAGTCCAATACAAGCACTTCGGGATATGATTTGAGGTATCCCAGCGACTTCGGATGTGCAAATAACACCGCCGTAACTCTGCCACTCTCGTCAAGGCGAATTTGATTCCAGAAGCCCTCGCTCTCGAGCTGATCAGTAAGGGCATATATGTTGCTTTGACCTTTGGCAAGCGCTCGTTTGCCCTCTGCAATGTAATTATAGATATCCCTTTGTGTAGCAAGTGTTTTTAAGGTCATCAGTAAGTAGGATCTAATCTCCTTTGCCCCAATGCCGGCACTAGAGAGTTGTCGGACTGTTAATACCTCTGGGCCTGATAGATGACGATGCGTTGGATGTGCTACTGGGTCGATGCTTAGTTCGTGATTGTGTTGATCAAATCTAGCCCCGGGCCGATGCCTCAGACTCCATATAGTCTGACACAGGCTTTCCTTTGCTATCACAGAGAAGGTGCATCCTGTGCGACGTGTTATAGTTTGCCGATGCTGTTTCCCCGGGGCCTTTGGGGCTGAGGGGGGAGGAGAGACCCCTGGTCCACGGTCACAGTTGAAGATAACTACTCTTCTACCATTGGGAGTCTTCCTAGATCTTGCAATCGTAAAGGCATAACCCCGTGGCGCTGCCCAAGCGTTGATTGCTGTGCGTAGTTTCTCCTGTGAGTTGTATTGGCCTTCAGGGGGAAGGGCATCATCAGGGAAGCGACGGGGGACCTCAATTGGATTCATTAGAGCAGGGTGAAGGCGCGACAAGTTAAATTGATACTGCAGAAGCTGTTTTTCGTTAAATTGGTGGGCCAATTTGCAGTATGTTACCCCTTTTCAAAGGCCACGTAACTATCATGCTTACATAACGGATTATAATCACACCGCTGGCGGTGTCCAGGTCACGTGCGGATAATCACACCGCCGGCGGTGCCTGGATCAATTCCCGGCAGACGGTAGCCTGCTCGCCCGGCCGCCTGAGCACCTGGACCCAGCGGCTTCCTGGCGCCCACCCTTCCTCGAAAGGCACCTCCCCCCAAGCCGCACATCTCTCGTCGTTGATATTGCGTTTGAGTGTGATGAGCGATATGTAGTCGTACAAGCATAGACCTTGCAGGGCCTCTCCCCGGTGCGGATACGCCTCGACGTGGGATATTCTCAGGCCTGCTTCTTCGACGATGACCGACTCATCCAGGGTATCATCTGTGGCCGCTGCGCCGCTTGCTTGTCGGAGATGCCGCCATCGTCGAAATACGTGCCAGTACAGCAGAGATGTGTTCAGGTACGCCCAAGCGCTGCTGTTGGTAAACTCAGCCGGATATCCTAGGAGATGAGCGATGACCTCGACCTGCGACAGCGGTCGCTCCGTGAACACACGGTTCGCCACCCTCATCAAAAACTGCCGCGTCCTGTTCCCCTTGATGGCGTCATTGGTATCACCGTACCCCCCGTCGGCCGTCCCGTTACCAGCTCCGTTGGCCATCCCGTCGTCATCCGTTGATGCGGCCCAGAGCTCTACCGCGGCGGCCACACGCTTCCACAGCGGATCCTCCACTTTCGTCGCGTAATTCGTGACATAATAAATGAGGGCCATGGTCTTGCGCTGCGTCGCGATGAAGGAGATGTCGTGGTTGTGCCGGAGCCCGACGGCGATGGCCTTGTTCCACCGATTCACCATGAGGTGCGTCCTCCGGACCTGCAGCACCCTCTCTGCCGTGAAGGCAGTCTTCTCGACCAATCTCCATGGCGCCTTGAACCGACAGAGATCCGCTTTCCGCCCTCCTTTACCCAGGGAATACTTGACACAGGTTGGGCTATGCGTGTGAACCTGTGTCGCGCCGGCATAGAAGTTTGCCTCCTCGTCGAATGCGGCCGAGAACTGTTCGGCGTTGTCCAGAAGGGAGGAAATGTCGGACGTCACCGATCGCTCCGCTTGCACGGCGCAGAACCCTTCCAGGTCCAGATCCTGCCTGGCATGTCAGCCTAGCCCCCGGTTGGTTGTCCATCGGGAGAACATTTCAAGCAGTCAGCAACGCGCCTTGTGGGGCATTATTACCTCGGAGAAGACACTATCCACATATCGGATGATTCGCTCACGATACGCCGCCTGATCCTCCCCGTGGACGTCGGCAAGCATCGAGCTCAGATGTGAGTTTCCGTGCAGCCAGAGCAGCCCATGGACATGAAGCGCCCCTCGTTCGTTGGTCTCCACAGCGCCATAGTACTTTCTGATGCGCCCGAATACTGACTCTTCGCCGACCTTCACGTAATGATCGAAAAAGAGCTTCATCTCTCGGTGGAAGAATATGGCGGAGCTCATGGGATCTGAGATGGCCAGCCGTGTCTGTTTGTACGCATTTCCAAGGCTTTCGAGAAACCCCTCGGCCTCGTCGGGGTCGCGGGTGCGGTATGCCGCCAGCCGCAGCTTCACCGGATTCGTAATGTCATTCGGGTTCAGAGTGAACCAGATGGCCGGCACGCCGTAGCCAACGATGAGCGACTGGATTTTCCGCCGCATATTGAGGCGGGCCTCTCTCGACATGGGCTGCCGGTGGCCGTACAGCGACAGGCTCCTGAGCAGCTCCTTTACACCATCGTCGGTCGTCTTGCCTGAGCTCTCTAGCTCGACCCTCGCCGCCGCCAACCTTTCTGCGGTCAGCAAGCGCACAATGCGCTCTACCTTGCGGAAATTCTTCCTCGTCACGCTCAGCATGCTGACGCGACGGTTCCTCGACCGCACACCTATGTTGAAGACAAGAAATGCAAAGACGTGGTGCGTCGCGAATCGGCCACCATGGCGCCGGAGCACAATGTCGGCCCACGTCCGAAGATTCAAATTTCGCGAGCCTATGAGATCTCGCATAGCCGCCCCTGCCTCTATAATCCCACCTCGCAGGTCAGCGGCCTTTCCCACTTCTAGTATGGCCTCTTCAGCTAATCTTGGTCCTCCGATGCCAAACGGGAACAAGGTCGGGAACGTCTTCGCGAAGAACGAGGCATCAAACGAGTCGGCGAATTCATCCCCCCGAGAAACATGAATGTACGGTTCAGAGTCGTCTGCATGACCCCGCCGCGTTTCAGCTGAGGATCCAACCCATGTTCTCAGGCCAATATGGCCGGTCCTAGCACCTTCACCGACGGCGTCGTACGCAAACCGCAATTTCTCGACGTCTGCAACATCTGGCGGCCCGTCCAGCGGAAACATTCCAGAAGAGGTGACCTCGTTGATCGGTACCGTGACCTGGTTAGCCTCAGCTCCAGCTTCACAGCAAGACTCGCTTGCCGCATCCGTCACTGGTCCTCCGGTCTTGCATGCTGGCGCGTCTTCTCCCTGGTTGAGCAGAGAGAGGATTTCCTCGATATCCACCGAACCCTCGTCGTCCATGGCGCGCTCCGTGGGCGGCACGACTTGCGCCGTTCGTGTCTTTTCCCACGCCGACGGCTCGTTCCGCTCCATGCGATCGTACACACACGGCGGCACCCCATGCGGCGAGGCTCCCTAACTCTCCATCTCCGCCGCGTCGATCTCGATCTCGGCATAGTGTGGATTATTCTTCTTCAACCAGACAAGTGCCTTCTCAACGACTCGCCGCCTCACCGATAGGAGGCTTGAAATATCGCTCGGTCCCGGCTTCTCCGCGCCCTGCCACGAGACGTGGATCTCGTCCATGACTTGCAAAAGCGGATGGGGGAGCACTTACGTGGCCAGCTCCTGCACGTTATTTGGGAACACCGTGATGTGGCCTTTGATGTGCTTCGGATACCTGACACTCTGCTTCTGGCTGCTCGCAATACTGTACCTTGTGACGAACCCGTAACATGAGTTCAGCGCGATAAGCTTCTCCTCAACCGGCGTGAGACCCTTCAGCTCTTCGGGAAACATATGCTCACACCCAATACGTCTGTGAAGCTGGGCCGCAGGCGACAGAACACCCCGCCTCAAGCAGCGAGCGCACTCCGCACATGCCGAGAAGGTCTCGCCCACGGGAAAGCAGCTCTGACATGAAAATGGCGAACGGCTGTCCTTTTCGACGCAGCTCGACATCCATTGGTCCCATTTCACATCTCTCAACTCTTTTTTCGTGCGCTTACGATAGCACAGCATGCAAGTCCGTATTGGCAAAGTGTCTACATCGTGGAACTCCCTGTAGAAGGCTCGCACGGTCGACACTTTTCTTTCATGTGGTATTGGCATACACCACGTCTGCTCGTTGGACAGACTCCCCTTGACGGCAAACTCATCCTCCAAGAAGCGCAGCACGCTCGCCAGGTCTTCGGCCTGCAACTCCCGTCTTCTCTGCTTTCGGGTTCTAGCTCGGATTTGTTTCCTCGGAGGCGTACCGCGCCGCTCATCATCTCCATCCCGCCTCTCCTTGGGCAAAAAGTGTCGGTGAAAGAGCGGGAGATCAGAATGCATGGCCTCCGGTGCACCACGTTCTCTGGCCAATAAGGGCCTTTGAAGCTGACTCGGTGGTTGATGTTGCGCGGAACCTCTACTGTTGGTCGTGTCGTGAGACTTCCGCCCTGCTCTGTTCGGCCGCAAACCGCCTCGCAGACGTCGTCTGGGCAACGACCTCGCAATTGCTTCCGCATGCTGCCTCCATGCGGTATCTTCAACCGCAGACTGCTTAGGCTGGATCTGTCGGAACGTTGATGCTGCATTCGCGAAGGAATCGTATCTTGACCAACGTCCCAGCCTCTTGCCCGCAGCTGCTACTACATCCACGCCGCCTCCTGTCGTCTCGTTTCCCTGCTCTTTCCCCCCCATGCTTACTTCATTACCCTCTTGTCCGTTCCCAGCTGACAACGAGCAGGCTCCCACGTGAGCAACCGCCTTATGTGGCTTCGCCGATGGACCATCTATCTTGCTGCTGCCTTCTTGATATCGATGACTCCAGGCGGACGGTAGATCACAAGGCTTGCGCGTCAGACTCTCTTTACTTGCACGATTTCGCTTCTGGTTGATGATTATGCTCCTTAGTACGGCATTGGTTCCTCCACTATCCAAGCGATCCGCTAATAATAGTCCCCTTAACCACCTATAGCCTTGCTTGTATGCGTCCATTGTCACAATCTCGGCCAGCCCATGCATACAATTCGTCGCCGCAACTTTGTCAAAAGCGGGCTATTCTAATGCTGCGCTCTGCTCCGCGTCCCTCCGTGATTTTGAGGAGGACGATCGCAATCGCACCGTTATCTTCTCATCGTCTAGGATATAGAACAGCCTAGTTTACTATAAATATATATCTATAACTATCTATCTATACATAAATATCTATATATAGATGTCTATATATAAACTCTCTCTCTATATATAGATTCATATCCGTCTCGACACGGAAATAGTCTGGTATCGAACGGATATCGTGTAGGATATAGAGCAGCCTGGTTTACCACTCTTTTTGGTAGAAACCAAGAATCGTTCCTTGCCCGAATCACTGATGGCCCTTCTGCCCGATCGTTAGCTACTAATCATGTATCCGTGCCGCGCGATAGCTGCGGTCTAATTCTCCACTTGTAGCCACATCAGTCATTTAATCAGTACGGACGTATCATGTCTTCCTCTTCGCCCGTCGCCCATGCTTCGCCTCACCTTCGGAAGCCGCTCGACACCCAAAGGGGCACTGGCGGTGATATGTCTATGATATTCTTCGCCCAACCAGACTGCCCCTCTAGATTCGCTCACCAGGATCAGCATCTCATCAAAGGCCTCAATGCCGAAACGCTCGCCCGCATCTTCCTGCCTCCACCCTCGTGGTTGCTGGCTGCGGAATATGCGCCCTTGCGGTCCGAAGTTGACGACTCGCCGCCGTCCATCTTCTTCAGTCTCAATCTCTCGATTTACAATCAACCTATTGTTGCCTCGGAATGGATCGAAGAGTGGTTCCTCATGAATGGCCGCGTCCACCCTTACGCACTTGTGTGGGAGGTTGAGCAACATGACGGTCTAGAATCGGATGCAGGCCGCACCCTTCTCTATACCATGCCCGCCCTCATCGTCCGTGATCAAGGCTATCAGCCGTAGGTCATAATGCAAACCCCCCAATAAGCGCGTCCTCGAACGAACTCGGCTGATATATGCCCAAAGCGTTCTTCCCAGGCTCTTTGCCTCCATGGACAGCTTCCCCCGTGTCCCGCCCGTCGTTTCCTTCGCCGGCCCTATCGTCGGTCCTGGCCACTCCTTGCTGCGACAGGACCTCCTCCCGGGACTAGACACCACCCAACTAAAGTGCTGCGGCTTCATTCAGCTTTCCACTTATCTTGCCCCAGGGAACCCCGACAAGACTCCATTCAGAGGCTTCCATCCTTTCCAGGTCTTCGTCATCTTTCCCATTCACACGAATCCCTGGACCATCTTGTGCAAGAAAATGGCCGAGAGGCGAGATTCTCAGTTCCAGCCTAGCACCCAATTCACCTGCACAGGCAAAGTCGCTGGCCTGCTCGACCATCGCGTCATGGTCCACCCGCCAGGCTTCGAACGAGACTATATCTTTATTATCGTTCCCGATTCTTGGACGTTTCTCGACAAAACCACCACTACCGCAACCCAACCGGCCTTGCCTCTCTCAACGCCACCAAATCGGCAAACATCCTCGGCTACCTCTGCTTTCCAGGATATGCGCGCTGCCTGCTATTCAGTGGCTACGTCGAGCTCTCTCCCACCGAGTCCTCCAACTTCATCTTCAGGCCAGCCCGATACACCACCACCACTAAAGCGGCACTACCCTGACCATGCCCAGGCGCCGACAAAGAGGCCGCGTGTGCTGCAACCGGCCTCGACCCTTTCCTCTTTGCCTGACAGTTGCACCACTGTCACTCAATCTCTTCCTACCTCTGCCTCTGCCTCTGCCTCAGCGTCTTCCTCAAGCGAGCCAAACACTACAAGGCAGGGCCCTGCCTCAATAAACGCTTCGACGCCTGCGCTTGATTCAATTGTCGCTTTGCCGTCAGATGCGCCAAACCGGCCACATCGGAGCCGTCAACACACCAAAAAAATTCTAGAAAAGGAATATAACAACATGAATGGTAGTATGCTTCAATATTCTCATGAGGAAAATAAACCGAGATAGAATTAGCCTATTATCTAGTTAACCAAGTGCAGCTTTAACTCCATACCCTTGAAACCGTCATTGCGTTTAATTGCGAAGTTGCAAAGCATCCTTGAAGCGTCACCAGGATACCCTAGACACATCCTCCAAAATGTGCTCCCACACAAGCTTTGGGATAAACTTTTGAAAATCTCATTAGCAGGCTGTTGAAGTACTTGAAAACTGCCATAGCCACCTTCGTTCCTCAAGGCTCTTTTGCTCAAACCGCGACCGGTTTGCCTTCTCCTGTATTCGTTGGACTTCGCCGAGTGTACGGGATAATTGAGAGTTTTAATTCGCTGCAAAAGTTCCCTCTTCGCCATGGGAAGTGACAGGTTTTCAAAGCGGGACCAACCATCTTGGCACCAATGTCCCATTTGGGCACGCCGCATCCCAGCAATGCCATCGATATTCATGCAGGAAACTCGTTAGCATCAGTAAATTGGCTCTTCATTAACATCAATGGTAAGAGCTGGGACGTTGTCACGCTGTTGCTAAAGATGGGTCGAAGTCCCTGCCAACAAAGCTCTCGAGGGTAAGTGGGGCTGGGCGGCCGGTCTTGCCTTTGGTGTCCCCTCTGTTCATTTTGGTACACTGAGGGAAGAGGTCCATAATCCCTCAAAGTTTTCGGCAGATTTCCGGTTCAACTCTCAGTCCAATCCTGCGTGGAATATGTCATTCCACTAACGTACATGATAAGCGAGTGCACCGGACAAGTGAGTGCACCACTTTGAAAGTTCTTAGGATTTACACCTTAATTTTTAATCTCTAAAAAACTCTCGAAAATTAAGGAAAAATCTTAGAAAGCGATAATTTTAAAGTTTGATTATATAAAATGAGAAAAGTATTTATTATTTTTTATAGATTTTTTAAAAATCCTTTAATAAGCTAGTTTAGAAAAATCTTATTCGCACTGTATACATAGCCATTTCTTTATAAACAGATTTTGTTAAAAATATTAAAAAATTATTTTTAGATATTATATAGAGTTATATTTATAGAAATATTCTTTTTAACTTCATAGCTATTTTATAGCTATTTTTAGAGACTTAAGATTTAGTGATTTTAGGTTATACAGTATGCTGGTGCACTTACTTGTCCGGTGCACTCGCTTATCATGTATGTTAGTCTTACTTTTTATTGAGATATGCAGTTACTGATAGAGTTTCTGTTCGTCTAGCCATGGACTGAATACTTTAACTCTCGAGTCCTGGCGTTTTGACCAGGGAAGAAGCTATCATTAAGCGCGTCATTGGATAAAAGACTAGCCTTCCTTCCGTCCCCGGCTTATGGTGGCCTCGTTTGGAAGATATTATTAGCACAAATGAAATCTATTCACCGCCTCGTTGCCCGACTCTTGCAGGCGACCGGAAGGGTGTTAGACGAGCAATACGACGATGAAGAGCTTCCAAATGCGGTGCTTGTTAAGAGTTCGACTACGGTAAGACCTCTTAGTTATCTGATTGAACTATTTTGGGCTCAGCTTCGTTAGGTTTCCGTCGAAAGTATTATAGGATTTGAAGAAGCGCATATCGGAGTTGAAACCGCCGTGGCTACTCAATAGATATTGTGGGCCGCCAGTATAAGACTTCTGCATGCTGGGGGCGGATGGGCGGTATCGAAGACGGAAATTGCGGCGGTGTTCTAGGATTATATGAAGTTGTGAGGTACGCAAATGGAAAACTTTTTAAGCTTCCGCAATCTTCTTTGGTAAACTCTTGCTCACAAACTTGGTGCTGTGTTTGATGCTGTGTCAAATCCCGAAATCGCGACGGAGGTAGGCATGTATGGTAGAAGTGGCCATGGAGACTTCTGTGAAACGTAACATCCCGTCAGAATACAGTACCAACATTGAACCTCCCACAGTCGCGGAAACTACCCATGGCCTTAGGAGAAGGCCAAGATTCGCAAATACTTGAACTCTGTGATGCCAAGCACCCAAGCACGAACTCGCCGACGACCTGGACGTCCATAAACAATGGTTGAGGTTCGCCTGAGATTCGGCGTCTTGACCCGAACTTGCGGGAGGACGGCCACTTTTCGTAACGGCCGAGCACCTAGTTCCTATTAAGGGCAAGGATCACAACCATCGTGAATAGCTTCACGGTCAGCGTGAACGCTACACCACAACTAGCATCAGGCAACAGCCTCCTGCCTATGAGATCGGCAGACTGAACACAGGTATAAGAGACAGACCCTAAATCGTACCAACGGAGCCACGATTTCATCCGTGATAGCTACCCAGGGTCGAATCTTTGTCTGTATTGCGGGAGACGTTGGCCCACGAGTATCTCTATCCTCGATAGCTCGCCAGTCCCGTTTCGAGACGTTGAGATAGCTTCTACCTCCTCCGCTATACAGTCTATCGACCTAATAGCCTCTAATCGTTCCACGCCCTCACAGGCGATCTTCACCGGCTCTGGAGACGGCCCTGACCGTATCCTCGCAGCATCGCGGCCCTCAGCCGTGTATCGAGATGCTAAACTTGCCTAGAGTCGGATCGCGAGGGGCATGAGGGCGAGCTCGTCGCAACTCAGTGAGGCTGTGGCTAAACAGAGCCAAAATAAGAGTAGACGGAAGATCTCGATGCGTCTCACTGTCTTCCTTGCGAGGCCTGACCTATGGGAAATACTAGACGAAGACGAGGAGCCCCAGTGGTCTCTGGCTAGAGAGCTGCTGAAGGTCGCTTTGCGCCCCTTCGTCGACGAGGAACCGTCTTTACCTGTCCACTTCTGGTTCGACCGCATCTTCTTCCCTCAGTTCAAGGACAAGCCTGCCCTCTCTTCTGTTCTTCAATTCGACAAGAGACTCGTTCAAAACGCTCATATTAAAGAGGGTATCACGGAGCTGAGCGACCTCGACTGGGAGAGAAGACAGTCGCAGAGCTTTTCGGCGAGGACTGCCCTTTTCGTTCCAGTAAAACAGAGGGCAGATATCTCCTTTTCCTTGTTTTCTATGAGCCATTGTCTCCTCAACCACAAGTCCCGGCCCCTCGTTATATTAAGACGCCGAGGTTAGCCGTAAACCCGTTCAAAAAGGAGAAGGGAATCAAGAAAGAGTTAGTCAAGACCGAGGTGAAGGTACAGCCAGCCTTATTAATAGGGAGCGAGTTCAACTCGCCCTCCTTGAGCCCCTCTCTGAGCCCAGTTCTACCTCCTTCGAGAGCTAGCGCAGAAGACCAGATCGAGGTTATTACTAGCGACGTGGACGAGACCCGCACGGGTTAGAAACGGGCTCGAGACTCTATAAGCTCAGCACTCTCGGTAGAGGCAGAGGATAAGGAGCTCTCGGCTGGCCCTGACTTCAATGCCCATGGTCCCGCTGCTAGAACCCGAGGAGTTGATACGAGGAGGCCAAGTAGTCGGCATCCTCGTAAACAGAGGAGGAAATAGTAGTTACTCTAGCTCAAGGTGACCCAGGTCCCCCATCAGCTCGTCCACACTATTGATAATATCGCCGGGGAGCTTAGTTCCGGAGAGGCTATTGTTAATAGGCTCAAGGTAGTTCTGCTCGAGGAGCTGAAGCTAAAGCATTGTTAGCTAGCTTTTGAGTGCGATGGGGTACTTCTTTACGTATGAATCTCTCTTGTCCTCTAACTGGACTCTCTGGGATGCTTAGCACCGGACTTGCCCCGCAGTCGAGATGAACCTGAATCTTGTCTCTAAGCCGTAAGTAGATCGCGAGGTGTGGCCGCTTATGATCAAGCTCCCCATCTAGCTGACCATCGAACTGAAGATCCCCGAGCTGTTGATCATACCAGCCCGTTGTTATTGGGTCAAGCAGATCGTCTATATCGATAGAATCGACAGCGGTCATCATCTGGGCAAGCCCATCTCGAGCCGCAGGCCCTAGATGGATTGCCCAGTTCTCCACTTCGCTTGTATTATATAGATCCATCGGGATCCCGGAGACGAGATGCTCCCTATTCTTCTGTGGCCGGATGCGATGGCCGTTCTACGTCTCCGTGAAGTCCGCAACCTCTTGACGGATCATGGGTCCATAGAGAGCATACACCGCGATCTGGTGAGCAAGACGGTTTGGTTGGAAGAGGCCGCTATCAATCAGCTCGTGTGAAAACGCGATCCAGCGCTGACTGATACCTCTAAATAACTTCTCCCACCAAGACTCGATGCATTGGTTCGATGTGATTGGGCCCTAGATATGACAGGAGCCTAGTCTCGCTCCCTGCCTGTGGACTCGTTGATCGTTATCCTCGGTGGTATATCGAACCTCCGTCTGATTAAGGTCGGCGAGAATCGCCTAGGCTCCGGCCCAAAGAGGAGTCTCGATACCATGATCCGAGCGGGTGAAAAGGGGGCGGACCCCTGAGTACGACACAGTCCGTAGAAACTGTTTGAGTGAACTTAGCGCAGTCATGTTCCCCCTGCCGACATATATCCAGATGATGGCTCTCGAGTACGTGTCGATATAAGCGTAGATAGAGAAGCCGAAGTTCTTGAGCTTCTCGTACCCATTAAGAGACCACATAAAGTTAGGCCCAGGAACCTGGAAGTTCTTCCGGTGCTTCTAATTAGCAAGGCGTCTTTGTTCGGCCCGCTTCTTCTACTCTGGGTTCGTTTGGTACTCGCGATATAAGGTATTCTGGCCGATAAGGACGCCGGCACGGATGCGGACGTAATGGTATAGATAACCCCCTGCTAAATCCTCTGATGCTTAAAGACTGACGGTCATCTTAGAAGAGGAACTCTCTTGCTTTTTAAATAGCCTCCTATCGTTCAGCCAGATCTCGGAAGCGCCGCTTTATGCCATGCTTCAGACGATACTCCTGTATAGTCTGCTCGGAGATCTCGATGCCGCGTCGCTTGAGATCACGGACGATGGAAGTGTCGCTATATCCGTATCGGTAGAAGTAGCCTTTGATCAGCTCGACGAAGGTGCTGGTATTAATCTTCGAGTGAAGGGGGGAGTACTCCTGGGCACCCTATTCCGCTAACCTTCTTTTTAGGGGTTTGACGTCGAGTACGTGCCCATCGTCGCGGAGATGGGCACATATAGTGTCAATGGATAGTCCTTCTCGCCGCTGCTCGAGGATCAAGTCCTTGACGCGCTCCAAGTCCTTACGGGGCCTCGGCATTGCGCGAGACGCAGACCAGTTATCTCTCTAAGCCTCTATCAATAGTGTAGTCAATAGCGCTGCGCCATGTGAACGGTGAGGCTTGGGCTATGTCGGATAAGGGACTAGAGCAATTATCAACCCCTCATCTTGAACCCGTTTCCGCCGACGTGGGTGACCCTCAACACATCGACGGTATATAGTTTAAATTAAAGTTCAGCCGCTAACGTTCTGTTTGCGATTGAGGATCGCGTTCCTAGCGACTGACTCTTAAGAACTTCTTACGTCTATGAGCTCATCCCAGACAGGGTGTGGGCTTTATAGCCCAAAGCCTTCATTACATAACAGACGAATTGAGCTCTCTCTAAGCTGTGGTTCCTGGTTCTGTGGCGTGATGTAAGCAGAAAGTTTGGAACGTCCTAGCGCGGTCTAGATCACGCCTCTACTTACGAACAGATGTACTAGTATCTAGCGGCGACATTTGTCAGATGGTAGCACGTGGCGTAACACCATGGGACGGTCGTGACCAGGTTGTAATCCTCAACTGAAAGCTGGGAAAGTTCTGACCAATGAGCATGCGTGTCAGGCCAGCACTTCCGCATCCAGACACGGCGTACCGTACAATGGGCTCATAATCGTTCTAGACCACTTTTCAGACGGTCTGAATCCCGAGGGAGAGTAGAAGGGGGGGAGGGGGGTTATCTCGAATCGTCTCCTGGGAACCGCCACGTCAGGAACTGTGGCAGCGCGGATCAACGGCATCACAATCCACCCAGCTTGGGGCATTTCGAAGGACCAGTTGTGGCGCACGGGTTTGGAGAGGGGCATTGACGGGGCCAGATCGTCAAATCCAGCAGAGCGTTCCAACGCCAGCCAGTCTCGAATGGACTGGCAGGAGAAGTACCTGCTTATCACCGACGAGGTGGAATGCGGATGCTGCATGCAGTGAATGAGCGACCCTGCACGCTGCGCGGCTGCCAAAAGGTTTTTGGAGGGATTCCGATCGTTCTGTTCTGCGGAGACTTCGACTAGTTCCGACCTGTGTAAGAGAGGTCGACTCCTTCCAAGTATGAGAAGAACAAGGCAAGCGCGCACGGGCGAAAAGCGTGTATTTTGACGAAGACGGGCAAGTCCCTCCAGCATACTAAAAACGGAGAATGCTTGGGACACGGACGTGTGCACGGATGCGTTTGGACGTATTTTCGTCGAAAAGCGAGCTGTAGTCAGCACAGCAGGTAATTTAAAATGTTTAATTAGATGAGTTGCCAAGAAACCTGTGAAAGGCTGCCTGAAGTTCATTGACAGAGAGAGAAAGGTAACCAACTCCAGAACACACACCAATTTATTCCCCAGCGGGCATTTCGAATCTACCCAAAATCCAGCTCCAGGCAGGTTTGTCCTGTAGATGTTCCCCACCTCGTCTTTGTCCGACGAACCGTTCGATCTTTCGTTTTTCATTCTCACCTTTCGGATTCTATCGCAATTCGCTATCGAAACCCAGCCATTGCCAAGCCTGCGCCGATGACACACTCAGCGTAAGCTTGAATATATCGGCCCAAATGATCGACATTTGCCAAACGTTGTGCGCCGATATTATCTCAATTTCTTGTCGGCCTCTCACTGTTGGGACATCAACATGGGCGGGTCTCGATACTTCGTTGCTAGAGACTTGGATGAGTTAGGACGTGGTAAGTGACTATGATCTCCTTATCCTCATGCCTATCGACAGCTGCTGATGGCGGTTCATAGCACTTCAGCTCGTCCCTCGAGGTAACGACTGTATCAAGTGTGATCATAGCACAGGGCTGCAATGTCCTAAGTGCTCAGGTGGCGAGAGCTGCCAATTTACCGTTCCTCTCGACTGCACCCAATGTGCTACATCCGGCTGCATGAAGGATGAAGAGGCCGAATCTGACAAAGGCGGCGGCGGCCTAAACATTGGCGGCATCATTGGCGGTATCATCGGTAGCATCGTAATGATTGCCGTCGTTGCATATTTAGCCTGGAGGTTCTATATCAAACCTAAGAGGTCCCAGACTCTCACACCTATCAATTTCGAAGACGTGGATCCTGTGCAAAGCTCCGAGAAGGATGCCGCCTTGAGGGGGACTCGTCCCCTATCGACACATACCGTTCATTCTATCGCTCCCACCGTCCTTACTCGAGCCTCCAATATTATCCAGATCGCCTACATCCCCGGCGTTATCAACCGAGCGACTCTGACGTCACCAAAGCTTCTTGTTCCTCTCGTCCCGCCGATCCCCATGCACCACACCGAGGGCAACCGAGGCCAAGGAAACAACAGCCAACGTCCCTAGCAACCTTCAAGACTGGACCTACTTGGCCCTATCTGGCTACTTAGACCAAACCAGTGTCAGACAATTGGCTCCACAGGGATCATTGATGGCACCAGTCAATTGATGAGAATTATCTAAAGAACAAAAGAAATCGAACAGCCATGTGTTCGGGCACAGCTATTTAAGCTCATGTCGTTAGGATTATGCGACAGGCCAGATGTGAAACCGTATAGTTACATCCGGTCACACGAATGTTATGCGACATACATACATACATATGGCTGGGAATCTTGACGATGCACCCCCCAACCCCCAACCCCCCGGCGCCCCCGCCAAGCCTCGCCAAGAAACACAGCCGACAATTGAGGCCGCGGCGAGGTCGTCAGCGGGTTGCCAAGGATTCTTAGGAGGGGTTCAAGCTAAGGCCCTGATCAGGGTCAGCAATCTGGGAGATCCCTGTCATCAGGTTTTCGGTGTAAATGAATGAGGGGACGCGCTTTGCTCAATTTGGCACCAATTCTAGCGGGGGATATAAGAATTGACTGTCTCAATTGCATAGCTGCACATAAACACCGCCACCTTCATGTACCAAGCTAGCCGGGAGCTTCGGGTTGCCCGTGACGGCAACGGGGATGTAGATCATACCGATTTTCGTGACTCAAATTGATACACTCGTGAGGGGGTGAAACGAGGCGATTCACAACTCCTGATAACTGTCAATAATGTCGGTTGAAGACGAGGAAAATAAGGAAATTACGAACCTAATCGATGGCGACGGCCTCCTCGAGAATGAGGACCTTCTGCGCTACTTCATAGAAGAAGATGAAGTCATCGCCAACCGCCACAGGGTTCTCATCCTGTTACGCTTCTTTGGAGTCATTGGAGAAGAGAGACCGAGCTGGCGAGGCCGCCGACGCCGCCGCCCCCGTACTAATCGTCATCTTGCAAGAGACTATGCCTCGTGGCTGCTCGAGGGGGATGATGATATGTTCAAGCACCTATTCCGTATGCCACAAGCCCTATTTCGAGACCTCTGCCGGTGGTTGAGGATTAATACTTCTGCTCGTGATAGTAGGCAGATATCCCTCGAGCAGAAGTTGATGATCCTGCTATGGATCTTCGCGTATGGGGAGCCGCAGAGGAATACTGCTTTTCGCTTCTGTGTCAGCCAAGGAACCGTCTCGAATATCTTCCATGAACTCCTCGAACCTCTTCGCCGACTGCATATACGCTTTGTTATGCAGCCAACAAGTCATCTTCTTGATCTATCGGCTTTCATGGAGTTATCCCCGAAAATGACTGCGTTCAACGGCGCCGTTGGAGCTATAGATGGTTGTCATATACCTGCCTATGTGCCCCGGAAGCATCAGAAGAGATATTGGTCCAGGGAAAACAACATATCACAGAATATCCTCACAGCAGTTAACTTCGAGGGATTCTTCGTATATGTGCTTGTGGGCGCCGAGGGTTCTATCAACGACTCCTCACTGATCCGGATTGCAAAGACTATTGACCTGCGAATCCCCTCAGCACGCTTCTTCATAGCTGATGCCGGGTTTGGCTCTAGTCGAGGCATCCTAATTCCCTTCCCGGGGACTAGATACCATCTCAAAGACTAGGAAGCTGCTGATCGACGGCCACAGAATAAAAAGGAGATATATAACCTTCGTCACGCCCAGCTTCGAGTCATCGTGGAGCAGATCTTTGGTCGAGTGAAAAGGAAGTTCAAGATCGTGAGGCACAGCGCCGCAGAATATGATATTCGGGATCAACAGCGTATTATCCTTGCGGTCACCGGTCTGTGGAATTTCATCTTAGGAGACGGCCTCGAGCCTAATGAGCGTGATCTTGATCTGCAGACATACCTGAATAACTTCCCTCACGCTCGGGCAGCGATGGAGGCAGCCAAGAGGCGCGCGGATGACTTCGTGCCGACTCAGACATCCCGTGGATTACGTACGGCGATCGCGAGAGCGACTTGGCAGAGATATAATGAAGTATTGGGAATAAGAAGAGAAGAAGGAGAAGAGGAAGCCAGAAATCATCGTCGGCACAGAGGCAATAGAGGCGAGGAAGCTATTGAGATACGCGGCAGCGGCGAGAGAGCGAGGAAAGTGAAGGAGGTGAGGAAAGTGAATAGAGAGAGGGGCCGCAGCGAGGCTGAAGGCAGTGAGGGGGTAATTTGAAGCTACAAAATCAGGTCTGTGATAGCTCTATTGAAGTCAGTAATAAGGCACCTGAATTAAGGTCAATTTATATAGGAAAAGCCCCCCTTAGCAAGTATAACACTACATAGCTTCATCTTCAAATCACAGTAACCATATAGCCTTATTCATAGCCTTATTCTGCCGGGCCAATTTGGCTCTCAACCCAGGCCTTCTTCACCTCCACTGAACCAAGCGCATTCCATATCACCGCATTCCTCACTTCTTTGAACATCGCGATCGCCCTCACGGCATAAGGTATACCGTATGCTTCTCCAATAACCTCCAAGCAGTTGCTAACAGCCCTCTCTAGATCCTCTGACCCGGCTGCCCGTAATGTGACGGAAAGGCGCCTCGCAGAATCCTCATGAAGAAGCTCCTTTAACTCCTCCGCTGTGATCGTGCCCTGGCCCTTCGACTTCTTCCTTGACGATGATGAAGTCTGTGTGTGATACTCAGAGATAGCGGTACGTTGCCGCTCTCGCAGGCGTGTGGAAGAAGGAGTTAACCTTATTGCCGGCGTATGAGACGTGCGAGGCGACGCAGGAATCGGTTGTGAATCCCCTCCTTCGAGCAGAGAGTCGGGAAGTTGCAAGGAATTAGGAAGTTGACTCTGTGGCTGACTGTGCGGCAGACTATTCAGTCTATTCCCTGCCTCCTCTTCAATATCGACTTCAATTTCGTCCTCCTCCTCTTCTTCTTCTTCTTCATCGTCGTCGGCCATCAGGGCATCCGAATCTTGAGCTTCTGCCGCACTTCCTGCGTGCCCTCCCCATGCCCGCTCGTCTGTCGCTGCGGTGATAAGACGACCTGCCGGCGGGTCATCTGAGAAGATCTCCCCCCATGAATCAAAGGAGATATAAGGACCGATAAGAAGTCCGTCGCTAATGACTTTATTCCCATGATGAGGATTCCTATCCCTGACCTTCTTGGCGTTAGATCGACTCATATAAAGCCGCCCAGTATCTTCGTCATACTCCGTGCCCGAGAGGTCAGCAGCATCACGAAAAACACGCCAGAATCCCTTTAGATTCCTCAGCTTATTCTTCAACGTCTCATATCCCCACATATTAGACCCCCCATCTCTCTTGGAAGCCGGGAATAAAGCTCTCCAATACACGTCGGTATGGCATGACTTTATTCACATTCAATTCGCCGTCTCGACGAGCCTCCAGGAGCTTCTGAAGGAAGTATAACGTCTGCTCGTCAGTCCAATGCCAGCCCCGACTATTATGAAGCTGTGACTCGGCCGGCTGCGTGCTTGGATCGCGAGGGTAGGTGGGCGGCATCTCTGATTCCTCTTGTGTAGCCGGCAGCGATTGAGGACCTCGTCGGGACTGCCGACGGGCTCGTGAGAGCGGCATCTCTTCGATTTAGGTATATTTTCTATGGGAATCGCAGGAACAATACTCTTCTTCTCGAAAATTGCGTCTCAAAGCGTTGAAATTGAGCTTTAAATGCGATGTGTTTACCTCCTCAAGATCACAGCCGTGATGACTTCACTATGACCCTCTGGCACGTGGGGCAGGGCGGTCAGAGCCATCGCCGGTTGAGGAATAGCTATGAACATGACGGGGTTTTGGGTACAAGACGGTGGCTGCGCTAATTTTATGCGATAGGATGTCTTTCCTGATAACCGGGATCAGTCAGAACCCAGTCCCTGATCTGGGCCTTAAGCACACGAAGACGCACGCAAGTATACATAGTAGATGGAATTATCGTCTACTTTACGGTAATACAACAAGGCGGGCCTCGAACCCGTTTAATTAGGCAGCTCATCATAGTTGAACTCGAGGTCGTCGACGTGGCGAAGCAGCGTGCTTATAAGGGCGAGAAACTGGATGACGTCCTCGTCGTTGTCATCTTGCCACTCGTTGCGAGCGGTTGTGACCCAGCCGCGGACCCAGCGCTGCGTGTAGCGGACCGTCGCCTGCAGCTGGTCGCGGAAGAACTCGTCCCACGCGGAGACGACGTAGTCGGTGATGTCGGTGCGCTGGTAGTGGAACTCCTGCAGCCGCCGCAGCTCGTCCCGGATGTCGAAGTTGATGGCCAGGATGCGGTTCCAGACGACAGGGTCGCGCATGTAGTTTATAGCGACGATGGCCTAGAGGTGCGGTTGAGTGTATGAGCAAAATGGGGTTTGTTGTTTGGCATGATAACTGGGAATGACACTATGGGGTGATAGAAGGTTTGTGTGTGTGTGTGTGTGTGTGTGTGAATGAATGCTAGATATCAAGGGAAAACTCACGTTGCGGATGTTTTGGGCAAAGACGCCGTTGCGGAAGTTGCGCAAGTCCTGCGACATGGCGTCCTCTGTCATCCAAGGATTCAGCCAGTTGGCCGTGTTATCCTGTCTCCAAAGCTATTTTGGTAACAAAATCAGTCTCAAACTCGCCTTGCTTGTGTCGTTTGTAGAACTTCCTGAGCAGGGGACGCCATGTATTTACTTACAGCCGTCTTGACGAGGTTCAGACCGCCTGCGGTGAAGACCGCATGCTGGGTGTTGTCCCTGCTCCCAAAAGCATTGAACAGCCTCCGGATCGGTTCTAGCAGGTTCGCTCCGCCGACGGCCGGGGGCGGGTTCGGCATTTGGCTCTGGAGCGATTCTGTCAGGCGTAGACTAGCCGCGGGCGTTTTCATCACGGCGCCAGAGGGCAGGGTGCCACTGGAGTAGTGGGTGAAGAATCGGGCCAGGGTGTTTTGCTCTATTTCGTGTTCAACTGCTTCATAGTCAATCTCTGTTGCATCAGAAGGCGGTGCGGGAAGCATTCGGGAGCCATGACTTACAGTGAAGACCTGGGTCGCCCTTTGTCCACGTCGAGATCTCCGGAATGACGTCGAAGCACCGGTCTCGAGGGTACAGGTATACATTGTTCCAGACGGGGTGGTTGGCATACCAGTGGCTGTTAGTGGCAGGGTAGTACTGTGAGAAGACAGAGATGCGTCAGTTTCAGCTTAAAACCTGGGAATGCAACGCATATTCACTCACCTCTTCACTCATAACTCGAATCACTGTGCCGTCGCGCAGCCTGATATAGTACGGGCGTCGGTCACCAGGGGCGGCCCTAGGGGAGAGCATACCCTCCTCATCCTCATACTCTCTACGGCTCATCTCATCTCCCCGTTTACTACTCGACGAGCTGCCAGAGGTGTCATCAGGCACGCTCTCCTCCGACACGCACCAGTCACCACCCCTAGGGCAGCAAGCGTCGGAGTCGCACTCGCAGTCGTCGGTCGTGCTGCCACCAACCCAGTCGTCGAAGTCGCCCATGTGGCATGTGATGAGGTACGCCAGCTGGTCGTAGCCGTATTTCACCACGGCGTTTGTGTCCTTGATCCAGGCCTTGAGTTTGGTCCACACGAGGTTCGCGTACTTCTTGGGCACTAGGGCGTCCCAGATCTCAATCTGCCGTGTGCTTGCCCGGGCGAGGATCAGCGCGTAGACCAGCGTCTTGATCTCATCCTGCTCGAAGCTGCCGAAGCTGCTCTGGCGCCTCTCGAGGGACGAAGCCAGCTCTTGGTGAGCCGAGTACTGGACGCTGGGGCCGGCATGGCCGTGCTGAGAGTGAGTCGGTAGGTCTCTCATGTGCCTCCGCAGGTGCGACACCATCCTCTTGGCTGTTTTGGCATCCGGGAGAGGCAAGATGGGCTCCGATGAGTTGACGTCCCTGGTACTCAGAGAAGAAGAAGTCCACGTCCAGCCACCACCGTCCTCGGAGCAAACGGGCTCCTTTAGGAACGACTCGAGGGCATCGCGGAGAATCTCGTTCTGCGAAGTGTCTCGCTTCTCGACGGACTGGTGCTTTGGGATGCAGCACTTGGCCCTAGCGCCGCGGGCGCACATAAAGTCGCCGTCTTTGTTCCAGTACGCGTCCATGGCGACACGCACGCGGTCACTCGGGCACCCGCTACGGCAGTATCTATCGTCATCCTTTCCGGGGCCGAGGTTGTCGTACCACTGGCAGTCGTCCCATTTCTTGTTGTCTTCCTGGTCGCAGCACAGCTTGCGCTCCTGGATCTTGACCTTTCCGTCTCCGTAAGGGTGGTTCCAGATCTCGACGTTGCACACGGCGTTGCCACTGCCGCTGGGCGATAGAGCCACCTCGTCCTGGCCGCTGCTGCAGGATCCAGACATGCACATGGGTGCCTCGGTCCAGCTGCACTGGTCGTGGAGCTCCATGCTGGTCTTGCCCGTGGTGCAGCACGCGGCCTGGTACTTGCTGTTATTGCAGTGCGTCTTGAGGGAGCCGACCTCGACGGTGCCGTCCGGACATGTCGGGTTGCATTTGCCGTTGTTGTGCTGATACCAGCCGCAGGTTGGAGGGTCCTCGGACGGGCAGCAAAGCGCGTGTACTCCCTCGGAGCAGTGGGATCCATCCACCATGTACTCGTTATCGCGAGCCTCCTTGTCCTTGCGCATCATGCGGACCCAGCCCGAGGGACAGGATTCGCCGCAGTTGGTCCACTTGCACTGCGGGTGCTTGGTGGTGAGAGTGAGCATGTCCTCGTCCTCGGTCTTCTCGAAGAACATGGCTGGGAGCGAGGTGAACTTGCGCGCCGCCGCCTTGCCAATGGCCCTGGAGTACGTGCCGTCCGAGACATCCTGGGAGACGGCCCAGACCATGATACCGCTCATGCATTGCTCGCGGGCAAAGTCGGCTTTCGACTGGAAGGTGTCTTCGTCGTCGTAGGCAACCCACTGGTTGGAGTCGAACGTCAGAATCTTGACGGCAGCCTCCTTGTTTAGGACAGGCTTGCTGCCCGTCCTGTTCATGACGTCGACGATCTCGGACTGAATCATGACACTGACTTCGTTGCTGCAGCGCTGGCGAGGAGCACCGGACTCGTACGTGCAGCCTGGGGCGAGGCAGTCGGGGCTGGAGGCCGTGAAGGCGCGGCCGTAGAAGCCGGTGCCCAGGACGACCTTGTCAGGGTCAATGTCGTTTCTCCAGAGGAGGTCCATGGCCTGCTTAATCTCGGTGAGGTTGGTGTGCGCGTTGAGGTACGGACCGACCCATGTGTTGCCCTTGTCCCAAGTTCCATGGAGATCGTAGCTCATACTAGAATAGTCGTTAGTGATAATATTCCAACTGGCTGAAGATGAATGTGCATATATATATGTATATATCGGCATTGGATATCAGGAAGGCTCATACATGTTGAAGAAATCGACGTTCTTCTCAAGCTTGACAATGTCAAAGTGCTTCAAGTACCCTATTCAGATCGAGTATCAGCAAGTCTACGTCCAATGGTTGACCAACATGGCAGAATCACTTACACATGGACGCCGGAAGCGTCAAGCTCACTTGATCCCTGCCGGAGGACTTGAGGGCCTTCTTGAGGTTGGCGATGAACTTGGGGAAGTTCTCAAAGTCTTCGTCACGGCCGCTCCGGTCCTCAGCTTGGGGGTATTCCCAGTCGAGGTCGACGCCGTCAAAGTCGTACGTGGACATCATGCTGACGAGCGACTTGATAAAGGCCTTCTGGGCCGAGTCGGAACGCGCAATGTCTGAGAAGGTGGTGGCCGTCGGGCCGGGGTCGTTGAATGTCCAGCCGCCGATGGCAATCAGCACCTTGAGGTCTGGATCGCGCTCTTTGAGCGACGTCAGACGGCGGTACAGCGAGGTATCAGCGGAAGAGGCCGGGCGGACTTCGAACGTTTCTGGGTCAATAGTGGCAAAGGCGAAGTTCAAGTGCGTGTAGACGCCGGTTGGGATCTGCTCCGGCAAGAAGGCGTTGCAGGGACGGCGGGCAGCCCAGCCCTCATAGTAGCCGACGACACGTTCAAGCGTGTGGCTGTCGCACTGGGGCCGGTCGACTTTCTTGTCGCCACAAAACCTTGGAAATGTCAGTTACGTGTCTTTGTGTGTAACAAGGTAGGGAGGGTGGTATCAAGCGTTGATCGCGAGAAGAGGGGGCTAAACTTGCTCTTCAGTCCAGCCACAGAATCCAAATTTCGAACAGCAGACGTTCAGTGGGCATTTGGTGTTCTCGACAAAGGCGGAGCCGAAGCCGCCGGGATCGCACTCGGCGAGTCTGTCACAGTTGTTGACGCAGACATCGTCGTGGCAGTCTTGCAGAGCGCGCCAGTGTTAGCCGTCAAGTTCCAAGGAGTTTCCGAGGATCTATCCAAGTGAACAGAAACGCACAATCTTTGCCATAGCCGCAAAACCCAAACTTGGAGCAGCAGCCGGCCTTGCAGGGAGTAGAAGCGCTGCACTCTGGGTCCTGCGCGAGGACAAAGCCGGCAAGGAGGAAAAAGGAGAGGGCGAGTAGGCCGAGGCGGCCGAGTGCACTTGGAAGAGCTTTCATGGCGCGAGGCGTTGGGAAACCAAGAGAGTGACGAAGTGAGAGGAGGCAGAGGGGGGTACGTCTACGCACTACTAAGTATTATCATCTCTTGCACGCTGCCATATCGTCTTGTGCCCTGCCGTCCTACGCGGGCAGCCAAGGCGGGTTGGAGAAGTCACGTTGCGGCGGCCGGGATGAGGCCGTGGTTGGGCCGTGGTGGACACTGCTGCGTTCGGTCTCGCATATCGCTCAAATTGGATGCGACGCAAGGCACAAGCCGATTCGAGGAAACACTACCGTAGGCGCTCTCGGTAATTAATAAATGAATATGCAGTCAGATCATCCGGGGAGACATCCACATTGTAGCAGGCCCTGCCATTCTTCGGTGGTTCGCGTGAAAGAGTAAGCACTACCGTTATTGGCTATTATGGCATCAGGATGGATAGTACCTCGGTACCTACTTGTGGTAAATAGCTACCTAGTAGCTGCGGCAAAGGCGCAAACCGGCCTCACTTAAGTGGCAAAACTGCTGCTACTCGGGACTATAGGCCTCCAATTCAATACCTTTCTTCAGCAAAGGCCTACAGGGGTCCGGCTGGATGAAAGCCGCGGCAAAGAGTGATTCTTTTCAAACCCTCGTCATGCTACCATGTAACCTCTGGTCGCAGAGTGCGTGAGGGTGGCAATTGAATCCGCGACCTTCCTAATTGAGCGTTGAGCGAATATTTGACTGTTAATGTTAAATTAGAGGTTAAACCAACAGTCACAAGGGTACACTCTTTCCGCAGTAGCGTAGCAGTACACGCTGGATGCTTTATTGAGGCACAGCAGGCCATTTACCACCCTATCACGTCACATTCAGACAGCGCCAAGATCTAATCTGCGGAATACCTGCAAGCTACATAGCGCCACACATCACACATGTGTTCATGATGGATCAGAAGACTAGCGACAAAGTAAAGGGGAAAAAAGATCCTGCAGACACTGCATACTGCGGTAATTAGACGCATGCAGTTGACATCTTCGACCAGGTACGTTACGTTACGTTGCATCCTAGAGATGTGTGTCTCGAACGACTGCATGTTAGTCGCCGACGCCGGACGGGCCTCGGTCTGCTCTCCTCCGGGGCACATCGTCAACCGGGTCATTGTGACTTCATCCGGTCTTATACACGCTCTTCACGTCGCCTCGCCTCGCCTCGATAAGTCCCCCGTCCAGGCCCAACAGCCTTTTCACTCCTTCACTCTCCATCCGCCGCCATGCGTCCTCTCGCGTCCTCTCGGGCGCCCTATGGCTTTCTCACCTCCATCCTTGTCGTCTTTCTCTTCCACATCGCCTCGGGCCTCGCCTCGACCACTACGCCGGCCGCCCCCAGCACCACCAGCAATGGACGCCTCGCCGACACCACCAGCTCCGACGCCCAGGCGCTCGTCGACAAGGCCCTCAGTGTTCTAGCCGTGGTCAACAAGGACCGCGTCGAGAATCCCGTCTTTAACGAGAACAGCCGCGAGGACCCGGACGAGGAGTATAAGCCGGCCCCGCTGCTCGACTATGACGCCGATCCCGAGTCCATCGCCGCCGCCGCGTCCACCTCGTCCCGTGTGCGACGCAGCGAGAATGCCACCACTCTCGGCAGCTATCGCATCCCCAAGGAGCTCGCCGAGGCTGCCGCAGCCGTCGCCGAGTCCACGCCGCAGATCCCCGAGGGCGACCACGAGAAGGTCGCCGCTCGCATGCGCACCAAGTACACACCGGATTTCCTCAACGACACCAACGCCGCCGCCGAGCTGCAGGCTCCCGAGGGCCGCCTGTCCGTCTTCGCCGGCGACGCCGCCAACGAGAAGCGCGCCTCGGGCTACTGGCTGATCGATGACCAGCAGTTCCCCGGCCAGAGCCCCTTCTCGCCGTCGGGATACCAGGTCTGGCGCAATGTCAAGGACTTTGGTGCCAAGGGCGATGGCACGACGGATGACACGGCAGCCATCAACAAGGCTATCTCGGACGGCGCTCGTTGTGGAGAGGAGTGCAAGACGAGCACTATTGCGCCGGCGGTGGTCTACTTCCCCCCAGGCACCTATCTCGTCAGTGGATCGATCATCCAATACTACAACACCCAGTTCCTCGGTGATGTAAGTTTTCTTTTCCCTTCCAATTGACTTCAATATAAACTTTCAAGCGGCCTGTTTTGCTAACCTCACCTTCAGCCCATAAACGTCCCCACCATCCTGGCCGCGTCCAGCTTCGTCGGCCTCGGCGTCTTCACCTCCAACAAGTACATCGCCGACAACGTGGGCTGGTACCTCAACACGGCCAACTTCCTCCGCAGCATCAAGAACTTCAAGATCGACATCCGCCTCACCGACCCCTACGCCTACGTGTGCGCCATCCACTGGCAGGTCGCGCAGGCCGCGTCGCTCGAGAACATCGAGTTCTACATGCTGTACAACTCGGACGTGCCGCACAGCACCCAGCAGGGCATCTACATGGAGAACGGCTCCGGTGGCTTCCTGGCGGACCTGACGTTTGTGGGCGGCAACTTTGGCGCCTACTTTGGCAACCAGCAGTTCACCACCAGCCACCTCATCTTCGTCAACTCCAAGATAGCCCTCCAGGTGCACTGGGACTGGGCCTGGACCATGCAGGACTTTGTCATCGAGGGCTGCGAGAACGGCCTGATCATCACCGGCGGCGCCGGCGGTGCCCACAGCACGGGGCAGGGCGTGGGCTCGCTCATCCTGATGGACACCATCATCGCCAACACGCCCAACGGCATCGTCACATCCCTGCACGCCGAAAACTCAACCTCGTTCCTGCTACAGAATGTCGGCTTCTTCAACGTCCAGACGGCCGTCTCGGACAGCTTCGCGCAGAAGACGCTGCTCGCAGGCGGCAACGAGGTCTACGTCGATAGCTGGGGGTTCGGCCGCATCGCCAACAAGGATGGCGCCAGCACCTTTGTCAACGGCGCCGCGATCCCCGTCATGAACCGCACCGAGGAGCTGACGGGCGTCCAGAACGATAAGATGAAGCCCAATCTCTTCACGCGGCGCAGGCCAAAGTACTATGACGTCTCCTCGGGCAAGGTCATGAACGTCCGGGCTCTCGGCGCAAAGGGCGACGGCAAGACGGATGACACAGCCGTCCTCAACTCCATCCTATCGGGCGCCGCTAATACTTCATCGATCGTCTACTTTCCCTTTGGCGTGTACATTGTCAAGGATACTCTGCGCGTGCCCATGGGCTCCCGCATCATCGGCCAGGTCTGGTCGCAGATCATGGGCACCGGAGCCAACTTTGAGGATGAGTCCAAGCCGCGGCCTGTCGTTCAGGTCGGCCGGCCTAGCGATCCACCGGGCATCATCGAGATCCAGGATATGATGTTCACCGTGTCCGGACCGACGGCCGGCGCGGTGCTGATGGAGTGGAACGCGCAAGAGTCCAGCAAGGGCTCAGTGGGAATGTGGGGTGAGTACTCTCTACCTGATTTTGAGGCCATAATTGAGGCTATCATCGTCCTCCTTGTCATAACCCGACAGACAAACGTTCTCATGACTGACTTGAGAGAGTATAGACTCACACTTCCGCGTCGGGGGCGCCATCGGATCCAATCTTCAACAAGAGACGTGTGCAAAGAAGAGCGGCTCCGTCAACCCCGACTGCAAGGCGGCCTCGATGCTACTGCACCTCAAGCCCGAGTCGACGGCATACCTAGAGAACGTCTGGGCCTGGGTGGCCGACCATGACCTCGACAAGTCGGATCGCCCCCAGATTGATATCTACGTCGGCAGAGGCATCCTCATCCAGAGCAAGAAGGCCTGGCTCTGGGGCACCGCGTCGGAGCACTGCGCGCTGTACCAGTACCAGGTGTCCGACGCAACCAACATCGTCATGGGCATGATTCAGACCGAGTCGCCGTACTACCAGCCCGTCCCCGTGGCGCCTAAGCCCTTCCGCACCGGCATCTTCCCGGACGACCCGACCTTCAGCGACTGCAAGGCCGACGACGTTCGCTGCTACTCGTCTTGGGCGCTGCGCGTCGTCGATTCCACGGCCGTCTACATCCTGGGCGCCGGCCTGTACTCGTGGTTTAGTGACTACAGCCAGACCTGCCTCGATACCAACGACTGCCAGCGGCGCGGCGTCGAGATCCAGCAGAGCGCGGACCTGTGGATCTACAACCTCTGCACAAAGGCCATCCTCGAGATGGTGACTCCGACAGGCGGCATCGCCACCGCCGCCGCCGACAACATGAACGGCTTCCTGTCGTCCATCCTGGCCTGGCTCGAGGGCTCCGAGGAGACATCTGGCCGGCGCGTCTTCCCCGGCTTCCCCGTCTATACGCTCGACGGGCTGCGCAACCAGGTGCTACCAGACCCGTGCAAGACGGCCCTCTCGGCCAAGGTGCTCTGCGACTACTGGGTGCAGTCCTTTGCTGAGCCGGCGTACCACGGCAGCCTGGGCAACGCCAGCTTGACCGACTCGGTGTGCGACGAGGGCTGTGGCGAGTCGCTGCGCAGCTGGTTCACCAACGTCAACACCAACTGCGAGGGCTACACCGTCGCTGGGGACATTCCCACCCTGTACGGAGGGCGGATGTGGGCTGGGTACAACGGGACGTGTCTCACGGATCCCGAGACGGGGAAGTACTGTAACGGTATGAACTTCTTGATTATAATGCATCCCTGATATCACCGAGGCTGACAACAACCAAACAGACATCATTGCCGAATTCACCACCGTCAGCTCCATCGACGACATGCCCCAGGCCGAAATGTGCTCCGACTGCTACGTCAACCGCCTCGCCATGATGCAGGCTTCCTCCTACACCGTGTACAACAACAATTACAAGAGCGACCTGGAGCTCGTGTACAAGACGTGCGGCCACACGGGCAACACGACCGTTCCGCCGCCCATCACCTCCACGCCCGAGCAGTCCACCATGTGCGTCTCGGACGAGTGGTACACGGTGGGATCCACGGCCGAGACGTGCGAGGACGTGGGCTTCCTGAACAACGTCTCGACGGTGGCGCTGTACACGACCAACCCGGACATCTTCGACTGCAGCAGCATCCCCTCGGGTACTGAGCTCTGCCTGCCCCTGTCCTGCGGCAAGCTCATCTCTTATACCGACAACGACACGTGCGCAGGGCTCGAGGCCAGGCACGACCTGACATCCGGCGACATCCGGCGCTTCAACCCGTGGGTGTACTTCGACTGCAGCAACCTGGGCGGCGCGTCCAGCTTCTTCGGCAACATCCTGTGCGCCGCGCCGCAGAACGGGCTGTACACGGCCAAGGGGCCCGGCAGCAGCGGCGACAACACCACGCCCGGGGGAGCCTCTGGCTATACCTTCACGCCCGTCGAGGCGCCCGCGAACTCGACCGTTGCCGACGGGACCACGACCAAGTGCGGCAAGTGGCATGTGGTACAGGAGGGCGACTCGTGCGTGAGCATCTGCCTCTCGTCCGAGATTGACATTGCGCTGCTGCTCGAGGTGAACCCCTCGCTGGGCACCGAGTACATCCAGTGCACGCCAAACCTGGAACTGGGGAACGCGTACTGCACAGGGCCCAACTATGACTGGGACGTGACGGACGAGCTGTAAAGGTAACTTGGATAGAATACACAATTGGTAGGGGGCTGTGTGTGGGCTGTGTGTTGTGCAGGAATTGTATATAGAAAGCATATCATCATCATCCGGAACGAGCTGCCATCATCTCCTCGAACCACTCCGAAGGCCTGCCCCAGAGGTTTTGAACTCCGTCCTCTGCATCCATCCAACCCATCTCCTCGAGCATGGCGTCCGGGTCAAAGGGGTAGAACCACATGGGCCACAGGTAGTCCGTGATGCCCACCCGCAGCCAATACCTGCCGCCGCCTCCCTCGTCTTCCGACCTGATTCTGTTCGAGATGACCTTGACCCAGCCCTCGCCCGCATCCTCGCCAGGGGCGCCGTAGCCGTAGTTGACCGGGGCGCGGGGATCCTCCGGAAGCGCGAGGATGTTCTCGAGGCTCTCCTCGTCAAGCATCAAGCAGAAGAGAAACCTGGCATTCGGCTCAGGGTACAAGCTGGTCGCGGGACGGCGATGTTGCCTAATCCAGCCATCGAACCGCTCGCCGACCTCGCTCTCGCTCGCGTTGGCAAGGGCCTGCTCGTCCTGCACCACCTCGCAGTAGTAGCGGCTCCAGAGCTCCTCATTCGGGCGGCTGTCGAACGCGCCGCGGGCGTGCTCCTTTTGAGTGAAGAACTTTGCGTAGATGGCCAGCCGCTCAACGGCCTTTGCGACATCCTCGTCGGATCCGGGCGTGTAGACGGTGCGGAAAAGGGTGTAGCCCCAGGAGTAAGGATAGTCGTGGCTCCCGTCGTGCCGCGCGAGGTGCTGCAATGCGATGCGCGACAGGCGAGTCGGTTCATCGTCCCCAGGGAAGCGAGGCTTTGGGGAGGCGATTGCCATGTCAATTGGCGGGAGGTTTGTCATGATGTAAAGGTACTCGCAGTGAGCTGAAAAGGATGTAAAGATAGAGGAAAGGAAATGAGGGAGCCATCAAGTGGGATGTATGTGGGTTAAGTAAGTGAGGTGCCTCTAGTGGAGACCTGTACAGGCACGGCCGGCCGTGATTATAAGGTCACGTGATATATCTCACGGCCGGCCGTGCCTGTACAGGTTCCCGCCTCCAGTTGAGGGGTTAATAACTGCAGGGTTAATAACTATCCCACGAGTGCCCACAAGACTGCAACCAGGTCACGACGGGGGGTTGGGGCCAATTAAAATGCATCAAATGAAAGGTACTTAATGCCACACCTAAATTACATGGTGATAGAAGTCCCAACAATATTGGCTGTTACAAATCGCGACATTGCACAAGCGGCAGCCGTACCGAGTCTGCTTCCGGCTTTGGCAGTTGCCGCTGAGCTCCTCAAAGGGACTTATTTTCTCACCTTTTGACCTTATCTGCCCCTGCCGAAAGCCCTTACAAGCTAGGCAGTCTGAGTTTACCTTGCGATTGACATGATTGACCTCTCGATTGATGTGAACACGCTGTAAATCAGGGTTTTGAAGGTCACGCTCGTCGCCGGCTCTGTAACGTTGCCGCGACTGACTTTCCTGGCCGTAGGTGTTGAATAACTCATTGTAAATGCACTCTCGCCACTCTCTCTGAGTCGTGAATCGCTTCCAACTTGGCTTCGGGCCCCGTAACTGAATAACATAGCTATTGACGAGTGCAACGTCAAGCAGGAAGGTCCAGCAAAGAGCCTGCCAAGGGCCGCGGCGCAAGGGATGATCATAGGCGTAATATGACCTCAACTGGTCGCCCCGATCCACGTGATTCATCTCATCGTTATACTCAGCGGCAACAGTAGGGATAGAGATATCCTTGATGACTTCATCGCCGAAGAAGCGGCGTATATGCCGGGCCTCGAGCTTCTTGGACAGACCTGCGTATTTGGATATGATATATCGATATCAACTGTGCTATCTGGATATATCGATATTGATATATATCGATATCGATATAACTCTCTGCCTCTTAAATGGATATCCAGATTGATATCCACCTAAATACCGCTCTCTGATTGGCTGAAAAGGTCTTATCAATTGATTAGATGATGAAAAGGCTTCTATCGCATATCACCGCTAGGTTCGTGCGACTGGATATGAAACACGGGACGTACCTTGGGGTCGCGTATCCGGTTTCACATCTGGCCTGTCGCATAATCCTAACATGAGCTTAAATAGCTGTTCCCAAACACATGGCTATTCAATTTCTTTTGTTCTTTAGATAACTCTCATCAATTGACTAGTGCCATCAATGATCCCTGTGGAGCCAATTGTCTGACAACTTTTCTCAATTTCAACATCAGCACCACCATCTCAGTACTCGTTCAAACGGCCCTAGGTATTCTAGCACAATTAGCTTATCCAGGTGATTTATCGACCATGGCATCATCTCAGACCACCGCCGCCTCTACTCCCTCGATTTCGGACCAGCCCATTACTGGGACGTCTCTGGACTTTTTCCTTTTCTTTAAAGCAATATATCCTGATGAGGACACCCAGAACACCACCGGCGGGTCACATAAGCGCAAATCCAGGGGTATAGTGATATATCGATGTCTCTATTGCCCTGCCGATAAGCCCTAGGCGAATCGGAAGCGGGACAACGCATGGCATTACGCCCGGCGGTGCCATGCCGATATTATCTCTTCCCTTGATTGCACGCTCCTTGGGGGTAGTTCTGATGTTCTAGATGATGAAAGGGAAGCCAAACGTCCTCGGATTAATGCTTTCTTTCCCTCTCGTTACTCAGATATCTCTCTCCGCCATATATTCGACCGCGATCGGTATTTAGATACAATAATCAGCCTAATCACGCGCCGCCGGCTTGCCTTCTCAGTAATTACCTGGGATGAGATGTAAGAGATTATGCTAGTAGCTAATCCTACTATAGAGGACCTTTTAGTGACCAACCGAAGCGCTCTAATGCGACTAATTAATGCCACATATGAGTTATATTCTTCTCAGCTCATGGCAACTCTTAAAGCTTCCATCTCAAAGATCCATATCCTCTCTAATCTCTGGATATCGCCCCATCGCCATAGGATACTCGCCATCTCTACGCGATGGGTTAATCAGGATTATCAGCCACGAAGGGCACTGCTAGCGATGCCAGAATATCGCTATAGCCATAGTGGTAAAACCCAGGCATCTCTAATTATGGATACACTAGCAAAGTACGGTATTGCTTTTAAAGTGGGCTACTATGTAGGGGATAATGCTACTTTAAATGATACCTGCTTGTCTTATCTCTCACGGCGGTTACGAGAAGACTATGGGGTATGATAGCCCTTACCTTACCTCTGGATTAGGATTAATTGGTTGCTAGTTGACGTTTGATCCCTCTAAGCGCCGTATCCGCTGCGTCGCCCATATTATTAACCTATCCCTTTAAGCATTTCTTCTCGCGTCTTCAAAAGAGGCACTAATCGCCGCTCTTAATGCCACCGATGATACCTCAAACGATCAGTTGTTTGCATAGTTCTACGACACCTTGCACGACGCCGGACAGACAATAGGAATAGATGAGGCCCATCAGAGAAGAAGAGCTTCGCGAAGAGGCAATCGTATACTTAAGAACTTCACTGGATGGCAGTATATCGCGCCCCTACGGAAAGTATATAACATCGCGGTCTAGATACGTAAATCTACGCTTCATTCGGCTATATGGGACGATGAAATAAAGCTCCGACTAGGCATAGATAATACCACACGCTGGAATTCATAGTATCGATTATTGGATAATTTTCTGCGGTATCAATCCCGTGTAAAATAGTTCCTAATTGACCATGATAGAGAGCTTTAAGACGATATCCTGCTAGCTTCAGAGTGGGAGTTTATTGAACAGACGCATCGTTTCCTACAGCCGTTTTCCTCAGCTACGTTATTGGCCGAAGGGGCGCGATCTACACTCTCCCAATCACTCTCGATAATGGATATTTTATTGCGACAGTACGAGAAGTATAAGGTCGGTGGCGATGTTTTTTCTTTTATCTAATTAATCGGCTAACTAATTATCTTATTTAAGAGCTTTATAGTTCAAAGGAAAACCATGATCCCCATATAGTACACTATATTGATATGGGCTAGTTTATACTTAATAAGTACTATACCTTATTAGACCAGATACCTATATATGCCGCCGCACTCCTTCTCGATCCCTCGAAACGAAGAAAATATATTGAGCGGAATTAGCAAGAATCCTAGCACGCGCCTACTATTGCTACTGCCCAGCAAATTTAGCTAGATAAATATAATGCCGCGCTAATCCCAGAATCCTTGCGGGTGCCTCTAGATGTGTCCTCTTCATCTGGGAGGCAGCACAACGAGCTAGATGAGTTGTTGAGCGATATTGCTGTTACTGGCCCTATCTTAGACGACGCCGATGACTTCGAAACCTTTATTGATGCACCACCGACCCGGATAACTGGCTCTCCTCTCTAGTAGTGGCTACATCGAGATCAAAGGAAAGCATATCCGCGGTTATCCCGCATGGCAATTGATATCCTCTTAATCCCTCCTGAATCATCTGATGTTGAGTCTCACTTCTCATCGGCGCGGCGTACGCTATCATGGGATAGAGAGAGCATAACCTGCGAGAACCTGGCGAAGGTTGAGTGTGTGGGCAACTAGATGCGCGAGGGTATCATTGTACCTAAGTCTCACGGTGGCAGGGGCGTTATTTCTAGCGTTACTGTTGAATTTAGCGTTGAAACAGAGGCAGAGGACTTTCTAGATTAGGGTACTTTCTTATTCTTTCTTCTAGCCTATAAGAATTATATGTGGTTTATCTGGATATTAACCTTACTAAAGTGGCTATATGGCTATATGGATATCTACCTGGATATATTGATATCCAGATAATTTCTCCCACTTATCTGGATATCGATATAAGGGCCAGAATTTCGGTGGATATCGATATCCGCAGGTCTGCTCGAGAAGCTACGATTGATGGAAGCGTATGCAGCTGTGTCGCTTCAGGAGCTCGAGGACAGGTCACAGATCGAACTACTGGCCCTCAAATGGGTATTTGTGTTGAAATGAGAAGATGCTGATTGCTTGATTCGTATCTCAAAGCGAAGTAGGGGAACCACTATTTATGTACAGGCACGATTTCTTGTAGAATGTTCCTCCTTCTTCCACACCTTGCCACCGACTTGGTCGCCTCACACTTGTGATCTCCAACAATTTGACTATAAGTTCGATGAGAAGGGATATCTGATAAGGTTCAAAGCGAGGCTCGTGGTCCGGGGAGACCAGCAGCCGCTATCAGACCTAAGTACATTCGCCGCAACGTTACCAGCAACGACCTTTCGCATCCTATGCGCAATTTGCTGTGTAGAAGACTGGGAGACTCGCCAGTACGACGTTGAGAACGCCTTTATCAACTCTGTGCTTGATGAAGAAGTCTACTGCCGACCTCCGCATGGCTCAGGAGGAGAGGGCTACTGTTGGAAGTTGAACAAAGCTCTGTATGGACTACGAAGGTCCCCAAGGCTATGGTTCAACACCCTCTCCGACTTCCTTAAGTCCCTAGGATTCCAGCAATGCAAGGAGGATCAGTGTGTCTTTCGCTGCGGGAATATTATCGTCTTCTTCTTTGTGGATGACATCGTCATGATGTACCCAAAACACGCTGCGGACGAATGGGAAGACATCCACAAGGCGCTCATGGAAGCGTATAAGGTCAAGGACCTGGGAGAGCTTCGTTGGTTCCTTGGAATTGAAGTTACCCGAGACCGGGCAACTCGACAGATGTGGCTCTCGCAAGAGTCATATCTCTCAACGGTCGCAGCCCGATTTCGCCTCAACCGTGAAGGAGAAGGAACCCGGATCCCGTATGCCCCGGGACCGGCTTCAGAACTCGTGCCCTCGACAGGGATAGCAGATGTGAAGGATATCGCGAGGTATCAGGCCAAGATTGGCAGCATTGGATACGCCGCAGTCATCACTCGCCCCGATATCGCCTTTCATGCCTCCAAGCTGGCCCAGTTCAACCTTAATCCTGATGATATTCATCAAAGGGTTTCGGATCAGGTTATCCAATATGCATACAACACCCGGCGCTTTGCAATTCATTTCTCCGGTGCCCCTGAGCAGAGGCAGCTCTATTGCACAGCGGATGCCTCGTACGCCAATGACCAAGAGACTAGGAAGTCAACCCAAGGATGGGTATTCCAGCTGTTTGGAGGCCCAGTGGCTTGGAGGTCATCCCGGCAGCATTGTGTCACCCTGTCAAGCACCGAGGCCGAGTTGATGGCCCTATCAGCAGCTACGAAGGAGAGAATTCGTATCAACCGGCTGCTGAAGGAGCTGAGGGTGAATGTGAGAGGCCCAACTGTGATGTGGTGCGATAACCAGCAGACCATCGGCCTCGTCACTAAGGAAGCAGACAGATTGGTCTTACTAGGGAAAACGAGCCCCATTCCCAAATGATCCCTGATAATTTAGGAAATGAGATGGATTTTGGGAATGGGCCCCGTTCCTGAGGCGGTAGCATACAAGGATGGTTAGGGATAGGTGATTGGCGCAGAGGCGGGAATGGGGCGCGTTCCCGACTTGAATACTTGGTAGGTAGGCTTAGACCGTAGATGCCTCTTCTGGCTCTTCCCCTGTGGGATTAGGCAGGTCTTGCATAGTAGGTAAATACCCGTTGGCTCATGTGGGCCAAGGCCTAGGTGAGCCAACCTAGCAAGCTAGGTTGGCCACAAAATTATGGGATAGTCACAAAATCCGGGACAGCCCCCTCACTTGCTGACGTCTTTAAATCCAAGCAATTACCACCTATTTTAGCCGTTTTTCATAATATCAACTAGTAGAAAATAGCTCTCTTTTGTTAATCTTTATTATGCCGAGCAATATAAGTCTCAAGGCCGCCCGGGAAGTCATACAATCACATGCGCGGTATGCCTGGGGCCTCTATCGCAGTGCCTCTATCGCCATAACCCAACCTCTCTCACTTCGTGCCGCGGCTATATGGCATCCTGGCTCCTCTCGTACCGCTATTCAAAGGTTCATAAAGGTCCTAGAGACCGGAAATACGCCTCGTTAAGTCGGCCAGCCGCGGCTCCTCACAGACAAAGAAGAAAAAGCTATCATCGCCTTTATTATATAGATAGAAAGGTCCAGTTTTCCCGCTTCTAAGCCTAAAATCGAAGATGCCATAATAATACTTCTTTAACATAGGAATCCTAATACGAGACCCATCAGCAAGATGTAATATACTCACTTCCGCGGCGATCATCCTAAGCTTAAGCAAGTATTCCTCAAAGCAACTAAGCAGTCCCGTAAGTCCTAGGAAGCCAGCGGCCTCCATAACCTAAAGCAGTGGTTTAAATAGCTTTCTAAGGCTATCCAGAGTTATAATATTAATGCTTCTGAGTATTAGAATACTAATTAGGCTGGTATTAAGATTAGGATCCTTAAGGAAAGCATTAAGGTCCTTATTATATAGATAAAGCGGAGATCATAGAAGTAGGTTCTCTCTCTTTCTAACCGCGAGACCTATATTATTATTAGTATAGGGAGCGCTATAGGTAATATAACGCCGCCGTGGCTCATCTTTAAGACATTTCCAATACTAGATTAGGCATATATAAAGGGAGATCTTAATATTTACTTCGCCTAGTTAGAAATAGTATTCTCTAATAGCGAGATTTTGCTCGAGTAGGGGATATATTTTAATTAATATTCCTAGGGGAAATCCTCTATAATATAAAGTCACGGACTTATATTTAAAGAGTAGTTTAGCTATAATAAATTCCTCTGAGATCTTATGCGAAAGTATATTAAATATAATATTCCTCTTATTTCTTATACCGCCGGTGAGACCATATGGCGCCTTATTGTGCTTAATAGCTTTACTAGGCGTAATATCTTTGCTTTTAGAGAGTATTACGCGAAGCTTAATATTATTATAGCTCCCTTGCCTCCTTACTCTAGATATGTGTTGTAGCCGATAGATATAGGAGTCTTCTAGCTATTAAAAACCACATATCAAAAGCATCTCGCTAAGTAGCTTAGGAAGAGAAATATCTCCTTCTCTCGCCTTAACTTTATCCGCGGCTTTTAGGCAAGTTATCCTCTTTTTCTTTATTAATATAATTACTAAGTTAAACCATATTATAGGAAGTCTTCGAGAGTAGATTCACCGTATATAATATTATCTTAGGCTTTAAGAAGTTAGGAATCTATCTATTAAATCCCGAGCCGGCGATAATATACCTTGCTAAAAAGTAGCTTCAATCGAAGTAGGCTATTAACCCTGCCTTTTCCTCACTTCTTCCTTATAATGCCCACTTCTAGATCGCCGCAGATACCATATAGCGCCTCTTAGATCGCTATGGCGATATCTTTAGCTCTCTAACGCGTGCCGGGCTTCGTTAGATACGCAACGTAATTACAGAAGCTATAATACTTAAGTCTATAATCACTACTTATATAGATAACCACCGGGCTCGAATTAAGAAGTGATATAATGCTAAGAAAAGAGGGAAGAGAGCGAGGCTAATAGGCGATTTCTCTTATAACATTAGTCTGCAGGAGATTCAAGATCAGCAAGAGAAAGTCATCGCGGAATCGCAGAAGAAGGAAGAGAAGGCACAGGTCCGAGCGGCTTATAGCCTCGTAATATAGGAGATAAAGAAGATTAAGGACGAATAGAGGGAAAATAAAGAGATCATAGTTAACGGCGTAAAAAAGAAGCTATTATAGGTGTAAAAGACCTTAAAATAGAGGAAATATAGTCTTCAAAGACTATAGGGTAGGTGATAGAGATAGGAGGTGAATAGGCAGTGGAATCAGTCCTTATATAAAGCTGATTAGCTAGATAATGAATCATAGAGTAATAAAAGTGGGTCAAGAGTAAGATAGGGTTGAAATAAAGAAGACCAGCTTCTGATTGGTGTTCTTATTGCTTGTATTGATTGAAGATCTAAGGAGCTATCTCTAAGAGAAGGTATATAGCTTATATAGCAAATTGCTCGGAATCTATTAGCCCGATTCGGATAAAAGCTATACCGTCGGATAGCCCTAATTCCGGGCTTTAAAACCCTATTAGTTTTGCTAATAACGGATAACTAAAAGCCGAGTTATGGCATAATAGAAACTAAGACCTATAGGGTTTTAAACTAGGATATTTAAAACCGGATAGGAAATACCCTATAGAAAGAGACGGGTTTAACGGCGTTATCGGGCTTATGATAAAACCCTAAGTCCGAAGTCACGTGACCTTCCTAAAAGGGAAATAAGCCCAGAAAGGGCAGTATTGACACTCCCTTATATCTTGCTTATCTAAGCAGCTATTGCTTAGATAAGCTGTTTATAAGAAAGCGCATAAGCTAAAGTATAGGGTACTAAAATCCTAGGCTTATATCTTATAAGCTTATTTTCTAGAATTTTATTTATAAAAGACCTTCTTAGAAATAAGGTATTTTACAATAGGCTTAGTAGCTAAAGCATATAGGGAAGGATATTAAGTATTATTCTATGGAGACGCAATGTTTAACTATGTATCAGATGCTTACCCAAAAGCCTAATAGCTTTATGATAGATACGTAGCTGCCGCAAGAAGTCACTGAAGCTATTTACGAAGCCAGCTTTGCCCCGAAACCGCTTAGCGCGATGGATTAGACCGCCCTCGCAGGAAGTAACGATAGCGTCACTTTCTAGCTCGACCGGGCTCCTGCCGCCGAAGAAGAAGAAGAAGAGGAAGAAGAGGAAGAGGAAGACCTGCCTCTCTTTGAGCCTCTACAGCAACTATCTTCGCCATCAGAGATGCCTTTATCACCGCCGGTTATAGCTTTATCAATATTATCACCGCGGCTGCCGTCTTTGCCGCCCGAAATCCCCTCCACGCCGTGCCCGATATGGCCTCAACACTATATATCAGGGATACAAAGGATCACGGGCATCATCAGGCAAGGAAGGGCTATATGAGAAGCCAGCTAAAGGGGCTAAATAGATGCTATCGTAGCTAAATTTATATGAGGGACCGTCTAGTAAGGCGGCGGCCTTGGGAGCTTAAGTAACGGCTTTCATCATAGATATTATTAATATCATTAATATTATCGCTTTAGGCATCGCCAATAGCTTCATCCCGCTCCTTTTTAGCTTCAGAAATCACTTTTGACGGTCACTGAAACTCAGAGGATGAAAAAGGCGGCTATTTAAGGGGGAAAAAGGGCCTCGTTGATGTCCCGGATTTTGTGACTGTCCCATAATTTTGTGGCTAACCTAGCTTGCTAGGTTGGCTCGCCTGGGCCTTGGCCCACATGAGCCAACGGGTATAAACCTTGACGGGCAATCAATGAGTCTCTCTCCCTTTCTGCTTAGCTTCCTGGAGTAATGCGCTAGGCTCTATATAGATTAGCCGCTTCGCACTTCCGAAAATGGATGGATTTTGTCCGCGAAATTCGTGATTGGCTGAATCCTAGCCCCACTCTTCCGAAAACGGCCCTATTTTGTCCGCTAAATTCTGATTGGTCACCAGACGGCAGAGCGACGACGAGGTTGGCAACTTGGAAGTGCAATAATGCCACAATAAGAGCAGAAGTAAAAGTAAAAATAGTTTTCCCGATATTATAAGATCTCATTAAGTAGATTTAAGGCCCGGTGAATGGTTTTTACTAACTTCCTGCCTCTAGGCATAGTCGGGTTTTCCCTAATTATGTGGTGCTTTTTTTTCTTTCGCGTGGCGAAAGAGTGGTTGTTGTCGCAGGTACTGGTGGGCCATGACGGGGATCAAATGAGCGCTTGATTTTCTATCTAAAGGAGTGAAGTGAGTCAGTCTCTTATACCTGTGTTCAGTCTGCCGATCTCATAGGCAGCAGGCCGTTGCCTGATGCTAGTTGTGGTGTAGCGTTCACGCTGACCGTGAAGCTATTCACGATGGTTGTGATCCTGGCTCTCGACGGTTGTGCATGGTACACATGGTATCAACTCGGGACTAGAGGATGACCCTAGACCTTCTGGAAACAAAGCCAAGCTTCTTGAAGCATTTTCGATGAGAAATACTCACAATATCAAGAAGAACATCCATGATTGGACGCCACTGCATTACGATACAGTCACAAATAAGGAGAACGCCGTGTGGAAGTGGACAACGCCGCGGGGACTTAAGGCTCGAGATCTCAGCGGATCGATTCCCCTTCAATACGCCGCCAAGAATGACAGCGCCCGGATGGCACGGGATATGCTCCGCAGAGGCGCAGATGTTGACTCACAGGCCAGAGACGGCAGGACTCCTTTACATCTTGCGGCAGCTCACGGCCAGCTTGCCACGTTCGAGGTGCTGCTGCAGGCCGGGGCAGCTCTCGACATCAGGGACAATGTTGGAAGGACACCGCTTCACTTGGCTTCGTACGGGGGACATGATGCTATTGTTGAAGAGCTTGGGAGGCAGTCAAACAAGGATATTCGTGACCGTAGCGGCACAACGGCAATACATCTGGAAGCCATTGCGGGAAACGACCAGACCGTGAAGTTACTCATCGACCTCGGCGCCAAATACGAAGTCAGGGACCGCGAAGGACAGACACCACTTCACTGGGCAGCGTCTCTAGGGCGTATAGCTACTGTCCAAGTTCTAGTGAAGCAAAAGGAGCTGGACTTGGACGCAACAGACGCGAGCGGCTTCACGCCTCTACACAAGGCCGCCGAAAATGGAGAGTTGGAGATCATGAAGCTCTTGATCGACGCTCACGCCGATGCCAACATCAAAATGAAAAGCCAGGATACAGCATTGCATCTTTCCATTCGCAATGGGCATATGGAAGCTGTACAGATACTACTTGAAGCGCAGGCTGACGAGGAGGCGATAGGCAAGGGAGGCAAAACGATGCTGCACTTGGCGGCCCAGAAGGGGCATCTAGACATTGCACGGTTGTTCGTTGAGAGAGGCGCTGACCTGGAGGCCACTGATGAGAAGAAGTCTACACCGTTGCATCTGACTTCTTCGTCTGGGCATCTTGATCTTGTCGAGTTCCTCGTGGGGATGAATGCGACTATGCAGGCCGAGGACGACCTAGAGCGCACGCCACTACGCAGGGCAGCGCGAGCCAAGAAGTCGGATGTGATTAGGCTTCTTGTTGGAGCGGGAGCAGCTGATAGATGGCCCGAGGCTTTTGGTGATGAGAGTCCGGAGGACGTGGTTGAACAACTCGACGGTTCGAGTTTGCGGAGATTCATCTTCCGCCTGGGTCACCCGGACAGTGATTTGAGCTCCTGCGATTCGACAATATCAGACTAAATAAGAGTATCCACCGGTTTCTTTATCCACTACCGAATCACAAAGTCCTTCACGTCATATTCATTGCTATGGTGGGGTGGCAACTCGTCGGGACTAACCCCTTGAACAGGGGCATCGCCAACGAATCGATACCGTTCACCATCAGGCCCCAGAACAAGAAATAGGGGACTCCCAGCATAACAACTTCGTCACTAGATTGTGTGGCGCAAGGCCCCAACCCACCACCAAGATCCCAACCACAAAGAATCAGAGCATTGTCAACAGACGATTTGCGTAGGTATTGGAGAGCAATTTGCAAGTTTTACGTTACACCAATGTGTCTTCCGTTAACGAGAATTTTTAATATGTTGTCTATTCCTCTCATAGGGAGCCGTTGACGAGAATAAGACGTAGGTCTTAAGCATTGCCCAGGTGTACGAAAGAGACTCATGTTTCGGTTGGCTCGAGAGGGCATGAACCTCCAGATTGCAAGCAATTTCTTAGTCCTATGGCCTAGGAAAGAGTGTAAGAAGCCGGAAATTAAACTCCTCGGCCGGTAAAGGTATACAGATGTGACGTTTAAGATCCATTGGAGCAAGTCAAGGACCGGACCGGACGAGACGCAATACTTGGTCCTGCTGGCCTCGTTGAGCCAGAGGTTTAAACAACAAGAACCGTCAGCAATTAGGCAGAAACAGAGAAAAACACCTCACTTTCTTGTGGCAGAAAAGCACGATCTGACTGGCAGATAAGCTGACGTGGCTTGCGCTGTACATAATAAAGGGGGTAGAACTTGATGAGAGGTCACCGGGCTATTCAGCTGGCTGACATGCAGGCAAGCTGTTACAAAAGGCACCAACAGTTTTTGCAAGAGACTCCTCAACTTCGCTTTAACTAGACCTGACTGTCTCCTATGGCTCTAGGTCTAGTAGTTCTTCCTATTGCCACGAGGGCCCATCAGCGGTCGTATCAAAGCATCTCAGCCTCGAGCCCTGGCGACAAATCAAAGAATGACTAAAGATTCCACGCCAAACATACTTTCTATACTGCTTATTAGTGCCATCATTTCAACAGAATCAGCCGGGTTGAACTCATAGCTTGAAGTCGGGGGTAGGGAACCCCTCTAGGGAGACGCGTCTGGGCCAAGTTTCCGCACCTCCCTTACGTACAGAGCCTTTGCAATGAGCCTTTTGACCGGCCTCCATAAGTTGGCCTGATTTGCCACTTCCGTGATATTCCAGCAGTCTTGTGCGATGCTAACCCACTGCCAAGCTCGGCTATCAAATGTGGCTGTCTGGCAACAAAACACTCCCTGCCTTAAGTTGATTTTGGGAAGTATATTTCAGCAAGTACAGTCCTCCCCTCGACTATTTTTTTCGGCCAATATTTATAGCTGGTGAATCTCTAAATTGCACATTGACTTCAGACCTGTTTTTCAGACAGAGCGTCAAAATTCTCAAACTACTTAAGCCACTTTCCCAGCTTTCTGGATACACTTGCTAACGGCCAATGAAGTCTTGATTAGCTTCTCTCCCACCTCTCAAGGGTTAGCACAATATCATCATTATTATCAAATACAATTGCTCGCACAGCAAATTAGGTGTTGAAAAGGCGGGCTGACTTATCATCGCTATTCCTCATGACCACGTACAAAAGGAAATCAGTTCAGTCAGTCCAGAAGGCCACACATGGCCAAAACCACCTTGTCCGAGCCCTCTTCCCCATTCACATCTCCAATATAGCCAAGCTTGCCTGACCCGACTTGGGCAATTACCACTGCAGCTTCATCAAATGTTCCCTCTTCAGTGTACCAGGCCGCTGATCTCTCCATGTTCTGCACAAAGAGCGCCTTCTGGCTATATGAGGCGGGGAGCCGGCTCGCCAGGTGGTCGCCGACACCACCGCAGCGCAAACTGACTGTTGCCCGGTGATAGGATCCTCTCTTCCAGGGAAGACCCAGTTTGGCAAAGAAGCGATTGAACTCGCCCTCGTTCACCATGCTGCTGAAACAGCCTGCTAGCACCACTGTGGCCCCCTCACGGAGGCGGTCTATGACGCGCTCCCAGACTTTCCTCTGGCGTGTGAGGCCTCCATCCACGACAAGGATAACGGACGGAGGCGAATCCTGGTCAAGTATGGTGAGGGCGGCTTCTGGCGTCGTGGCCCGCTCCATCTTAGCCTTGGAAGTGATATGCGAAACGAGGCTTCCAAAACAAGCGTCGAAGAGAGACTCATACTCGAGGCAGAGCGCAAGGATTCGAGAGCCTGGTTCGGTCTCGGCGGTCGCGGTTTGCGAAGAGCCTAACATGATATCTTCAAACTCAACCTTGGCCGCCCCGTTGCGAGCTGCCTGTTTCGCCGCCGCATCAGCATCGCCATTCAGCTCCCTCGGGATCTTCCAAAGATCAACACGCAGTCCCTGATGATGCCATCTTTCCACCTCGCCGAGTAATAGATCCCACAGATCTTTGTTCTTGACGTTACCACCGGTGCGCGTCTTCCACCCTTTTCGCACCCAACCTTTAGCCCAGCCGGTGGCCCCATCAACTAAATAGGTTGAGTCGGTTGCAATGACGATGCCGTCGTAACCCTGATCCCGCCAGTCACAGAGACGTAGTACGGCGATGGCTGCCCGCAGTTCAGCTCGGTTGCTGGTCGCTACGCTGTCATCCCCAAATGGGCCCTTATCCTCGAGTCGACCGGACACAATGCAACTCTTGTCGTCATTCCCAGGCGTTCCGCACACTACGGCCCAGCCTGCGCTAGGTTCTAGCTGCCCATTATTCGTACAGGCACCGTCGGCGTACGTGAGTACCTTTCTTGGGTCATTGCGGCAAACAAACCGGATCATCTGACCGTGGCTTATAGGAGTTGGGGGGAAGAGCTCAGCTGGGAATGTTTGCACCGGAGGCTTGAACCTCGATGGAAACACCTTTCCGGTCCCTCGCGTTCTTTGCAATGTTTCTGTATCCTTTCTTGGGCCTTCCGATGGCGCGTTGCTCAAAGCAGCGGCAGCGGTTGTACCTTGATATACGTTGGTGAATCTCGAGGTCTCCGCATCAATCATCAGGATGGCATCTTCGGTCTCCTGCCAGGCACGTAGGCACTGATGGAGAACTAGATGCGCCTCCTCTTCAGAGCCAGGGGTACAGAAGGGTGGTGGGGGAGGAGTCTCTTCCGCGACCAAAGCTTCCCAGAAGTACGGATTTGCATCATGTACCATCCGAGAGAGCCTGCGGTATTGGCTTTGTAATTTGTCAGCCATTGTCTGGACGTCAGGTACGTCCATGGTTCGCATTTTTGCTCGTACAAGCCTTCCCACAGGTCGATCGATCGTGGGATCAGGCTCGTCGTACCCATACCCGAACCCAAACACTGGCCCTTCAGACTCGTGGTATGCATCGATGTCGAGAAAAAGGCCTAGCTTCAGAAGGGTGAGGGCCACGAGGTGACTGAGGCTGAGGGTTCCTGAGCAGAATATGTCGATGGGCTCGAAAGGGTCGGCCCCGTGAATGTCTAGGAATGGTAGCGTGTCATCGTCCCAGTCGTAATGTCCGTTGTAATGATCCTTGTCGTCAATGGTGGCCCACCACTTGAGAAAATCGTAGCACTCCTGCTCCCGGCCGAGCTGCAGCAGGAGGTGGGGGATGATATCTCGCACACCCAGCTCGTCCCTTCGACTGAGACGCAGGAGGTCGTTGAATTGCCCAAGAGCACTGTCCATGGCACGCGTCGTATTGGTTCTGAGGAGTGCGTTGACGGCGGTGAACCGCGCCCTCTTATCGTGGACCTTCATGGCTGCGGAACTGAAGCTGGGAGCTTTTGGGCTTGCTGAAGGTTCAGGTTCAGGTTCTATTCCTCCTCGGTTTTAGCCGCCATTTCTCGGCAGCCATGCCCGGTAAGCGGGGTTTGGCCGACGGCCGAAGCGCTCCGAATGTTTATCCGTTACGCCCCACTTCGCCGACGCCATTGGGCGTTGGACCAGCTGTCTTCAAACTTCCCACTTTTCCTCCTAAACCTCTATCTCCAACGGGCTACCAACCTCTGTAGATCGCGGTTCGAAATACTAATGTATACATGCTTTTAGGCTCCTATAAGGCGAGGTATACGCCTCGTGTATGGGTCTTTCTACCTACAGTCTCCTCCTAGCGCTCAGCTTCGTCTGGTTACGGACTGATCCTGAATTTGTCGCAGGTACTGACGGGCCATGAGGATCAAATGAGCGCTTGATTTTCTATCTAAAGGAGCGACGAAAGTTAGTATCTTATACCTGTGCTCAGTATACCAATCTCATTGACAGCATCTGTTGCCCGATGTCAATGATGATGCCGTGTTTATGCTGACTGTGAAACTGTACACGACAGTTGCCGAGACATTCAGTCCAAGGCCGAACCCAGGTACTCTTTGCACCAGGCTGCCGTTATGAGGGTGGCCCTTCGAAGCCTGCGTTCTAAACATGTTAAACATTGTCACAAGGAGTCAGTATTATTGAGAGACGGGTGAAAATCGACCCAGCATAGCACCACGCGACATGGCCAGCGGCAGGACGCTGAGGTCGAGCACGAGGGTCTTCATCTTTGTTGCAAGGCCTTAGATATATACATTTTAAGAACTGGTCTCCGCTATAATCGTCTCGATCCCTTCGTCCGATCCAATCTTGAGAACATATCGCTTGTACCAAGGCCAGTATTCCTCAAGTGACCATTTCCTCAGTCTTCGTAGTGCGGCCACGATCTGAAACGTCCGCAACACACTGCGTGTGGTCCCGAATTCTTGATTAGTCCAGAGTTTCTATATTTCAACATGTCAGCCTTCATAGCGCCCACAGAACGACAAGAGTAAAGGTCTTACCGTCTTGCCGTCAGCATACGTCGCCGCCACCATCTTCCACTCATGACCATTCACGATGATACCCGGAATAAATGGCAGCTCACGTAGTCCTTCTGGAGCCGCCTGCTCTGCCAGCAACTTCCACTGCGCTGCCAGCCAGATGCCAAGCTGGAATTCAGCCTTGCGCTCCTGGCCGCCGTACCGCTTCGTCTCGATGCTAATGGCAATGGGGCGGTCTCGCAGCAAGCTGAAGCCAGTGTGGTTGACAGATGATTCTGGGCTGTGTCGCTGGAGATGTTGAACAGCTCTCTGGGTGTTGGTCGGCTCGGCTGTGTCAAGGATGGGATTGATGAAAATGGCATAGTCGACTTTGGACGAGTAGATGTGGGATACGCGATAATTGGCGGTCATGCTGGCGTTCATGCTGGGGAACTCAGGTCAGTGCGCATAATTCTTGCATGAGAAAACGAGTACGAGAAACATACCATGCCGTAAAGCTGATGGGTTGGCCCGGTACTGGCCGTCGGTTGAGAGCAGCATGGAGGAGAGGAGAGTGCACATGGTTATTCCAGCATGTCTCGTCTACATCTGCGCCCTGGCATTCCTTGGCTATGTCGACAATTTCCATGATATCATTGAGGTGCTTTTCTGGGAATCTGGCGTCGATGGTTTCGGGGGACGCCATGGCTACATCATCCGAGTCCATGTAGGCCGACCCGCGAAGTAAGGCCAATGATCGTGACGTTGACTTGAGCCTTTCGATAGATGGCTGCACATATTACCATTACCAGTCAGCATCGCATATCACATGCCAGCTCAAACATGGACACAAACCCGAAGACTGTTGTGGATGACGCATAGCCCGTCATTAATCTCTTGCATCTCTGCGACCAGTCTGATGAGCGACTCGGGCATGTCGGCATCATCCACATCCATGGCCACCGTCTCGAGGCCTTGCGGATCCAGCCGGAGATGTGACGCCAGCTTGGATGGCGACGAGCGGCCCGAATGCTGGCTTCCTCCCATGAGAGATTGCGACGAGAGCGACGAGAGAGATGGCGTTTCGCTCTTGTCGGCAAGCCGCAGTGGTCGTGGCGTATCATCGTCTACCTGGTCATCAGGCGCCGTCGCAATCTTGCGCTTCTTAGGCGTTCCGGGTTGGGGCGGCATTATTGAGTTGTGGTGATGGTGCGGTTGGATCTCGGAGACGGGCGGTGAGGGGATTTGAAGATGAGAGTGCTTGCGCTTTTGCGACTTGAAAGCTAGGATACTGAGCGAGCCATCTCTAGCGTGACAAGAGTCGGCAGAATCGTCACAGGCTGGAATGTTTTCAAGCCATTTGGTTACCGCATCGATCAACGGCCGAGATCCCATGGGCGACGAGGACTTTACTTGGCGAAATTTGGAGGATTGGGCTCGGGGAGGAGTCGTTCGTGATCAACTTGGCAATTAATTTCTTACTTGGTGGTCGATCAAATCGCCGTCACATCATCAAGCGACAAAAACAGGTTGCTCGGAGCAACGATTGATGGTGGTGGGGCACGGAAGATACTATAGCCGGCTCCGTCTTATGCCTGGGCACAAGTTCAGGCTCAGCCACACTGCATTTCGGAGACCTGTCAAGGTATCCGGTACCTGCTGCGGAGCGCGTTACAGTGGACTTGAAGAAGAGCCATGCTAAAGAAAAACCAATCGGTGGAGGAAAAAAAAAAAGTCGCTCGGAGATAGCATCTAGGCTCTTCTGGCAGCTTGTGACACATTGTGATAAGGCAGTTCTATTCGATGTTGATTTTTGTTGCGCGTTGTGGCTGGAGGGCAAGTTGATAGAGGGCATGCAGTTACTCGAGATATCATCAAGTCAGAAATCTGTCACATCGGCGTCTGTGCCCAGACTCACCGACGCCGATCGGTAGATCCGCCGATTGCCGGCCCGACAACTTTCATATGGCGATATTGGGACCAAGGATGATAGGGTGTTCAGAGAACAAAAGTTTTTCTGAACAAGATAAAAAATAATATCAGATATAGAGCGCGATAGCTGTAGCCGCATGAACCTAGTCCCATATTTTTAACTACCCGGTGACATGAGTTATTGGAGTTTGGAATAATTGTCGGATTGAAGCTTGACGAAAGGCGACTGATACACTGGCGCCTGGGCGCGTTTTCTGACTAAGTTTTCAAAACGCGCCTTTCTATTGGCCACGGATGGGTTTTTGCGGGCTGTCACTTGCACAAAATGGCAAGCAGACATCCAGCGCTGTATCGGTATGATTGTTTGGTCTCAATGCTCACTGACCCCCTCGTTCGGTTGAGCTTTATGCGCAAAACGAACCTTGCCTGTTTTAGGACGTCGCTGTGGAGCCGACCAGGATACCATCTGGTCCAAGCCTTGCTATCATTGATCAGAATCAAAATAAAAGATGTTCCCAAGGGATAAACCGGTCGTGCTGGGTTTATGTTGGCAGAGGGGATGCTTGCGTTGCCTTGAACAGAGTGAATGTCACGTCTGGTAATGTGCTCAATGGTATTGAGTGTAACCAAGTTGTATTGATAGCTGAGGTAGCTGGTACATAAGAAAGTGCAAATGAGCGTGTGCTATATACTCTGGGTTTTTTTTTTCCTTACTCACGGGTGCACTTGTGAGGCTCACCTTTCTCCCAGTGAGGCTCACCCTGGCGACCGTGAGCGGCGGTCCGACTCACTCCTTGGCGGGTGAGTGGTGCTCTTGACACGTGACCACTGACGTGGGGTCGTGATAACTTGTATGCGTCATAAGCGTATCATTTACATTATTTATTTGCTTTGGTTAATTGCATAAGTAGCTTAAACCTTCTAATTATTAAAGATAATAACTCAGCATTTTAGAGAAGCAAACTATCTTACTTTTCCCCTTTACACCTAACTCTTCATTTGATCAATTAATTCCCCTACTATTGAATATGTCAGACCCAGATATTATAGCTGAAGCTCATCTTGCCCTTCAAGCCTTTCAACGAAATGCGGATCGACATCTCAAACTACTTGCAAAAGCCAATAGAAATAAGGCCCATCGCCAGCAAAATCGCATCTTATCTCAACATAGAAAGCTCGAGACGCCTTCTCCATATAATAATAATCCGAGAGCTGAGGACGATATTTCAGCCAGTACTCGCCACTGGCTTCAAGCACTGGAGACTCTTACCGAGAAACTAAAGGCATTAATACAAGAGAAAGCCTTGCTAAAGGCCCGGGTCCGAGGCCTTCAACAGGCAAATGAGATACTACGTCAGCGCCAGACGCCAAAAAGGACCCGGCGACAGAAACGAGACACCATGATAAAAGAGGAAGGAACGCAATCAATTGATCAGATCGATATGGATGCGCACCGGATGGCTGAACCCCCCTCGACAAGTCGTCGCCATTGTCGCCGCCGTCGTCATCAACCAAAGCCAGCGCGACCGGCCGTCAGACGCTGCAGAGTGTGCGGCAAGACCGGTCATAATGCAAGAACCTGCCAGGTACCGGATCAAGACGTCGGCGGAAGACCCATAGTCGGCAGTTTCAATTGATCAGATGGTTTTTTTGCCTAATGCCATCCTAGTCTGGTTATCTAGTCCAACCCTTTCTAGCTATAAAAGATCTCGGCCACCTTGAGGTAAATACGGCATAGCCGGATTGACTCCATCCCACCCCACTTGATCCTCTCCCCCAGCCAAGCCCAAAGCTGGTAATGCCGTTCCCTGTGATCCCCGGCACTTGCTATCTCCCCAAGGTATTCGTCCTCCTGCAGTATCCGCCCTACCCGTGACCATTCTTGGCCAAAGGCAGCCATAAAGGTGGCGAGAATCAACCCTAGAAACTGACAGCTGGAGCTGGAATCGGACTGTAGCTGTTGAATTGGGCCCTGTGCGCAGAAATTGGCCCAATTAGGCAAGAAGGAGGGGGAGCTGCGTATATCATAAGTGGCGATGACCTCAGACAGTCAGATTGAACTCAACAAGAACAACAACACAATTGTAGTCATCCTGGTGCCACACGTGCTTTCCGACAGTAGCTGCCAGCTGTTGTCCACGCCCTCTTCCCACTGGCTGCAGAGCTCCTGAGGCACGAGGCAATAGAAGCATGCCCCAAAGTCCGCAACCCCTTTTCTTCTCTGGAGGAACTGCTGCATTGCAAGAGCCTGCACCTGGCTGCGCCTCAGTTCCCTTCTCGCGCATCTACTCACCACCCGACACTCGCCAGGCTTATGATCAAATGGTCTAGCGTCAAAGCAGCTGACAATAGAGGCACCCTTGCGCCTGCTGTCTTGCCAGACACTGCCGGAACCGGCTCACCTCCACCTTATCCTCCCTGGCCCGAGCGGCAACTAGATCGCGGACCGACTGCATTGTGAGATGCCGTAGTCGAACCTCCCTGTCCTCCTCGTCTTCAATGTCAGACTGGCGTCCCGTCTCGGCAGCTAGAGAAGATGCAGTCGAGAGGCAGACGTCACACTTCTCCTCGCCCCTCTCGCAGCCGGTCCGGTCCTGGCGTCCGTCAAGTGCCCGGTCAAGAGCGATCCGCCGGCACTGTGACCCCGAGAGGATGGTCCGGGCAGCTGGCTCAAGCCACTGGTCAGACTTCATCTGATCATATGCTCCCCGCCTGGCTCGCAGTATAATAGCCTCGCTCGGCAGCCCATCTCGGCCCGCCCGTCCACTCTGCTGACCATAGTCCCCAATCCGTCGCGGCATCTCGAGATGGATGATTAGCCGGATATTAGGAATATCGATACCCATCCCGAGTGCATTGGTGCGACGATAACCCGGCCACGCTGGTGTAGGCCCCGGTCCACCCCTTCCATCCACTGCCGCAGCCGTTCTGCCTTATCGTCGGCCGTGCTGACGTCGCTATAGTAGGCATCGCACACCAGGTCCTCTGCAAGCGCCTGCGTTGCTGCCTTTGTCTGGCAGTAGACGATGGCCTTAGCCGAGCTGGCGTACTGCCCAAGCTTCTGATCAATCAGACCCCGGACCGCCCCTAAAGTGGTGGCCCGTATGTTTTGACCGCTGCTGCTGCCATCATTGATGTCAAATGTGTGCACGCCGTAGCTGATATTGGGCCGGCTTGTGGGACTATGGAAAACAGTTGCCTTTTCAGGTGAGCAATTGATCAGATGGAAGAACCGTGCCTCGTCGGCGACGGGCAGCGTGGCTGTCAGGTAGACCCTCTGAACGCCTCGCCGAGCTAGCATACCCATCTCCTGAAGCTTTGGCCGGTACTTGAGCGTGCCTTAGAGCGTGGTGTGGCATTCGTCAATGACGATCCGGTCTAGCTGGGCCTGGATATCAAGCGTGTCGAGGTAGGTCTGAAAAACGCTTAGACAGTGCCGTTTCCGGTGTCACGAATATAAGGTTGGCGTAGCCGATCATCTGATCAGATCGCCACTGAGCCGTGGCGATGTTCATGGCCCTGCAGCGATCTTATAGATTCCCCTGTAGAGGCACAAGAGGCACCACGACCACAGCCACCCCGCCTGGGCAACTAGCAGCTGGCAGCTGGAATAGCAAGCTCTTGCCGCCGCCGGTGGGCATAATGGCAACGATTGGGCTCCTGTTATGCATGATAGACCTCATGATCAGATGCTGCTCTGGTCGGAAAGTGGCGTTACTACCTAGCAGCCTCCTGAGCTCGAGAGATAAGTCGACCCTTGCGGAGCTGCTTCCAGCGGGCAGCCTGAAGTTGCTGGAACTGCTCTATATCAAAGCAATTCTGCTGCCTCTTCTTACCCGCGGCGACGGTCCCTTCCCTGCACGCAAGGCCGAAGGAAAGCCAAGCAGGCAGTGCCATTCCTGATTGAGCTGCCGGAAGCTCTCGCGGCGCTGGTATGTCTCAAAGTTGGCTTCTTGAAGACCCCGGCCGTAGACCATGCCTGACGTCCACGCTGTATGGCCAGTCTGCTTCACGATGGTGTCCTTCTCGCCCAGACCCTCCTGATCAGATGCCTCGTCATCACTGTCGCCGTCGCCATCATCGACTTCATTGTAGAGGCCCTGGCTAGTGACGGATGTATCCCGGATGAACCGACGGCCGATTGCTGTGGCAATATGCCTCCAACTAATACCAAGCATTCATACATGGGCAAACCGTTTAAACGGTCGAATATTTCCTTAAACGTTTAAATGGTTCAAAAATATTGCAAATAGTTAAATGAACGAATAAATAATTTAAACGAATAAATAAATGATTTATGACGGTAAGAAATATCTACCGCGCCTACTCTAATACTAGTCGAAATAATGCCCACTATTATCGTTAATGTCCTAAGAGTTAACTGTCGGATACGAGGGTGGTCAGTCAAGATGAATGATGATCTTAAGACGGAGAATAGATTCGTGATTGATTCAACTCTGTCCCGTCGTCTTCTTCCTTCCTCGTCCTCATTATATTTGACGAGGCGAGGCCATGATACCAGACCCGCCGAACCTGCAACAGATCTGTAACACCACTCTGACTCTCGTGGTGCACTCTTGTGACAATCTGGGTAGAGGCATATGCAACAGCTGGCGGCGCATGCGGAACTGGCGGGTAAATTGCTGGCTAAGATTTGCGTAGGATGATATATTCGCAGGACTTAGTAATATAATATTCAACTCCTGCGGCAAAAGCGGGAGCTAGTTGTATACTAAGCTAACCTCGCGGAGAAAATAAACTATGTATCCCCGATACTTATATTACTGCCCTCGCATAAGCATAATATTCACGTGGACGTGAATACGAGCAATCAAAGACTCTTCGGTAGGCATAAGCTAGGGCAACCGGGCCGGTATAGGGCCGAAGTCGAGCTAATTATCCGCAGAGAAGAAATACGGCTCGTCGGCGCGGCGTTTTTTATCCTTTTGATAATAACGCGCACAAATGCCATCGCAATCGATCTTCATCTAGAACCAACTCTCTTAGCATCGATTGTAAAACTGCATTTGGTCATTATCCAGCTCTATCTAGAACTCGCAGAGGATAGCCTTATCGCGACTAGTTAAGGCGCAAGCTTCTAGATCTCTATTCCATACCGGATCTTATGCGTGGAATACCGCTGACTCTTTAGGTAGAATCCTCACCGGACTCCGAATACATCGTGGCGGCCTCAACGATCGAGTTTGCCTTTAAGATCATCTCGGCCGCCCTCCTATGCCAAGAGCTAGACCACGGCGACCAGTCCTCGGCCGTGCAGAAGGCAGCCTCGAGCGATAACGAACAGGGCCCTCATCCACGGAGTCATTACTATCGCCCTCGTCCCCGTCCCCTAGGTCAGAGTCACACTCTACCCCTATTTACTCCAGGTACCTGCGTGGCCAAACGGGCAAAAGCAGCAGGTTAAAATAGTCCTCGGCGTCAATATCGGACTCCAAGAACTGGCCCCAGTCATCTCCTTCCTTAACTATCCCATCCCCATCTGGAAGCCCACTCGGCCGCGGTCGATCTTAGCTCGCATCTACATTCTGTGGTTAGCCCGAAGTACTGCGACCATTAAGTAAGAATATCTGCCACAGGCCCCTCCGAACCTTTAAACGCGCCGACTTGAGATATTAAGGGAGACAGTGACACAGTCTCGCCTGCACGGCGTCGTGAACGATAGCCGCGCTAGATAGCAGCCCGCTTAGCCCTCGCCCCGGCCTTAGAAGGATCATCTTGCGAGTCCTTCCCGGCCCTATGGAACCTAGCAGCCAAGTAAGAGTAATCCAAACCAGTTGTGCTGCTTCGGACAATAGATGGGTCAGAATATGAGGCGATTGGATGGACCGTTGGCTGCACGGGAGGTGAGGGAGCTAGAGCACGAAAACGCCGCGTGCTTTATTGGGTTAGTGGAATTGGAGTCCCCAGCACTACGTGCGGCTGGCTAATTGACTCTCCGAATAAACTCCTAGCTGTATGAAGTTGCCGTAGCTTTAATGGCGATATAGGCTGGGTTCCGGATCTCTCATTAGGAGGCGATAGGCCAGCATCTCCGTCGGTTCTTTTCGGGGCAGATCTCTCAGCTGAGGAAGGACAGGCGGCCAGGTTCCTCAACGTCAGGACCGCACCTTTGGACCTGGCACGCTTAATCAGGTTAGGGAGGCATATAGACTATACCAATGATGTCAGTTACCTCGGAATTGCGCTGGTCCCGGCATTCCAGGCATATTGTAGTTTAATTAGCAGATTTCCTCCTGCTAATGAAGTCACTTGCTGGTTTTATTTGGTTGCAAGACGGGCAATGGACTCCAAAATCAGATCCAGGGCTCAGATTACCCCTAGAATCGGAATCCATCCTCAGTCATACGGTGCATCGGGATCGATAATGGAAGAAAGGTTACTTGGCCAAGCAAACGAACAGATCGCCAGGCAAATTTGGCGATGGTAAACAAAGAAGTAAACAAAGAAGCAGTGACAGATAGTGGCTGGAGGATACCCACCTTTTTTTAGAGCCGCCAACCAATCCAGCCTTCTTTAGCGACCGGTAATACAAAGTTTGGACCAATCAGATTCCGAGAAACTTATTTATCCCTATCCGCACCAAACCCTCATCATTCGGGAAAACTTATGGATTAACAGGAGAGGCAAGCCGGTCGCGGCTTGCGCATAGAGCCTTGAGGAACGAAGATGGAGAGGGTGGTTTTCATAGTGCTTTACAGCATTGATGGCCGAGTCTGCTAAGGAGATTTTCACAAGTGTTATTCATAAGGTTACGTGGGGCCGTCTTTGGTGGCTTACACTTGAAGTCCAGGGTATCCTGGTGGCGCAGTTTGAAACGCTATGCCCTGCAACGTCATAATACTATAAAAAGCAAAGATGGTATGAAAGGGCGGAGAAAATGAGGGGATGGTGAGACAAGCATGATGAAATATTCCAAAAATTTGATCATAAAACAACCAGGAATATTCCTTCAAAAGAAGACACATTCGATATCAATCAATCAACACACTGCTGCTTGCTGCTCATCATTCCACTTTTGACCGTTCAAGCACGCTCGGTTCGACACGTTGCTACACAGAGCATCTAAAGCTCCGGAAACTAAATTATGGCAACCTCCACAGTTCAAGTCGAGTTCATTTGCCAATTTGGCGCCAGGCAATTCACACACAACCACAGCATCGCCCGAAGTCTTGTCATCGAGGCGAATCGTGCCGGACGAGATGCCGAATACAACGAACGGTTCGCGCAGGCCATGATGCCTCTTATGAAGGAGCATGAATCAGCATGTCGCAGTGCCTCGGGGGCTTTCTGTGAATGCTGCGGGCGGTTTGCGACAGACATCCTACAGAGTCCAATATCTATGTTGCACGGGGATAAACCTCGCATTGTAGTTTGGGTCACCTCCTTGTGTGGAAGCGGGCAGTATGAGATCCAGATGCGACAGGAAATGCAATTAATGATGCAGGAAATGCGGCAAGAGGAGGAGATGCTTGGTGAGGTTTTGGGACACACTGATTGCCTGGAGGTCAAGCTGTGCAAGGTATGCGGCACGACTGTGGGAGTGAAGCGGTGCGATAGATGTCGTGCAGTGGCATATTGCGGCAAAGACCACCAAAAGGCGGACTGGAAGGTTCATAAGAAGGCGTGTGTGCCGAGAGAATGTCAGCAGACAAGGAGAGCCTGGAAGGAGACGGGGACAACATCAGAGATTGTGGATGGAGTGAGGGAACAGACAAGTTGGGTTCACATTATGGTTGATGAATAGGGCAAGCTGCATTGTTATGTACTTTCCTGATGAAAATAATTGCAACAGACTACCATTTATGTAGTTATTCCTTTTCCAGAAATTTTTTGGTGGGTTGACGGCTTCGATGTGGCCAGTTTGGCGAATCTGATGGCAAAGCGACAATTCAATCAAGGACAGGCGTCGAAAGGTTTATCAAATATTGGTTTTGGATTGGATTGGGTGATGTTGATCACATATGTAGGTATCTGCGGGAGATGGGGTCCTTTCAAGGGTATGCCGGCACATCCTCGTCGAGGTAGTGTAGGAAGCGAGGGGCCCTAAAACACAATGCAAGATTGAAAATGTCATGCGATGGAGACGCAACCTTGCGTCTGTAGAATCATGTATCCATCATCACCAAATGACTAGTTCGCCTCTGTAAGGTATGTGTGGGAAAGGACAGAAGGCATCGAGTTGCGGGCGATTCCGGGCCGGGGGCTATTGTAGGAGGGAGCATCAAAGGGCAAAGTGGAAGATTCACAAGAAGGTCTGCATGCCCAAGGATGAGTAATGTGGGCGAGGAGGATTTGCGTACTTTGGGGGATATTGATGGCCGCCACTGGTGGATGGACAACAGATATCTCAGTCAATTTGTTGCTTTACAAAGTGACCATTTGTTGCTACAATAAGGGGATTTTTCGAGTGGATCCCTATTCAACTTCCTGATGAAAAGCATCATGGACATATCACTGCCCGCGTTTGTCTGGCTCTCGAGAGGTTTGCGAGGGTTCGAGGGGCCATTGGGGAGGGGTGCGGGAGTAGACATGATACACTGGAGCATTGGCTGTTGCAAACGAGCCAAGAATACCCGAGACGAACGTTAGAGGCAATAGGACGGTAGATACCGCGGTAGGGAACAGCAGAATAGGAAGTGAGAGAGGTGACGATGGCTTGGTCTCTATATGGATATAGATGCCGTGGTAGTTCTCGCGGGCCGCAGTATGTAGGGTGCGGGGTTCGGCAGATTAGAGCCCAGACGAAGGTCCGGGAAAGCTTCATGTTTCAAGTAGATGAAGAATGCGGGGTTTGGGTCATGAGCAAGGTCGATCTGGCGGCAGAGACGTCATCGAAAGTGATGTATGTCAAATGCCAGAAGTGCGATGTGACTGTAGGGGATGGAGTAATGTCTTTTTCAGTCAAGCAGGTGAATGAAGGCGAAGTGCCGACATGGAATCAGCTGATATCGGGGTAGCAACGGTTTCAGCTTGAGTGTGTCACCGACTTGAAGGATGGGAGTTGCGGCGCCACAAAGGGCAACATCGGCAGTTGAGCAAAGAGTCTGGGTTGTAGGCATACAGGAAGGGTTGCGGGTGGTTAAGGGGACTATTAGCGGACCGCTGGGATACTCCAGGAACCAATGCCGTATTAAGGAGCATAATCATCATCATCGTCCAGAAGCGAAATCGTGCAACTAAAGGGAGTCCGACGCGGAAAGCCTTGTGATCCACCGTCCCGCCTGGAGTCATTGATGTCGAGAAGGCAGCAGCAGGATGGATAGTCCAGCGGCGAAACCACATGAGGCGGTTGCTCACGTGGGAGCTTGCTCGTCGTCAGCTGGGAGCGGACAAGGGGGTAATGATGTAAGCTTGTGGGAGAGAGAGCAGGAAGATGGGATGACAGGAGTCGGTGTAGATGTGGTGGCGGTTGCCGAAAAGGAGCCCAGCGCACGGGGCAAGAGGCTGGGACATTCATCAAGATACCATTCACTGGCGAATGCAGCATCAAGGTTCCGACAGGTTCTGCCGAAGGAGCCTGAGGTTGAAGATACCGAATGGAGGCAGCATGCGGAAGCAATCGCAAGGTCGTTGCCCAGAAGACCTCCGCGAGGTGGCTTGCGGTCAAATAGAGCACGGAAGTCTCATGATACGGCCAATACTGGAGGTTCCGCGCGACATCTGCCATCGGTTCAGCTTGATGATAGAGAGCTTCGAGGGACGGGGGGAGTTGCTGGACCGGGGTCGTCGGCATGGCAGCCCTCCTTGCTCAGTGAACCTGGCGCACCGGAGGCGGCGAATTCTGAACCCCCGCTCTTTCATCGACACTTTTTGCCTCGGGAGAGGGGTCCTGAAGATGATGAGCCGGGCGGTACGGCGGCGGTTAGCGGCGCTTCGCTCCTTCGACGGAATGCAGCATACACGCCCGGGCCTATCGAACCCAAGCAATTGCAGGGCACCCGGCCTATCCAGTGCAAAGAGCCGGAGGCCGCGGCGGGGAATACGCACATAGTCGGACGGTCGTCGCCGGGGCTGCCACATCAGACGGGTTTTGAAGAAGCGAATGAGCCATCGAGAGAAGAACTCGCGGATTCGAGGCAGAGAGACCGTCCTCCTAGCCGGGACGAGCGCCCGAGGAAACAGGTTCGAACTGGAACCGGAAGGCAGAGGAGACGGGAGATGTAGGCCGAAGACTTGGCGAGCGTGCTCCGCTTTTTAGAGGAAGACTTTGCCGTGAAGGAGAGATTATCTAATGATTAGACGTGGTATATGCTAATACCGCACGAGAGGAAGGTATCGACTATAAGAGACTTCTATAAAGCGTTCCATAATGTAAGCACTTTGCCGATATGGACCTACGGGCTATGCTACTGTAAGCGCGCGAAAAAAGAATTAAGAGAGGTGTGTGACGGTCAAGGTTCCCAACGTAGTAAACCGTAACCGAATTGGTTTATGTTGGCAGTTGTAACGGGGCGTAACGTACTGAGCGTAGGGTGGCGAATCACGTCTGATAATATCAAGAAGTATTCTTGAGTAATCAAGTTGTATTAAAAGCTAGAGAACTAGATTGACAGGAAATGTGCGAATGAGGGACTTTATATACTACATCTCTTTGTACGGGAGCGACATCAGAAAGTCGCTCCTGGGGTGTTGGAGCGAAACGGGTGGTCGCTCCTTTCGTGATTGGTTGCTTTCCTGGGGGTCACGTGCAAGGGCAGTGGCGAGTTCTCGTGTGATGGGGGTTGTAACACTATAGAACTGTTGCCTATTGTCTTAGTAGGTAGCTAGCTAGCCGCTGGGGAGGATGCTAGAGGCGGCGGCGCCGCCAGCGACGAAGACGGTATAAAAAACAAGACGCAACAATTTCTAATAAGGGTAGCGAACCATATATTCACAGAGCAGCCCCTATTACAAGTTAAGGTCATTGCCTATCTTCTAGGGTACCCAAGCGAGTTCATAAACAGCAGCGCCTAGGCATACCTTAATATATCTCTACTTTATTAGCACATCTTCTAATAGTAGCGACACCTCCGGCAAGAGAGCAGCACAGCGGTCACAGACGCTTCTATAGATAAGTCGATCGTCGTGGAAGAAGCAGGCTAAAGAATCAGCTTCGCTGAGGCTTATCACCATCGTGGAGATATCCTGCGAGGTCTATGCCTATATGACTACGTTTCGCTCGTCTGGCTCTAATGTATTAGTAAGAACAGAAGTTCCAGTACTTAGGGAGAGGTGCCATTTGAGAGCACTTAGGCGCCTGGGAAACACTGGGTGTAGGTGCTACGACGGCTAGGAAAGCATGCCATCATCTGCCTTAACAGGTATTTAAGCTAAGATTTTAAACAAGACGACAAAGAGGAGTCATGCCATCGTAGGTATATGTGTGGCGACGACCTAACCGAAGGTGGTTGAAGGGACTAACTCTCGTGCTGAAGAGCAGCTATACAGTATCTTGCCCTGTTTATGCCATGGGAAACATTCTTAGGCGAAGAGCGAGACGATATCAACGACATATGGGCGCGGGCATAGGCAGCGCTATCTCCGAGAATCTTATGCCTCATCGGTAATATATAACTGCTCCGTTGATCCGCCGAAGACATAAAGCGGGACGCTAAGTAATAGGCGGCCTCATCCGGCGACGGTAAAACCATAGCTCTACATACCAATAAGGAGGGGGCGGGCGATATAGGCGAAGGGACCGGGCCGCTATACCAGTCTGGTAACATAGGAAACACAGCGCAGCTTCTCGATATCATCAGAAGTGCAGCAGGCACGAACCAAGTTATAGCTAGGTCGCCAGAGCTCCTAGCAATAACGCAGCAGCTCTGCCACTTTTAATAATTAGCATTATGCTTAACGGCCGAGCTCTAGGCCACTATGACGCCTGAAGGGGGGCCAAAACGGATTAATATGCCAAGGCATATATATTCTAGCGCTAGAGTGCCGCCACAGGATCAGGTCAAAGCAATCAAGTCGCAGCAAATATATACTTCTAAGGAGAGGGTAAAAATAATCTAGGGCATATAAAACATAGCCTTAGCCCATAGGACTAGTCGCAGTGCAGCGGCGCATAGCATGCTTACTGGCTTTAGGGAAGAGGATATCCAGATAATAATGGCGGACTCTAAGGAAATAGTAGGCAACGCGGATCCAAGTATATAGGTCTACTTCGGCCTATTAACCTCTTTCCTCAAAGCTAGTAAGGATCTAGTAACATATCTAACGCTTAATAAAAGACAGGTAATCGCTTTCTTAATAATATGCCACTAGCTAGACATAATTCATTGCGGGGAGAAGGGCGACGCAGATCAACTCTACTAATTCGTCAGCAGCAAGGGTAGAACTGGCAAGTCGCGCGTCATTAAGGTACTCGTCGAGCTTTTTACTAAGAAGGGCATCTCAAATCATCTACTAATCATAGCGATATTAGGGACGGCCGCCACTCAGATCAACAACATCACGATCCACTCTGCCTATAGGTTCACAAAAGACTAAGGCGCAGGCATAAACCTAGCCAAAGATCTCAATAAGGTATAGCTACTAAAATAGGCAAAGCGATTTATCTATAGCTAATCTTAAATAGACTAGTAGGAAAAAGATATACTTATTATTAATGAGGTAAGCATACTTAAAGTATAAATACTATACGCTATAAATAAGTAGCTCTATTAACTATATAGATCGCAATAGGATTTTAAAGGGATTTCTATTATTCTCTTTTATAAAGACTTTTATTAATTCCGCCTAGTCTAAGACTAATTAATCCTCCTCCCTAGCATAGCTATCTTATAAGATATAAATAACTTATTTAAGGCTAAGTAATAATACTAGCATAATAAGATATATATATTATAAAAAAAATTTATAATAGTTATTATATTAAATAAATAAATATACACTGCTAAAGATTTAAAATTATAGAGATTACTAAAGCAAATCTAATTAGGCATATAGGACTATATAGATTTAGACCTCCTTAACTTAAGATACTACTATAAAGGTAAATAGATCCTATAGGAATTAAGTATTATTATAATAATACTATTAAATAAGAACTAATAGAATCTAAATATAAAGGTAACCTTAATATTCTAGGTCTAATAGTAGTCTATAATACGCATCTTTATCTCTAGGCATAGATAAAAGAATAGCCTATTAATAGAGAAAGAAGCTATTATAATCTTAAATTAGGGTAATAATAATATAATATTAACGTACATGATAAGCTTATGTCCCAGACAAGTATGTGTCCCAAAAATCCCTCAATCTCTCTCTCTTCCATTTGATCAATTAATTCTCAACCACTAAACATATCTGAATTCAATAGCGAGGGTAATATACTTCTTGCCCTTCAAGCGCTTCAAAATAACCCAAAATTACGCATCCGACGCGCTGCATCAATCTACAATATCTGCCCTAAAAAGCTAGGTCGCCGCCAGAAAGGCATGCAATCTCGACGCGATTGGATTCCTAAATCACGTAAACTATCTGATCTAGAGGAACAGATCATTATTCAGTTTATTCTCGACCTAGATTCGCGAGGATTTCCCCCGCGACTGCGTAGTATTGAAGAAATGGCCAACCGATTGCTCGCCGACCGCGACGCGCTACCCATCGGCAAGCGCTAGGCTTCCAACTTCATCAAGCGGCACCCGGACCTTAAGACGCGTTTTTTTCGGAAATACGACTACCAGAGAGCCAAGTGCGAAGATCCAACTATTATCCGTAACTGGTTTACGCTTGTGGCGAACACGATCGCGAAGTATAGCATCCAATTAGAAGATATCTACAACTTTGACGAGACTGGCTTTATGATGGGCATAATTCAAAGCGGAATAGTCGTCACAGGCACAGATAGGCGTGGAAAGCCAAAATTAGTGCAGCCTGGAAACCGGGAATGGATTACAGTTATCCAAGCGATCAATGCAGAAGGCTAGGCGATCCCGCCGTTTATCATCGGTGCGGGCCAATATCACCTCGCCAACTGGTACCGAGAAAGCAACCTCCCGGGCGATTGGGCTATTGCGACGACCCAAAATGGCTGGACAGATAACGAGACTAGTCTAGAGTAGCTAAAGCACTTTGACCGGTATACAACCAATCGATCAATTAGTTCCTATCATCTCTTGATCCTCGATGGCCACAAAAGTCATCATTCTATCGATTTTGAGAGATATTGCCAGGATAACAACATCATCACGCTCTATATGCCGCCTCATTCATCTCATCTACTTCAGCCCCTTGACGTCGGGTGCTTCAGCGTGCTCAAGAGCGCTTACGGTCAAGAAATAGAGCATCTGATCAGATGCTCTATAACCCACGTTTCAAAGACCGAGTTCTTTCCGGCCTTCCACGCCGCATTTCAGGCCACCATAACAGAAAAAAATATCAAGTCAGCCTTCAGAGGAGCTGGGCTTATTCCTCTTGACCCGGAAAGTGTGGTCTCGAAGCTTAATGTGCAGCTACGGACTCCAACGCCTGCCGAGGAGGTGGCTGAACCCTTGACCCCTTGGGTCTCAAAGACCCCAAAGACCGTGCTTAAGGCTCAATCTCAGTCAGAATACCTCGAGACACGAGTTAAAAGGCATAAAAGTAGCTCCCCAGAGTCAATTCTAGAAGCTATACGGTCTTCTTCTAAGGGAACAAAGATAGTTATGCATAAGGTTGCCTTACTCGAGGCCAGGGTCAAAGATCTTGAACAGGCAAATGAGATACTAAGCCGGCGCCGGAGGGCAAAAAGGACTAGACTACAGAAAAGAGGGGTAATGACAATAGAGGAAGGAAGGCAGGCAATTAATCAAATGGATGTTAATGCGCAGGTAGTGGCCGAATCGTCGCGGAGTAGTGGTCAAGGGAGGTCAGCGCGACCGGGGGTTCGGCATTGTGGTATCTGCGGCAAGCCTGGTCATAATGCAAGAACCTATCAGGTAGTGATTAAGACGTCTAGGGAAGAGTATAGTGAGTAGTTTTAATTAATCAAATGGTTTATGGTGTTTTTATAGCGATTTCTAATATAAAGGGTAAAGATTTTTAGGACACATACTTGTCTAGGACATAAGCTTATCATGTACGTTAATGCCAATTATCTTTATATTTATGCTAGGGATACCTATTATTATAAACTATAATACCTATTAAGGGCTAAAGCTAATAAATAGGGCCAACTACTTAGCGGTAGAGGGTATTATTAATAAGGCATACCTAAGGCATTAGATCTCGGCTAATATAATAATCTACTTTAGGCTACTAGTAGGGATAATCCTAGAGTTAGAAATAATAAGAGACTTCTACTTCGTCAAGATGCCACAGGGCATAATCCTCTTAATGCCCATAAGCATTAAGATATAATACTAGCGGAAATAGCTATGGCAAAAGAACAATATCAGCCAAAAGGATCTACTATGCGCGGCGGCCTTTACCTACATAGACTACAAAATGCAGGGCAGGATATTCAAGTACATAGCTCTAAAGCTACGAAAGATATAGATAATAAATATCGATAGACATATTATCCCCTCGCAGTATAACCTATATAGCCTATACATTTAGCTATCGCATTATTAGACGCTAGACAGCATCATGCTAATGTCCAAGGTGCGGGAGAGAGACCTAGTGGGAAATAGGGTCCCCGAAGAAATAACTACGGCGCAGGCGAGACTGGAGAAACTGAGCGACAGGACGGTTCGGGAGGCGTTGCGCCTGTTTGATGGTTTGATGATGAATGGGAGAGGGGGATCAGGCGGCGGCGGGCGGCTGGGAAACGCGCTTCCTAGGACAAGACACAGGGAGAAGAAACAAGGCACCGACGACCAATCATGACGGACTTTGAAACGCATCCTGGTCAATTTTTTGGAGCCAATCAGAAGCGGGAATTTGAGGGGTGAGGGCGGGGCATAGACCTTTCGTTCCTCAAGGCATATTATTTGAATCCTGCAAGCGGACAAGAAAAAGAAAGTATGTTGGTGAGGGATTGGATATATCAAAGGATCAGGGGAAATCTAAATGGAAAAAGACTACAGGGATGGAAGAACTCAGTTTTCTAGGAGAGCGTGTGTCAAGAGTGTCAAGAAAACATTTCACAGTATTTTCAAGTCATGGGTCGTCGGGCGCTTTCAGTCGAGGAAAAGAGAGCACGAGCTCGGGAACGCATGCGGAAGCGCCGGTTTACGCAGCTTGAAAAACGACAGATCGAATACGCGCAAGACTGTTCGCACTACTCTACCGTCCGCCTGATCAACAATACCGACGACACACCCCCAATTGTTGGAAATATGATTGTGCCTGGTCCAGGTTAGGCTTTCTCCATTAATGTTTTCGTTTTCTTTCTTTCTTCTTCTTTTTTTTTTTTTTTTTCTTCCAAATATTTGAAATTACCCTCTGATTTAACTATAGTCCAAACCAACCAGTTGGATCATCAAGAAATTACCCTGTACCCTGGCGGCAACCTCATGTTGGAGGAACCACGGGTACACACCTTCCTTTGTCATCACACTTTCTTGGCATACAAGTGTTAAGAAAGTGACCCTACCTACACCGAATTCCCTAACAAGTGCACAATAAACGCTCTAATCTGCGCTTTGCGCAGCTGCAAACTGCGGCGATGGCTTCGTCGATGACGAACCCGCCTGCTGCCCCGGACCCCTTCGATCTGGGGATCCACACTCCCGCCAATCTCAATCGAGGAGCCCGTGCAGCCCTCTTGCAGAACAGCCCGGCGGCCGTCAACGCCCCCGTTGGTGTTTCACCTCGACCCGGGCGGACGGCCCAGACACCATCTTCACCACTCATCACCGCCACCACTGCTATAGCTACGGAAGGAACTACACGCGAATACGCCTCACCGATCCTCGAACAACGACCAATTTCTATCATCGAGTCGGCCAATAATCTCGCGCGCGAGCGCATCGAAGAATACAACGCCAAGTTAATAGTCTTCCAGGCCTTTTGCGCCAAGTTTAAAGAAGCGGCCCAGTAATTCATCACCGGACCGCAAAAGCATTTCGCTCAACAATTCGCCGTCAGCTTCCTTGACTCCTAGAAGCGGGAGCTCTCCAGCAACGGATCTACCTCTAAGCCCACATACAGCAGCGTCACTACCGCCTCGCCTCCGGTTATAGGCGACCATCGGGCCCACCCGCCTTAGTAATATCGTTAGCAACAACAGCAATAGCGCCAATAGACTCATCCACCTCATCGTCAGGGGCAACCGACGACCACCGCCCCACCCCGATAGGATCTCCGCGTCTTTATCCGTCTAGAACCCGAAGCTCCGGCCCGGGCTTAGAGTAGCTATGCGATCCGGACTCTTATTCGGGAGAAACTCGGTGCCGTTTCGGATAAGATTCGATAAGTATTTTAAGTTAGGTCTAGATAGGCCGTCTAGACTGCCGACCCCGAGACCCGCGACTTCCTCGTGGAAAAGCAGGCCGAGTGGGCGACTGAATTAGGGGCTACGGCAGTAGAAACGAATAAGGAATGGTTCACCTATGTAGTCTTAGACCTTCCCATAAAACTGATTGACTTTCGTGGTAATGAGGTGGAAAGCGATAGTATTATTAGCGACGAGATCGAAATTCAGACCGGACTCAAACCTATTAGTATACGCCCTATGCGAGTGTCAGACAACCCCTTGACTAAGACCTTACTTGTGTCCTTCTTGAAGCCTATAAAGAGATACTAGTCTCTCTTTGGCAGCCGCGCGGCCAGACTCCTCGATAAGACTAACCGCCTCAGACAATATGAAACATGCTGGGGCTATCATTTCTCCCGTAACTGCCATAGGCAGCCAGTCTGCCAACGCTGCGGCAAGACTAGACACGGCGCAGACGACTATGCTGCATCAGAGCAGTGCATCAACTGCTTGGGTCCTCATCCGGCCAGCTTCCGAGGGTGCCCTGCTCGGCCTAGGAAAGTGCACGGCGTCTTCCGCCGGCTCACCAGAGAGCAACGAGAACATATCCGGGCAGTGGGCGCACAGATATACCGACAACGTCACCTAGAATCACGACTAGAAACTCAACAAGACAACGCGACTATTCTATAAAGAAACGATAGCACGTCGTCTAAGCAGCCGAGCGTTCGCTCTCCAAGCCCAGCGGCATCAGGCGCACCGTCGTGTATCATAATGGCCACGACCCCCAAGGCCGGCTACGCAGGGGAGGAGGAGCCCGAGCAACCCAGACCAGGCTCACCAAGGAAACGGCGAATTATACTCATCACCCATACTAATAACTAGGAATAAGTACTCACGGACTTGAAAAAACGATAGGAAGCCGCTTAGGATCTTCTAGGCCAACATCGGCAAGATCCCTCCGGCCCATGACTGCGCCCTGGCGCTGGCCGACTCTGAACGATACGATATCGTCCTTCTGCAGGAGCTATAGACGGCCCACATAGACAGCCGCTGCTTAACTAAAACCCACCCGGCATACGACACGTTCACACCTGTCGAGATATGGGATAGTAACAGCACTCGGCCGAGAGTCATGATATATATCCGAAGAGACCTAAGGCTCCTGGCTGATCAGATCAGGCCCTCCCAGACTCGAGATATTCTCTAGCTGGTAATTAACGGCATGACGATAGTCAACTTCTATCGTTAGAACGATAAGCATAACGCCCTAGAGATACTACTGCAGTGGCCTATCCCAGGACGCTGCCTCGTTACTGGCGACTTTAATGCTAGATACCGTAGTTGGCAGATAGGCCTTATTACCAACCGCGGCCAAGAGATCGCAGCCTAGTTATTAGAAAACGACCTAAACCTACTCAACTCTCTAGACATCCCAATAAACCCATACGGCAATACGATCGATCTCGCCTTTACGAATATGCCATTGGCCGAGGCTATCGTCGAGGACTATCTCGCCACTAGCTCCGACCACTTCACGCTTAGCCTAACGCTGCCCGACGTCAGGCCAGCTCCGACTCAGCCGGGCAAGGTACGGGTAACAACAGACGACGAGCTCAAGCGATTTATAGAGATCGTAGAGCTCGGGGCCATAAGAATCCCCCTCGCGAACTCGACCCTAGCGGGCCTAGATAAGCTAGCCTCCGCACTCGTGAATCTCCTGATATTGGCAGCGAAGGCAGCCGGATGGCCTTCACGGAAGAGCACGCGTTCTGCTCCGTGGTGGACCGAGGAGTATATCGGCGCCGCCGCGGCTTTCCGTGCTATTAGAAGACTCTACCCTCGCGGCTTCAATCAAGATATCTAGATCGCCAAGAGGGACCTCTATCGCGTAGTCCGCCGGGCTAAAAGATAGTATTAGCGAAGCCTCATCGATAGTTTCTCCGACAGCAGTACTATTTTTAAAGCTATTCGCTAGCTAAAATCTCCAGGACCTTTCTAGCCCCCACCGCTGCAGGTCGACGATGTTATATACGAGTCTTAGATAGACAAGGCCCATGCACTTCGGCAAGCCACACTAGAACGACGGACTATGGAAGACGACATCACAAACCCTTAGATATCAGTCTCTTCTCCTAGATCGATCCCATTCCCGCTAGAGATTTCGCCGGATGAGGTTCAGTATACGACTCTTCACATAGGCAATACATCTCTAGGATCAAATAATATCACGGTAGATCTCCTCAAAGCTATATGGCACATCATCGGGACGCACGTCTGCCGCTTATTTGAAAGATGCCTGACGATAGGCCACCACCCGAAACCATTTAAGGAGGCGGAAGTGGTCATGATCGCTAAACCCGGACGCCGCGACCTCACGTCGCCAAGGGCCTAGCGACCTGTCTCTCTGTTCTCCTGCCTTAGCAAAGGGCTGGAACGTCTGATCGCACGCCGTCTATCGTGGGCAGCTGTCCACTACAGCGTCCTTCACCCACAGCAAGCCGGGGCTCTCCCCAAAAGGCCAGCAATAGACCTGGTGGCCGCCCTGATCCATGATATCGAAGAAGCGTTTATACGCAAGAAGGTGGCCACCCTGGTCACGATAGACATCCAAGGTGCTTTCGACACCATTATATGCAACAGACTGGTCTTACGTCTTCGCGAACAAGGCTAGCCTAACCATCTGGCTAGATGGGCCGAGTCCTTCATAAGGGATCGATCAGCCCGTGTCAGGTATTAAGATACCCTTACCCCCTTCACCCCTCTCCAGTGCGGCCTCCCCCAAGGCTCACCGGTATCGCCGATCGTCTTCCTGCTCTATACCGAACCAATCTACCGACTGGGCAACCCCCAAGGCCGCTTCGGCTACGCAGATAACACGGCCATCCTATCCATAGGCGACACAGTGGACGAGAGTGCTGCCATGGCATCTAGCGCCATCGCGGAGATAGTGCGTTAGGGCGCGGAAAATGGCGTGTCCTTCGACCCGAAGAAGACTAAAGTTATGCACTTCTCCCGCGGCAAACTCAGGACGGCACCGGCAGTACGTCACGGCGATATCGACAAACACCCCGAGTCAGCTCTACGCTAGCTTAGCATCTGGCTCGATAGCAGGCTGTCATTCCGGATCTATGTCGAAAAGTAGGCGGCGAAGGCACAGGCCATCGCCTACCACCTGCGAGGACTAACCAACACGATATATGGTCCTCTCCCGAGCGCCATGCAAAGCGCCGTCAGAGCATGTGTCGAGCCAGTGCTACTGCATAGCTCCGAGGCGTAGTACCCGGGCAGGACTAGGCCGCGGTGGACTTAGCCAGCCAAGGATATGCCATTAAGTAATCAGCATCTCATATAAAGAATGACGAAAGCTATAAACCAGGCCATGAGAGCCATACTTCCCGTCTAGAGGACAACACTAATCGCTACTCTCCACCGAGAAAGCGGGATACCGCCGGTTGATTAGCTACTTGAAGCAAGGCGACTCAGATTCTCGGCGCGACTTAAGTCGCTTAATGAGGCTCACCCTCTGGCGAGTCGGACTCGCCCGCCTAGCCAACCTACTTACCATAATCTCATTAAGCGGAAATATTAAGTATAGGTAGAAAGCAGCTTCAGGACACGTCTCTATCGCACAGACGAACTCTTTGCACCCTACGCGCGGCCAAAGCTCGTTCAGCGACGCTTCCATCAAGAACAAATAGCGCCGCTATAGACAGCGTCGAAAGAGCAATCGGCTAATACCTTCTCTCGCTGGGTCGAGTCACTCGACTCGCATACCTTGGTTGTGTACTCGGATGGCTCTCTATCCTCGGAAGGAGCTGCGAGCTACGGCTTTACCATCCACCAGAATAACACCCCTATCCTCGACGGATCCGGCCGGCTTAGACCGGCCGAGGTCTTCGATGCCGAAGCGGCGGGAGCATTAGAGGGTTTAAAGGCCGCCCTGAATCTGCAAGAATCATCAGCCCGAGACATCTTTATCTGCCTAGATAACCTCGCTGCTGCTACATACCTGCGAGATATACCATCAGACTCCTCCCAGGAGGTCTTCCTCGAATTCCAAGCCTTAGCAGCATCGCATGGTGCTACGAAAGTACGCTGGGTACCGGGTCATACCAACATTCCCGGCAACGAACAAGCCGATAAACTGGCAAAAGCAGCATCCTCGCTGCCCGAGCCCGAGGGCGCTAGGCCAACGCTGGCCTACTTACGAAGACTCGCGAGGCAGAAACCAAGAGAAGCATTCGAAGCCTGGTGGTCTTCCGCCTCCCCCGAGCAGTACAAGAGATTAAATCTCAAGGCAATAGTAGCCTGCCCTCCGGAGCTATCGCTCCCGCGTATAGTCTTACACTACTTACTCGCCGCAAGGTCCCTCCACGGGGATATTGCCGCATACCACGAGAAGTTCAATCACAGCGAAGTACGAGTGGCCTGCTTATGCAACCGATGCAAATCACCTGACTATATCTTCTATTATAGAAAGGTGCCGCCACGGCATCGAGTGAGGCTCGCTCCCTCACCAAATACGGCAATAAGTCTAGCGTTAGGGAAAGACTTTAATAAGTTAGTTAAGTTAGCTAAGATAAGCGCCTTCTTTAATAGGATCTGCCCTCGCTACTGAGCGAGACCGACTCGAGACGTACTGGCGTCTGCTCCCTCCCTTATCTTCTCTTATATTCCTTTATTACCTCTTACTATTATCTAGGCTCGGCCAGATAGAGAGCCGCAACGCTCTCCATCCGACTATGGCCATCGGCAACCACGGCCTCCCGATATGACTGCCCTAGTTATGAGCTGCCCCGCGGCTACTATTTACTAGCCGTGCCTAGACCACCCGCTGACGGGTAACAGGCTCGATGTAATGCGCCATTTGTGCCGATGACATGCTGGATAGGGGACGCTATATGGTCAAATTATAGGTAGACTCCCGTAGCTCAGCACGTCCTGTGCTCCCTTAGGAGACTTCTGGGGCCTCACGGCCCCCCGGACGAAAAATATACATACATACATATAGATACTTCTTAGCCCTATATGAAGCCGTAGCCTCGTTGGTACCTGCTATCGCGGCCTAACGCACACCAACCCTCGGCAGGATAACGCGCTCCCTCTGCACCCTATCGCGACGCGTCAATTTCGCTGTCAACAAGACATGGCACCAGCGACAAGATGTCGGACTTGCCACCACCCTCTACACCGGCGAGCCTTTCGCCGGTGATTTCGACGCCTTGCCCCACGCCACTTTTTCCCTCTGCGTTCTCGCGACTGTCTCAACCAAGGACCGTGGCTAAGCAGCTCGAGGAGGCTTCGGTCGGGGAGCTGCCCCCTAACCCGACTATTGAGGATCTACCGAAGGTCGTCTGGGAGAACCGCCGCTTCGTTCAAGAAGCTTCGCTAGCTCGGAAAGGTGCAAAAGGCAGAAAAAGTTGGATCAGATCGCACGGCATGTTCTTCATTGAATTGAATCACCAGGATCAGCCCATCGGTCATGTGTGGTGCTGCAGCCGATGCGATACGAAGGGTCGGCCAGAATTCTTCTCAGTACAAGCGACATCTTCTGCAGCAGATCATCTTCGCAAGTATGAATCTATCCTTTATACCAACATATCCCATATACTGACTTGCACAGAGCCCATCGGATCACCCCAGCGAGTCAATTAAGCCCTAGCGACGATAGCGCGATCGATCTCCAGTCCCATGCAACCCCCAAACGACCACGGCTTGACCAGAGCATGATACCAAAGGCAAAGGTCAAAGCTGTACAAGAACTTAGTGTTGGGTTCGTTATTGACAGTGATGTGCCCTTCACAATATTCGAGCACAAGTTTCTGAAGGAGCTCTTCTATCAGTTCGACCATGAATTAGCACTCCAAATTCCTTGGAGTAGCAGTTCTATCACCAGAGAGCTTCAGAAGATCTTCGAGTCTAAGGCGGATATCATCAAAGCGGAGCTGGGCAGCGCCCTAACGAAAATACACATTAGCTTTGATCTCTGGATATCACCGAACCGTCTTGCGATAATAGCAGTTTTTGCACACTTCATCGACAAATTCGGGGACCAACAATCCAGGCTGCTCGCTCTACGCCGTCAGCTAGGTATTCACAGTGGTGAGAATCTTGCCGAGACACTGTTCGAAATCGTTCAACTGTGGGATATCAGAGGACAGGTTGGCACTGTCATCTCTGACAACGTGACCGCGAACGATACCTATCTCTCTTACTTCTACCGGCAGATCGACCCTTCGATTCGGCCTACTGATATCAAGGCCCGTCGCATGCGTTGCTACGGCCACGTTCTTAACCTTGTTGCCCGCGCGTTTCTTTTCGGTAAAGACGCCGAATCTTTCGAGCTAGAGTCAGATATCAACGGCATGAGAGGTCTTCAGGAGCAGGATCTTCGCCATTGGCGTTCGAAGGGCCCAATTGGGAAGCTGCACAATATCATCAAGTTCATCAGATCCTCACCTCAGCGCAGCGAATATTTCAAGCGCATCGCTCACGAGCAGGAGGACGAAGGGTACCATCTTTGCGAGGAATCAACCGCCGAGCTTAAGGTCATCTTGAACAATGAGACGCGGTGGAATTCTACTTATATGATGATAGAGAGGGCTTTGCGGAAGCAGACTGACATCAGGGCCTATATCTTTGCACTCGAAGGCGAGAAAGACGAAGAAAAACGTATCCCTGCTGATGACATCTTATCCAACGAGGACTGGCGCGTGCTTGGTGAGGTCAACGAGATACTTACGCCTCTATATCATCAGACGATGCGAACCCAAGGCTGGGGTAAAGGCGACAGCCATGGGCGCCTGTGGGAAGTTCTGGTAGGAATGGAATACCTGCTCGAGCATTTTGAAGACTGGAAAGGCTTCTACAATGAGTTCACGACCGAAACAATAAGGGCGATGAATCTAAATGATCCCGAACTAATTGGAAGAGCGTCTGCGCCTCTGAGGGGGACTAACATCCGGTCGGCCCGTTCCCGCCGTCGCCCTGCTCGCTTCGATGGGGAAGAGGTCTATGTATCCCAACAGCGAAGTCAAGCGCCAACTTTCACGGTAGCTGCCTTGCCGGAGCATTCTCAGGCTGAGTATGCGGCGTTTGACAAGCCACCGGCGTCTAAGATTTCCCAGAAGAGCTCATTACCAGCAGACCACCGAGCATATATTCGGGCATCGATCAACAACGGCTGGAAGAAGCTGGATGAGTACTATAGCAAGCTCGGAGAATCTCCCTTGTTTGCGGCAGTAGTCATCCTTCGTCCGAGATTCGGCATCAGCTGGTTGGAGGCTACTTGGGCCACTGAGGAGCAATTGGCCTGGGTTCGCGATGCGAAGGCGGGCATAAAGGACTACTTCGCGCGGTGGTATCAATCGAACCAGCGGACGGACGACTTACAGTCGAAGTCTGCTTCATCATTAACGAACAGGGGTAAAGAGGATGATCACTACACGCAATGGATCAACAGCAGAACGAAAAAGGCATTTGCAACGAGCAGCAGTGTTAGCGAGATGGACAAATACCTCCGTCTTGAGCCACAAGATACGCAAGAGCCAATCCAATGGTGGAGGGACCACAAGCCTTCATTCCCGGTGCTAAGCAGCTTTGCCTTGGATGTCTTTGCCATTCCGGCCATGGCAACCGACTGCGAGAGGCAGTTCAGCCTAGCCAAGCTGACACTAACATCGCAAAGGCTCGCAATGGGCGCAGACACGCTGGAGCGAGTTCATTGTCTGAGGAACTGGGTCCGACACGGCGGGGTAAAGCTGGGCAGTTGGGTCGGTAATTGAGGCTTTGGATCCGGCGTAATACCTTCACATACCCAATATATAGGCCTCCCATACAATTGATTGAGACGAGCCAATCAAATCAAACAAATCAACTTTGGACTGAAGGCCCATCAAACAAATCAACTTTTACCTCAAAGTTGATTTGATTGATTTATGATGAGCGCTGTCTCTAAGACGGCACGAGATCATCGATTTCACCGGGATGACCTTGTACGACTTCCCAAGCGATACCAGGATCTAGAAGACCACCCAATGGGTCTAGAATTCAAAGCAGCCATAAGAAAGGAGTTGAACGATCTCCTCCGACGAGGCACCTGGAGGCTGGTCGAACGCGAAAAGGCTCGTGGACTACCCCTTCCGCTGAAGTGGGTGTTCACCTATAAGTTCGATCAAGACGGCTACCTCTAAAGGTGCAAGGCTCGCATCTGTGTCCGTGGGGATCTCCAAGATGATGATGGGGGACTGGAAACTTATGCCGCCACGCTCGCAGCAAAGACCTTCAGGATCATGATGGCAACAGCTGCACGATTCGATCTCGAGATTCGATAATTCGACGTTGGCAATGCTTTCTTCTATAGCGACCTTAAGAAGGACTAACCCGTCTACGTTTAGCTTCCTAAGGGATATGTGGAACTTGGTTTCCTGAAGCCAGGGGAAACGTCGACTATGGTTGCGGAACTCGATAAGGCCCTCTACGGTCTTCGCGAGGCTCTACTCCTTTGGTATAACGAGATTTCTGAGACACTCAAGCAAGCAGGGATCGATCGCACGGATGAAGAACCTTGCGTTTTTACCAACGGCAAGATCCTAGTTCTCATCTATGTTGACGATATCCTGATCCTCAGCCCCCGGCAAGAAAAGGAGGTAGTTGGCGACCTCGTTCAACATCTCCAATCCAAATACAACCTGCGCGAAGAAGAGTTCAAATGGTATCTTGGCATCCGAGTTATTAGAGATCGGCCAAATCGGAAGATCTATCTCTGCTAAGACGCCTACGTTAAGAAGATCGCACGAAAATTCAAGCTTTGCGACTCAAAGCTTCGAGTGTCATCGATCCCGATCATAACGATCCCTCTCGTCAAGCATGATGGATAGGCCTCCAAGGAAGAGACAAAGGCGTATCAGGAACGCGTTGGGTCTTTGATGTACATCGCAGTCATGACCAGGCCGGACATAGCCCATGCAGCAGCCCAGCTTGCAAGGTTCTTGACAAACCCATCGCCTGAGCACCTTGCTGCAGCCAACCAGTGCATCCGTTACCTCTATGCGACGAGATTCCTTGCCATTGTCTATGATGGGATGCACGCAGGAGAGGCTCTTGTGATCGCAAGTGATGCGTCATTTGCAGATGACATCGAGACCCGCCGCTCATCGCAGGGATACGTCATGACACTGTTCAACGGACCGGTCGTATGGAAGGCTGGTCTCCAAGACACAGTCACGACTTCTATAACCGAAGCAGAAATCTTGAGCCTAGAGAGAACAGCCAAGGAGAGCTACGCCCTAGACCGCCTACTCAGGGACATCTTTCTTGATCTTGGACCTCTAAAGATATACTGCGATAATCTTCAGTCGATCCGACTTGTGGTTGAGGAGAATCAGAGAATTACGACGAAGTTGCGACACGTTGACGCCCAGAACATGTGGCTGAAGCAGGAATTCAAGAAAGGTAGGTTTCTAGTGGAATACCTCAAGACTGATCAGATGCCAGCAGACGGCTTGACGAAAGCTCTATCAAGATCGAAGTTTGAGCACTTTCGATCTATGCTGAATCTGATAGATATTAAACGGGAGGTGGATTTGGATGACGGTAATTCTATGGCTGGTTGTGATAGCTTCTAGCAGCGTTGACTTGATCACTCAACGCTGGGGGGTGTGTCGCATATCACCACTAGGTTCGTGCGACTGGATATGAAACGCGGCCCGTACTTTGGGGGTGTGTATCCGGTTTCACATCCAACTTGTCGCATCAAGGATTCCAATCCTAACGACATGAGCTTAAATAGCTCTGCCCGAACACATGGCTGTTCAATTTCTTTTGTTCTTTAGATAATTCTCATCAATTGACTGGTGCCATCAATGATCCTTGTGGAGCCAGTTGTCTGACAGAGAATTGCGAGTATTGCAGCCTGCGTTCTACCAGTCTCAAATCCTTTCGAATCATCTTAAGCGGGCCCATGAACATGAGATCAAACGTACCGGGGTCAACTGGTCTTACCAAGAAAGGTCTTCGCGACTGATGGTGGTACATACATGCTGTCTACATCGTGTCTCCGACGGCTTAGCCACTTAGAAACTGATCTACCCGTTGGTTCATGGTGGGGCAAGTCCCAAGGCGATCCAACTAAGCAAGCTTAGTTGGCCACAAGATTCCGAGACAGCCACAAAACCCCTGAGACAGCCCTCTACATAGCACCATCTCGATCCCTCCCCATTTCTAGGCGAAAACGCGGCAGAATTTGTTCCTTGTTGGTAGTAATACGTCCATCTAGATTATGAGTATACAGGCCAACGTCAATGCGGCCCGGGAAGTCCTCAGGTCCCGTGCTACAGCCGGGCAAGGCCGCAAGGCCGCCAGTTCAAGCAGGAAGCCTCTGACAGTCAGGAAGGCAGCCGAGCTGTACAAAACTTCATCTGCGGCAGCAGTGCAAAGGGAGATTACGAAGCTCAAGTCTTCAAGGCTTCCTCGGCCGGCTGGCCGGCCAAAAGCTCTTACCGACGAAGAAGATGACAGTCTCGTCGCCTTCGTCATCTGGATGGAAAGAACGGGCTTCCCAGCCACCAAGGGAGAGATTGAGGATGCAGCCAACACTGTCGAGGTGCGCAGGGACCCGTCAGCAAGCCCTGTTAGCAAGATGTGGTACGCAAGTTGGCGTTATGATCACCCCGAGCTTCAGAAGACGTTCCTGAAGGCCGTGGAGTCAGCCCGCAAGCCTTGGGAAGCAGGTGGCCTTGACGATGTCAACGTCTTCTTCGACCGACTCTAGCATGCAGTTAGGAGCTTCCGGATTGGCGCCAGCGAGATGTGGAACGTCGACGAGGGCGGCATTCGCCTCGGCTGCTTACGCTCTCGGATAGAATGCCTCGCCGTACGGACCAAGGGATTGACGCGATACCAAGCTCTTGACCCGGCAAACCGAGAGTCATGTGCTCTCATTGGCATTGGCAACGCTGCCGGCGAGACGATTCCTCCTTGGCTCATCTTTAAATCTTTCCCGACCGTCGATTTTGCTGATATTGATGCCGATCCTGAGATGCACTTTGCCCAGTCAGACACAGCGTTCAACAATAGCGAGATCTTTCTCGAGTGAATACGGCACTTCAACCGTCATAGCTGGTCAAAGTCAGCTACTGCGAAGAGTCGTGGAGTCACTCTCGAAGAGTGGTTTGGCTGTGACGAGCACCTTCGTGATCCGCTTCGACCTCAGGAAGAGTATGACACCCCTCCGTGATGAAACAATATTGCGGGAGTGGAAGATGATGTGTTGCTCTTGAAAGGTCTAAGTTACATATGTCTGAGAGGAGCACAGCTCCTCATCCACATCCCTGCCACCAGCAGATCGGACCACCTTAGTCATACAGTCTCAACACTCCGAAATGTCACGACGACGAGGAGCGTATCTACCGGGTGCTTCTGCTTGATGGCTTCACTGGTCACGGCCGCTTCGAGCTTAGGGAGTATTGTAAGAAGTTTGATATTATCCTTGCTCCCTTGCCGCCTCATTCTACGTATATTATGCAGCCTGCGGATGTCGGAGTCTATCAGCCTCTGAAGAATGCGCATCAGAAGAAGTTACGCATGCATCGACGCAAAGGTGGCATATCTTTCTCTCGTCTCGAGTTCACAAAGGGATTCAAAGTGAGCCAACCTGTCTGTTCTCAGTCTATACACTCACTGTCATAGGATATCTTCAACCTAGGCTTCACCAAGCATAACATCATCTCAGGCTTCGAGAAAAGCGGCATCTTCCCCGTTAACCGAGATCCAGTTATCCGTCATCATATGCAGAAGAAGATGAAGGCGCAGCAGGCTGTCGATCCCGCCTTCGCCTCGCTTCTCCCCGACGAGACTCGCTTCCAACGAGCTTCTGATGTTACGAGGCATATCTCCGAGAGGTACGCTCATGTGCTTAGTTCCCCAACCTGTGGCGAGCTTCGGCAAGTGAGGAAGGTCGTGACTGAAGCTGTGCATCTTTCTAACACGGTCACGACATATGTGGATGACCGAAGAGCTCGCGTTGAGAAGGCCTATAACCAGAAGAATCCGGGAAAGCGAGGCCGGCCCTATAGCGACTTCTCTAAGTCTCTCAGCCTCGCACAACTGCGTGAGCAAAGGAATAAGTGGGAAGCCGAGGGACGAGAGAAGCTAATGAGGGCTGAGCAGCGTAATCAACGCTCCTTTATCATTAAAGAAATGAATGATATTAAGGCCTCATGGCGAGAGAATAAGCAAGGCAGACCTGCGTATTTGGATATGATATATCGATATCAACTGTGCTATCTGGATATATCGATATTGATATATATCGATATCGATATAACTCTCTGCCTCTTAAATGGATATCCAGATTGATATCCACCTAAATACCGCTCTCTGATTAGCTAAAAAGATCTTATTAATTAATTAGATGATGAAAAGGCTTCTGTCGCATATCTGGCCTGTCGCATAATCCTAATATGAGCTTAAATAGCTGTTCCCGAACATATGGCTGTTCGATTTCTTTTATTCTTTAGATAACTCTCATCAATTGACTGGTGCCATCAATGGTCCCTGTGGAGCCAATTGTCTGACAACTTCTCTCAATTTCAACATCAGCACCACCATCTCAGTACTCGTTCAAACGGCCCGAGGTATTCTAGCACAATTAGCTTATCTAGGTGATTTATCGACTATGGCATCATCTCAGACCACCGCCGCCTCTACGCCCTCGATTTCGGACTAGCCTATTACTGGGACGTCTCTAGACTTTTTCCTCTTCTTTAAAGTAACGTATCCTGATAAGGATACCTAGAACACCACCGGCGGGTCACATAAGCGCAAATCCAGGGGTATAGTGATATATCGATGTCTCCATTGCCCTGCCGATAAGCCCTGGGCGAATCGGAAGCGGGATAACGCATGGCATCACGCCCGGCGGTGCCATGCCGATATTATCTCTTCCCTCGATCGCATGCTCATTGGGGGCAGTTCTGATGTTCTAGATGATGAAAGGGAAGCCAAACGTCCTCGGATTGATGCTTTCTTTCCCTCTCGTTACTCGGATGTCTCTCTCCGCTGTATGTTCGACCGCGATCGGTATTTAGATATAATAATCAGCCTAATCACACGCCGCCGGCTTGCCTTCTCAGCAATTACCTAGGATGAGATGCAAGAGATTATACTAGCAGCTAATCCTGCTATAGATGATCTTTTAGTGACCAACCGAAGTGCTCTAATGCGACTAATTGATGCCACATATGAGTTATATTCTTCTTAGCTTATGGCAACTCTTGAAGCTTCCATCTCAAAGATCTATATCCTCTCTGATCTCTGGATATCGCCCCATCGCCATAGGATACTCGCCATCTCTACGCGATGGGTTAATTAGGATTATCAGCCACGAAGGGCACTGCTAGCGATACTAGAATATCGCTATAGCCATAGTGGCGAAACCCAGGCATCTCTAATTATCGATACACTGGCAAAGTACGGCATTACTTCTAAAGTGGGCTACTATGTAGGGGATAATGCCACTTCAAATGATACCTGCTTGTCTTATCTCTCACGGCGGTTACGAGAAGACTATGGGGTACGATAGCCCTTCCCTTATCTCTAGATTAGGATTAATTGGTTGCTAGTTGACGTTTGATCCCTCTAAGCGCCGTATCCGCTGCGTCGCCCATATTATTAACCTATCCCTTCAAGCATTTCTTCTCGCGTCTTCAAAAGAGGCACTAATCGCCGCTCTTAATGCCACCGATGATACCTCAAACGATCAGTTGTTTGCATAGTTCTATGACACCTTGCACGACGCCGGATAGACAATAGGAACAGATGAGGCCCATCAGAGAAGAAGAGCTTCGCGAAGAGGCAATCGTATACTTAAGAACTTCACTAGATGGCAATATATCGCGCCCCTACGGAAAGTACACAACATCGCGGTCTAGATACATAAATCTATGCTTTATTCGGCTATATGGGACGATGAAATAAAGCTCCGACTAGGCATAGATAATACTACACGCTGGAATTCATGGTATTAATTATTGGATAATTTTCTGCGGTATTAATCCCGTGTAAAATAGTTCCTAATTAACTATGATAGAGAGCTTTAAGATGATATCCTGCTAGCTTTAGAGTGGGAGTTTATTAAATGGATGTATCGTTTCCTATAGCTGTTTTCCTTAGCTACGTTGTTGGCCGAAGGGGCGCGATCTATACTCTCCTAATTACTCTCGATAATGGATGTTTTATTGCGACAGTACGAGAAGTATAAGGTTAGTAGCGATGTTTTTTCTTTTATCTAATTAATCGGCTAACTAATTGTCTTATTTAGGAGCTTTATAGTTTAAAGGAAAACTATAATCCCCACATGGTACACTGCATTGATATGGGCTGGTTTATACTTAATAAGTACTACACCTTATTAGACTAGACACCTATGTATGCCGCCGCACTCTTTCTCGATCCCTCGAAACGAAGAAAATACATTAAGCGGAATTAGCAAGAATCCTGGCACGCGCCTGCTATTGCTGCTGCCTAGCAAATTTGGCTAGATAAATATAATGCCGCGCTAATCCCAGAATCCTTGCGGGTGCCTCTAGATGTATCCTCTTCATCTGGGAGGCAGCACAACGAGCTAGATGAGTTGTTAAGCGATATTGCTGTTACTGGCCCTATCTTAGACGACGCCGATGACTTCGAAACCTTTATTGATGCACCACCGACCCGGATAACTAGCTCTCCTCTCCAGTGGTGGCTACATCGAGATCAAAGGAAAGCATATCCGCGGTTATCCCGCATGGCAATTGATATCCTCTTAATCCCTCCTGAATTATCTGATGTTAAGTCTCACTTCTCATCGGCGCGGCGTACGCTATCATGGGATAGAGAGAGTATGACCTGCGAGAACCTAGCGAAGGTTGAGTGTGTGGGCAACTGGATGCGCGAGGGTATCATTGTACCCAAGTCTCACGGTGGCAGGGGCGCTATTTCCAGCGTTGCTGTTGAATTTAGCGTTGAAACAGAGGCTGAGGACTTTCTAGATTAGGGTACTTTCTTGTTCTTTCTTCTAGCCTACAAGAATTATATGTGGTTTATCTGGATATCAACCTTGCTAAAGTGGCTATGTGGCTATATGGATATCTACCTGGATATATCGATATCCAGATAATTTCTCCCACTTATCTGGATATCGATATAAGGGCCAGAATTTCGGTGGATATCGATATACGCAGGTTTGTTGCAAAGTGGCTGCTTGAAGTTGAGCTTGTTGTAGAAGCGGAGGGAGGGTGTTGCACGGGCTTCAAGCACTCCGGCTTCGGCCTCGGGAGCTGGCACGGCGAAAGCAGTAGTGGCGGCGAGCCCGAGGATGGCAACAATAGAGATTTGCATTGCGGCTGGATAAGTGGTTTGAGTTCTTTCGAAATGAATGTTGAAGCGGAGATGAGGTAAAAGGTTGCTGGAGCTGTAAAGTCCGTTGAGTATTGTGTTGGTACAAGAAAGAATTATCATAAGGGGGAAGTTACAGCTATTTATCTTTGTATAATCATTATCTGATCAGGATGTTAGCTCCAGGTTCAGAGTGGCTTTGGTCTTGCACGCGTCTGACATCAGAAATTACTACTACGTCGCACTCACTACTTTAACCAGAGTGAGCGGCGAAGTGCATGATTACCTATAATAAAAGTTTTATTAGAAAGCTGATCTCTCTATGGCTAAACATGGGCTGGTATTGCAGTGGTTTGGAGGCCTGTGGAAGGGTAGAGCTTACTGTGCTGGCTATGCTGAGTGGGCCCATTGGTGAACTCTAATATCTAAGAAGTTAATGCATGGTCAGCTCTCTAAACTAGCTCCCCGCTTATATACTGAGCGCAGGTGTCATCGGCGACCTTATTATTATACCCACGTTTGGATATGGCGCTTCGGCATGTCCGCGGGTTATTGGTTAGAGTCAGCACTTGCGTTCAGGTGCGGCTGCGTGTCTTGGCGAAATTTCCCTACTAAGCCCCGCACCCCAGAAACCTACGGTCGCACATTACCACATGGGTGACAAAACCATGTACAAAAATGACTGGAGCTATCTCGCACATAGTCTTTTGGAAGTTTTATATGGGGCTACAGTAGTGATCTCATAGCGCACTGTATTTAATGTAGCAGAGCTGATGCCAATCATGCCATACCAAGCAGGACTGACGCCATACCATGCCCACGAAATTCCCTCGGCACCGAAGCTCCGATAACGCCGGTTTAGAGGGGGCGGGATATTGCAGCTGGAAGCCTTAGAGGAGACATGAACACCGGCCTCTACCACGATCTCGAACCCCTGGTCTGCGTCCCGCACGATGCCAAGGCCCCGTAAGGACTTGGACCCCGTAAAGGACTGGATCCCCGAGCAGCGGCGAGAAGGACTCTCCATTGACACTATCTGTGCCCATCTCCGCGACGATGGACACGTACTCGACGTCAGAACCCTGAAAAGGAGGCTAGCGGAATGGGACGCCCAGGAGTACTCCCCCCTTCACTCAAAGATTGATACCAACACCTTCGTCGAGCTGATCAAAGGCTACTTCTACCGATACGGATATAGCGACACTTCTATCGTCCGTGATCTCAAGCGACGCGGCATCGAGATCTCCGAGCGGACTGTACAGGAGTATCATCTGAAGCATAGCATAAAGCGGCGCTTCCGAGATCTGGCTGAACGACAGGAGGCTATTCAAAAAGCAAGAGAGTTCCTCTTCCAAGACGACCGTCAGTCTTCAAGCATCAGAGGATTTGGCAGGGGGTATCTATACCATTACGTCCGCATCCGTGCCGGCGTCCTTGTCGGCCAGAATACCTTATATCGCGAGTACCAAACGAACCCAGAGTAGAAGAAGCGGGCCGAGCAAAGACGCCTTGCTGATTGGAAGCACCGGAAGAACTTCCAGGTTCCTGGGCCTAACTTTATGTGGTCTCTCGATGGGTACGAGAAGCTCAAGAACTTCGGCTTCTCTATCTACGCCTGTATCGACACGTACTCGAGAGCCATCATCTGGATATATGTCGGCAGGGGGAACATGACTGCGCTGAGTTCACTCAAACAGTTTCTACGGACTGTGTCGTACTCAGGGGTCCGCCCCCTTTTCACCCACTCGGATCACGGTATCGAGACTCCTCTTTGGGCCGGAGCCCAGGCGATTCTCGCCGACCTTGATCAGACAGAGCTTCGGTATACCACCGAGGATAACGACCAACGAGTCCAGGCAGGGACATCTTACGAATCTATCGAATCGAACGCCAAGAAATTCTTGTCCTGTAGATTCGCATCGAATCGAATGTGTCCTCCGTAGATTCGATATCTATCGAATGCCAAGATTCGATCGAATTCGATTCGAACCCGATCGAACGTAGACCTAATCCCGGCGGAGACCGAAACACCAATAGGACCTAGGACCAAATGGATCGTTGTCATCATCACCAGGCATTCATGACTTCATACCCCGACGTACGAAGGGTAAGAGATGCAGAGGGGTTTTAGAGAACATCACGGCTGTAGATGAGGCGTCGCAGAACATTTTCAATTGTGCAAGGCAGGTAATCAGCGCTCGCAATAGTCCAGACCATTTGGACTATTAGTCCAGACTGCAGATCAGGGCAGGGAATACGGACGCCCGGTGTGGACGCTAAGTACGCTAGGTTGTTGGCATGGTGTTACAAAACCAGGGTACCCATGATTGTTGCTGCGCCAACCATTTGTTTTGGATATTTCTGATCAATTTACTGGTGCGATCCGGATCAACAAGGCTTGTTTCAAGGGACGCATCATCCTAGTCGTCAATCCACGAACGCCCGTCGTGGATTGATTATTGATCTTAGATTGCAGTCTGGACTAATAGTCCAAATGGTCTGGACTATTGCGAGCGCTGCAATAAGATCACACAGGTTTCGCCTACACGAGGCTACGCGATGGAGCTTGGCGCCGCCATCACTGTCCTGCTTGCGTCGCGACTCGGCCTTCCCGTCTCGACCACCCAGTGTTTGACAGGAGCTGTTGTCGGGGTTGCCCTTATGAACGCCGACCTGGGTGCCGTCAACTGGCGCCAGTTACTCTGGATTTTCAGCGGTTGGGTCTTGACGCTTCCGTCGGCTGGTCTGATTGCTGGTCTGCTAACCGTCATGGCCTTGAATGCTCCTCAATTCGGTTAATCTTCATCAATATGATGGAATGCGGATGTTCCTGTATGCTAGTTAATCCAGGTCACTTGTTATGGCGCCGTGAGGTTCCAAAAGGAGGCACTCAGCTAGGCTGGTTTTTCAGCCTTCATCTGAATACCATCCACCTGTCAACCTAGCACCGATCCACGAATGCAGACATTGAAATAAAAGATCAGTGTAGATTCTATTGTTCCCCCATATCTAAGGAGCGACGAAGGTTGGTCTCTTATACTCGTGTTCAATCTGTTGATCTCATAGGCAGCAGGCTGCTGCCTGATGCTAGTTGAGGTCGTTCACGATGATCGTGATCCTTGCCTAATTTTGGCCTCATTCCAACAACCTGATCTTGACAAGTTTCCTCCAACAGTAAGTGAAGGTCTCCGGAGCTTGACAACTATTGGTCTGGACTATTAGGAGCTCTGACTGAACCCTGGTTGGACTACCAAGCCGGTGCAATGGCCATGATCATCATCATTCTAGAAATGGAATCAAGCTTTTTTAAGCCCCACCCAGAGATCATTCGCAAGTTTCGTCGTGATGGCCATGTCATGACGCATCGGCCTGTCGTCCCTCGCCTCTATGCCCTCAAACATCTGAAACAGCCTTACCAGGACATAGCTCATCTGCACAAGCGCAAACTGTTGCCCGATGCAGATCCTCGGGCCACCCGAAAACGGTACGTATTCCCACCTACACCGGGCGTCAGAGACAATAACATCTAATGTGGCCAGGGGCAACTCACAACACGCGCAGATCGTTCCATCGTTCAGGTCGGAATTCCTCCGCGTCGGGACCGAACAAGTCCTCCCTCCGCTGCATGCTATAAAGCGACCATCGGGCGGCTGTTCCCTTGGGGACGAAAAGGGGTGACGTTCCGTCCCGTCCTCCTCCTACAGGAAGGATCGTGTCTCGCACCGCCGAGCGGGACATTGTTGCCACTGGTGCGTAGAGCCGTAGGGCTATGGATGTTAGTCCATGATGCACAAACTTTCGATAGCCGATCGGGGGAACCGTTACGACATACCCTCCTTGAGTACCATATTCAGATACTTCAGATTCTTCATTACCTCCCAAGTGGGCGACCTGTCGTCCAACTCCAAGATCTCCTTTCGTAGGTCCTTGACAACATCAGGACGCCTAGCCAAGACCCAAAACAACGAAGAGAGAACCCCAGCCGTCGTATCTCGGCCGGCAAGGATGAGCGAGAGCAGCTGGGATCGGATGTACAGAGGGCTCCGTTCTGAGTCCATCATTTCATTGAGGAAAACGTAGCCGCGTTCCGGGGTTTTCTTCTCCGCCCGCACCTTTTCCACGTAGTTGTCGACGAACTGGTGGACGATGCGGAGCCCTTCGGCGAACTTCTTGTCGCGGTCTAGCAACGCCATGATGCCGAGACGAGCGCGGGTCGCTGAGCGGGCATTGACATAGTCAAACATCTTGCAGAACTCGACCGCTTCCGGCGAAGGGTCTGTGAGCATGTTTGTCGAGTAGCCGAACCTGCGCCCGTCAGCCCCGTTGACTAGCTCTGATGTAACTGAAACTCACATGAAGTCCGTCGCTGAGTCCATGGTCATCCTGTAGAAGAGGTCCTGCAGATCGACTGTCTCGCCGTTCTTGGGGATAATGTCAAGCAAACGGCCGACATGCCGCTCGAAACATGCCAGATCTGCGATCTGGTTACGGACGAAGGCGGGCCGCATCATAGCCCTGCTGTCATGCCATTTTGCGCCATTAGACGAGAAGATGGAATCCGGGCCGAGGATAGGCAGGACCGCGTCCAGACGTGGTCCAGCGACGGGCCAGTCGTCGAAGGACGTGGAGAGGATGGCTTTTAGGTTCTGCGGGTCGTTGGTCATGAGAATCCACTTGCCCATCGCCTTCACCCAAAATGTGTTCCCCACGCGCTTGAAGGTGCTCTGCCAGGTCTCCAGCAGCGTGTTGCTCTCGAGTGCCTTGAGTGAGAGGCGCAGCCAGTCGAGGCCAAGTATGGGCTCACTATGGAGATAGACGGGGCAGGGACTGCAATTGTGGGTGCGCATCTTGGAAAGGTACTTGGCCTCGTTATACAGGGCCATTGCAATGGGGATGAGAAGAGCCGCAAGACTCGAGCGTGTGATGTGGTGAAGAGGCGTCGGATAGATTGTCCTAGTCAGGGACAGGTAAGTTTCAGCCGCTGTCCAGACGATATAGGTCGTCAAGACGGCGGACAGGGCATAGTAGAGGTATTCTCGCGTCATATCCTACTGTCTGATGTCCGAATTTCTCGCAGTTATGGAGGTTCGTTTTACGCTATATGGAATAGGATGTAGGGAGTGCGACCGATTATTTAAGTAACAACACTCAAGAGGGCGAGTCCCGATCCACGTAAGCGAATGTTACATTCATGATGACGTTTAGTGCTGACGAATTGTGAGAGTTGTGGGACATGTGAGACTAATAGCATACCGAAGCGGGCTTGAAGTTAGATGTGTGGGGAGCAGAGAACTTGCCAATCATGAATCTGACCATCCCACCACCATTTGCGCCCTGTACCCAAGCCTGTCATCTCTGTCTCACTCAGCCGCACGATTCCATGGTATCCGTGGCATCAGCTTGCTCAAGTATCAGCAGCAGCAGCAACAGCCGCTCAGCGAGCCCGGCGTTAGAAAAGCCACAACAGCACCGTATGTGCCGGGAGGTCAAGACAGTCAGGGACTTATGCAGAGAGTGGACAGCTGGGCTACGAGGCCAGGTAGCTATTTCTGCCCTCGATAGCCGCTGGGGAAGCGGGTGGCGGGCGGGCCGGCAGAGCGAGCTGCAGTGGTACTCCTTACGGCTCGAGATCATTAAGGAGATTCGACGTATAGCGCAGGCACAGCGTACAGGCGAGGAGGCTGCTATGCACGCCATGAGCTTGCGGCAGCAGCAGATGGGCTGCTCGCTTGACCAGCTCTGCAAGCTCCTCCGGGCTAATAGAAAGGCCCGGCTGGCTACCCAGAAGAGGAAGAAGTGACGCAGTGACGCAGTGACGATAGGAGTACCGGTAGTAGGTAGGGAGATATTGTATGAGAAGGGTTATCTCCTGGCCACCTTGTAAGGGAGAAGCGAAGATAGAGAGCATATACGTGGAGACCCCACCTTTGGCCAGCACCCCCCTTTAGCCACATCATCATAGACTTCATCCTTGGCGATGCGAATAATTAAGTTGGCCACAGAATTATCATTTTACGTCGTATGAAGCTCAAAATTATATTATTATAATTGGAAATGGACAAAGAACGTGAATATCGAATTTCTTGCGCTCTCAAAGACCTCAAACACGCTCCGCTCGTGCAAGTTGCTTCTACGCACGCCATCTCACGCGGGAGTCTTCGCAACCGCAAAAAAGGCGGCACCAACGCTCGCGATGCTCAAATTCCGGCTCAAAAGTTGAATCCGGATCAAGAGAAGAATCTAGTCAGTTGGATTTTAAACGAAGAAGCTGCTGGCCGCGGCCAAAGCAAGGCAAATATACGCAAGTTTGCGGACCTCATACTCAAGCACGATGGACGAGACGAACACGTCGGCCATAACTGGGTCAACCGCTTTATTGCGCGCCATAAGGACATCAAAATGAAGCCACCACGACCTACAGACGCCGTACGAGCGAATGAGACTACGGAGGAGCAGTTACAGCGCTTTTTTCGACTCCTGGAGCACCAAATCGAGGATAAGGATATCGACTGGACCACGTTGCACAATATCGACGAACATGGAGTTGCTGAAGGGGAGACTAAGGCCGGAAGAGTCGTAGGGACTTCCTTTACATCCTTCGCAACCGTCTCAGCGAGCGATTCTCGTACCTGGGTCTCGATAATCGAGTGTATTTCAGCTTGTGGCACCAGTACGACGCCGGTGGTGATTTTCACCGGTCAGAACCTTCAGGGCCAGTGGTTTGACCCTCCGTGGCCGGATTGGAAGTACGACTGCACATCTACAGGCTGGTCGAATAGCCTGATCTTCAGGAAATGGTTCGTCGAGGTGTTTCTGCCGGAAACAGAGCCTGCTCCCGGGAAATGGCGACTCCTTATTCTCGACGGCCACAGCTCTCATGTGACAGTAGAGATAATGTTCCTGGCTTGGTTAAATAAGGTACAGCTTCTTTACTTACCGCCACACTCGTCTCATACCACACAACCTCTCGACGTTGGGATCTTTGCGGTTCTCAAGCGATTTTTTCACCAGGAGACTGAGAAGTATGCAACCTTCGCAGCCAGGTCTCCTATTCAAAAACGACGCTTCATATACTCTTATGAAATAGCTCGAAAGAAAGCCCTGACCGAGAGAAACATCCGACACTCATTCCGGGGCTCAGGAATCTATCCTATCGACATTGAGAAGCCGATGAAGCAGATTGTCAATACCAAGCGCCCTCCCCCGCCGGATTTGACACCATCAACACCAAAAAAGCAGAAGCCGCTAGCTCGTGATAATCTTCGTACGCCAAAGAACGAGAGGGATGTCAAAAGACGGCTAGATCAGGCCCGGTATGGCGATGGCGGCGTCAATCGTGAAGCCCGACATCTAATTAACCAGAACGGCAAGCAGATCACTCATTTAAATAGCATTATCGCCAGCCAGAAGCAGAGAATTGAGTTCCTAGAGGACAAGCTGGAGTCGCAGAAGCCCACCGGCAGGAAGGCCGTTGATTATGACCCTAACGAGAGGTTTGCGCGCATCGAGGAAATTGCGTACGCTCATTATGAGGCGGCGAAGGCACCTACGGAATACCGCGACCGTGAGGCGCCCAAATTACAAGAGAATTCCATCAGAGTAGCAGAAAAGAAAGAGCAGGGTCTGCAGAGTGTATTCCAGGGTCAACTGAATTGATTACATTATTTTTCGTTGAGAAATTGCTGATTTACGTGATGTGTGCATTTTGGTGTTGAGGCAATTTCCACTGGCCAGAGGGGGGTGGTGGCCAAAGCTAGGGTCCCCACGTTACAGAACACGTACCGGTAATTACAACTTCAATCATCAGCACTCTCGCCTCCAGAGATCAATCAATCATTCATCTCCATATCCACTCCATCTTCCCTCCGTCTTGAATATATATGCTTGAATCCGATAATAGTTATTCCCTCGTGCGACACTCGAGAGGGCAAGGAATTGCGCTCTGGCTGGGTGGCCGTGGAGAGGGGTGAATATTGGAGTGTATCTGACGCAAGCTGACCGGCCGTGCATAAGGGATCCAGCCCATCGTGCGAGATGTTGGGGCCAGCCCTGCTCACGGAGTCGCAGAATTAGTCTGTTGCGCATCACTGTGTCCAGGGTTGAAAGCCACTCCACTCAATCCACTGGCTGCTCGAGTGGAGTGGGTAGATCATAATCCACTGAATATCTCAGTATAGTGGATCCACTGGAAGCTATCGTGGATTGGGTGGATTGGGTGGATTGGCAAGTGCCTCTATTCTTGATGCCATGATGGTGAAGCTATTCCCGAAGCCCTTGCCCACCTACGTCCCTTATTCCAACTTCCACGTGAGACTTATCTCCAACTGGCTTCCATCTCGCCTTGAACGCCCACCACCTGAGTGAGCCACTTTGTTGCCCATCCTTCAAGCTGTTGATCTGACATCTGAGCCAATTCGAGGTTGACTTTTTCTTCGTCTACCGAGATAAAAAAGGGATCTAATTCATGAATAATACCCGCCCTCAGCCATGAGCGCAATACCTGGCACATCCCGATAATCTGGGCTTCAAGCTGGTGGCGCAGAGGGTTCACCATCCGACCTGCTGCTGAGAAAAGACGCTCACACTCAGCAGACATTGGTTGTATCGTGAGAAAATCAAGCGCCATTCGCGATAAGTTTGGATACTTGAATCGCTTCTAGTGCCAGTAAGCGAGAGGATCGTCAATGGAGCCATCGCCACTTTCGCAGTGCGTAATCCAGTGGAGGTATTCGTCTTCGCCTGGCGTGAGGCCATCGTGACCTGCTTCTGGCGCTGTGTAGCGGTTTCGTTTAAGGTATTCTTGGAACGGATTGTCCGAAGTCTTCCGCTGCTTGGGAACTGGCTCAACGGCTAATGGCTCCTCTCCAGGTAATACGGCCTCCCGATACTCAAAACGCCAGACATCATGAACCATGTTTTTTGCCTCGTCAATCCACTCTGGGCGGTCAGTCCAGTTGCGTTCAAACCATTTCCATCGGTATGCCGGATGGAGCGCTAGGCCAGTGTAGTAGATGGGCGTCTCGCTCAATATCTCGTAGTACTCATTCAACTTCTGCCAGCCCAAATTGATGTTGATCCTGAAGTGTTCAGGATCAGGGAAGTCCTTCGCGATATCCTTGAAGCGTTCAAGCTGCTCGAGAAGGAATTTGAAGCCTTGAATAACGTCCCAAATATTGCCATATGACCCAGTCCACCCATGCTTCCGCTTGCGGATCTGGCCGTCGCCTTCAAGCATTTTGATCGTGGCTTCGTAGTAACCAAGGATTTGCGCAAATAATTCGACCACCTCCCAGTCCTTATCGGATAGCTGGTTCTCTGGCTGGCAAATAAAGGGCAATGTGAGTGACTTCTTAGGGCCGCCCCTCTTGGTCTTGTTCTGTTGTTCGAAGTCGATTCGATGGTGGGCAACGAGTCGCTCGATATGGTCGCGAAGCAGTAGAGCTCGTCGTATCATATATACCTGCGATAGCCATCTGGTATCGTTGTCCAAAATGACATCCAATGGCTTTCTGGCTTTGAGTTTGGGGTCAGTTGACTTGTTGAAGGCTTCTTGTTGAATATTGCGAAGCATGCCAGTCAACAAGTCAGATCTATGGATAGCTACCACAAGATTGTGCAATTTGCCTGCTGGCCCCTTCTTGCGCCAAATCAAGTGTTCTGCTTCAGTAAGAGGCTCTGCCCCTGATATCCGCCGCTCAAAGGCGTCAGCATCGTGCCCGAATAGAACGGCTTTGGCGGAGAGGTTCAAGGTATGCCCAAAACAGCGTCCTCGCCTGCGGGCCCCTACGAAGCCGAGCTCTCTACCAATAATCTCCATGGCGGTATCATTGTTTTTCGCGTTGTCAAGCGTGAAATAGCCAATCTTGTCTTGGATCTGATACGATTCAATTACGTCGAGGATTTCGGCGGCGATATTAAGCCCAGTGTGCCTGGCGCTGACTTCGGGGAGCCCGAGCGTAATCTTGCAAGGTTTGTTGTTTTCGTCCCTAAAGAAGCAACAGATACCATATAAGGCGTGCCGGTTTCCAGACCGCCAGCCGTCAAAGGACATGTGGATAAGGCCAGGCGCCTTGCTCAAGGCCTCTATCACCTTCTGCTTGTTTTGTTCGAACCCGGCGACGATCTTTTCTCGAACTGTTGTGTGGGTAATATTGGCTTTACGTGCCGAAACTGACGGGTTCAAGTAATCGAAGATAGCGTGGAGTTCTGCCTCCTCGGCAATTGAAAAGGAGTGATTCCTGGCCACGATCCAGTCGATCAGAAGCCTCCGGAAGTGTTCCTTGTCGAAGCGTTTGATGAAGTCGTTCGCAATTGCTTGTTCTCGTGGGTCGTGTAGATCGAGCTTCATGGATTCAGCGAGAGTCCGCTGCCCCGGAGGCTTTCTGCCCTTAGAATTCGCCTACTTTTCAGCAGTTCCTTTGGTCATCCCAGGAGGAGCGCGAATCCCGTGATCGTTGAACAGATGATTGTACGCGTTGTGAATGCCATCAGCTTCGAAATGACGCGGATGTGGATTATTCTTGCGAATGCACGCTCGACATATCCATCTGCGGTCGTCTTCCTTTTGGATGTCATATCCAAATTGCCAGGCCCAGCAACGCGTCTCTCTGGCTCGCTCAGAGAACGCCCAGCCTGGGAAAAGCCTCCAGAGCGTACGTTCGTACTGTTCATCGCTTGCGGGAGAGGTCGTCAGAGTCGAGACAGGGGTCGAGGTTGAACGGGTAGGATACGGCGTCGGGCAGGGCGTTGATTCGGCAGCGGACCCGAAGCCGCTGTCGGAAATGTCAAAGCAGGAATCAGGCGAGGTCATGGTAAAATAATCTCTTTGTCATGTCGAAATCGCAAAATATGGTGCAGTGATGGGTTAACAACAGGCCGTCAAGTAAGCGCGCATGACGCGTCCAACGCGGTCAGTTGGCACAATAGGCCCTTATCCCGCAGATGTTTCAGATACTTCCTTTCAAGCTAATTTGTTGTGGACAAGCACGTAGCCAGTGTCATCTTGGGGTCGCGTAGTAGATAAGTCCCTAACAGTCTTCAAATCACGAGCTTGACGCGAGTAGTGTCGCTTGCAATTTTTCGCGCAGTATTGAGAAATCGAGGGATCTAGACGCGTTTTTCGAATCAGCTTGCCGGAAGTTATTTAATAGTATAAGTGTTGCGTTATAAATCTAAAATATGGACAGTCGAACCGGATATGTGCTGGAAATGTCATTGTGTAACAGGAAAATGTATAACTCTTGATGGCTCTCAAGACGATATGGCACTCACGGAGCAAGGCTTAAATATACCTATCAAGACTTGTGTTACCCCAATGAGAAAGCCAAGGACATTCCAATGATACTCCCTGAATTTTATGTATTCTAAAATTGCGTTTGTTTAGAAGCTTCATGGTGGTTTTGACACAGGGTAGCAACATTGTAGAAACGTAGGGGCACATCAGGCTCTGTTAGAGGCATTCTGCCAAAATATATGGGCGCCCTTAACTACCCCACTTCAAATCCACCCAATCCACCCACGACATCGTCGAGTGGATTCGGTGGATTAGCCAATCCACTGGAATTTTGCCAGTGGAGTGGACAGTGGAATCCACGAGTGGATCCACTACGTGGATTGAGTGGAGTGGCTTTCAACCCTGGGAATGAACAATTACACGATATCCGAGATATAGACCGATCTCACTGCGGTCGACGCTGGGCAAGATCCCTCAGCCAGCCATTGCAGACAGGGTATCTTACGTTTAGGAGGCGTTGGAGCTGTCACACTCAACAGGGGATTTTGACTGCGTTGAAGCTCTTTATTTCTAAGTAAATGAATGACTGAAGTTGGTCTATTTTATCCTTCCTCGGATATGGTCGTATTCGTCAGCTGTGACGGGGTTTTCCTCACGATCTGTTTCATCCAATCTTGATCGTGTGGGTCACACAGCCCGTGTCGGGGTAGCCCTAGTGATACGATGTGACAGGAGCAAGTCTACAAGGAATGGAGGGCTCACAAGGTCCTTGGCCTGGGCAGCTTCGAGAGTAAGGGTGCTGATGACAGAGCATTCGACGAGAAATTACGCAAGAGCGTTACGCCAAGAGGTATACCTTGCATGCGCGCCTTCTATTGAACAGACAGACATCTGAGAGGTGGGAGCTACCGCAGGTGGGTCTTCCGCATGGATCACTGCTTGCCTCTGTTGTTGTGGGGAGAACCGTCAACACAAAATTTGGCTCGTGGATGACTACTCGCCCTAGGCGGGCAGAGGAGGCAAATTCTCAAAAGCAGATCGACAAGGCACTTATCAGGCGGAGATACCCACACCCTTTTTGATGCACTGGGAAACGAAGAAGAAAAAAAAAGAAAGAAAAAAGAGAGAGAGAGAGAGAGAGAGGGAGATTAAACTATAATCATTTTGTCTCATAATCCCAATTAATCCGAATACGCGAGGTTGAACGGATCAAGGAGTGGCTTAGTTTCTCTTCCTGTATACCACATCCTCCTCATTGCCAGCCGCCTTATTCTCCCATACCGTCGCGTTCATAGCCTTGGTATATTCCCTAGATGGAGTCGAGGGGCATGGCAGCGGCAGCAAATTCTTCATAGGCATTCCAGCACCTGCGGTCTAGTATTATAGTCGGGGTCAGCCTAGGAAGGACTCAATTGCGCCTAGGAGTATCAAACCAGACAGAAATCGCAACGGGTGCCGAACATCAGAACCCTATTGCGGCACTTGATAGGGCCCTCTTCGCGATCAATACGCTGGTCTTCGAGCCAGCTATGGAAACTCACATAGTAATTCGCGCAGGGGCTGGTCATCTTAGTGAAGATGTGGTCGATCAACAATAGCCTGGTCGTATGTTGATTGTCCAACAGAACGAAGGACAAAAGTGTCAAAGGATCAGAAGGAATGAGATCAAGGATCCGGAGGATCCAGAGGATTAAATCCCGCTAACACAGCCTTTAACACAACCCGGCTACAGGGATTAACTGTAAATTCTGATCGTTGTGCACTTTTTAGATACAACTCAGGGGCTTTTCTACATGTTTTTTTCCATTTGACCTTGCGACAAAACGGCTGAAAGTTTATGTCTCTCTACCACACGACACAGCTTATGGGCCGGGATGAGAATACTGCAATTTTAGCTGAAACAAAGGAACGTGAATTAACTAAAGTCCCAATCGACTAGTACGGATGTCATTCTGACGGCAAAACCCCCCAGCAATGACGGTATTGCTGGATAGGTAAAGAGCACGGTCCCTAGCATGACGGCACTCATCGTTCGGCACAATCTATATGTATGTCGATTGAATTGGAAGATCACCTTTCTGTCACAAAATTGGCACACAAAGAACGAACAGTCCTCTGGATCTAGCTCTGCTAAAAGCTGATCAAGTGGAGCTTCGCTGTTCGTGCCGTTGCTTGTACGATTTGGCCGTGGCTGTATCAGTTAGGCAATTCTTGCGTTCAGTTGGCGGGTGGCTGGCGCAAGGACCCCTACTAAGCTCCTAGGAGTGCCACAAGGACCCAACTGTTGGGCTCCGGGCCGGTGAATGCCTCCCCATTCGCCCAACGGCGCACTCAACTGGCCCAGCAGTGAGTTCCGCGTAAGTAGCACGCGGAACGTGGCTGTTGGGTCGAAAGCTGCCGAGACGAAGAATAATCTTGCTTCATGGAGCCGGTTGTAGTGTTAATTCTGTGTCTGTCTGGTGGTGGGGAATCAGTTTCTCAACAACCGAGCCAAGATCCTGAACCAATCTCGAACCTTCCGCTAATTGCGGTGGTAGCCGCTTGTTTCAGAAAGTTCGCCGTTACCATGTCATGTCGTTGTACAGGGGTATGAGTGACAGCTCGCTGACCAAATCGTGCATATGGAAAGATCCGTGCACACTGGCTCATGCTTAGCTGGCAAGTTGGAAGGCTAACCCTATTGCAGCCGAAGCAGTTTTGTGTACATCATGCGAGCCCTAACACTTTAGCTAGGCTTGTAGTCTCGCAATTCGCTTGCTCCTTGGTTATGTAGACATATCTTTGTGTCTCCACAGGATGATATTTTGCACCGAAAGTTGTTTCATAATAGCTGCTCGTAAAAATGTATGCTGTACGCTCGCCGATGTTCCCGCGACATTCAACAGGCATGTATCGTTAACCCTGACGACCACAACACATTTCAAGATGTCACAGAGGCGCCCCCGCTTCTCCCAGTGTCTGCGTCGGTGGCTTACGCCGAGCAAACCCGGGGCACCGTCGATGCTGGCCACATTGTACAGCTCTCCAGATGGAAAATGCGATTGAGTCGCTCAGCCTGGTCGCAATCATGATTTTTTTTTTCTTTTTAAAGCATGGGCAGCCCAACATGCCGTAAATGCCTAGCCCGAGCCTTCTTATCTGAGAAAAAGCCCCTCCTTGAATACCCGTCGGACCATTGGCCAGGCTGTTTACCCGAAAATTTTACGATTAGATAAATATAAGGCTGATACAACAAGGCTCTCTAGCGTGGGCGTTGGCACCAGCGATGATGGAATGAACAGGGTGCCTTTGCGGGTTACGTGGAAGCATTCTCTCCAATGGCCTTTGGTCCCGGTGCCAAAGGAAAACGATACAGAATGCTTGGGCATACGGCACTTATGATGGCGGCGAACTGAGATGTCTGTTCCAGTACTGCATGAACGTAGCACTCAACAATGTAATCTAAGCCAATCCTTCCTCCATCCCACTCCATCTGACACCTACCTTTAACGCACGTCCTTGCAGCTTGTTCAGCTTGTTCCGGGTAAAGCCACATTAACTTTCCCACGATAAGCCGTGTCCCAACGTAAGATTGTCCAGCTCTTGAGTTTGCATGGCCACAGAGCACCTAATTGATATAATGACGCAATCAGACATCTTTGACATGTGAATTATGACTGGAGTGGCGAGTCCATTCACATCATTTGGTTGTACTGCAAAACTGCTGCTGAAGTTCTACTAATTTTATCTGGTCGATCAAGCTGGTGATAAAACATGTGAAACTGGTACTAGTGAGAGATAATGAAGGTAGATATTTGACTAAAGAGGAATCCTGGCCTCTGGCGCATTCGACGGCGACATGGATAATCCCTTTAATGCCAGCCTTAAATACCGAAGCTCCATCTCCTCCATTGCTTTGCCGCCCTCATACTTTCCCTCCACCAGCAAATCGTCAAAACCTCCTTCCCTGCCTTAACTATCAACAGCAGGCCTAGCTTAGCCGAATCCCGCCTCTAAGCCCATTTAAGTTCTACCCTGCCTATTCCGTCCCTCTCTCCCTTGCTTCTTTGCGCGCCGCCCAGTCTTCCTTCCAAAATCGCCCTCAGACCACCTTCATATCAATGCCCCATGCTACACTCAGATTGATCCAGTCTCGCCATCTCAATCTGTTCCTCTATCCATTCCAGATCGAGTGCTCTCGCTTTCATCTATAACTCCTCTCTCAAGCATTCCTGAGTACCTCATCGGCGCTCCCCAATCCAAATAAGTCTTAGCCGACGGCGCACCGCCGGCGTGGTGAGACTTATCAGGAGGACCGTGCTATCATGGACCAAGTTCGCCAAACATGGGGGACGGAGAAGACAATCATGTTGCGAGAGATTGAGGGTCTCAAGGAACGTGTTCATCGCCTTGAAGGTGAGAACTCGATTCTCAAGTCCATCGCCATCCAGGCCACTGGTATCGTGTGGCCAGTGGGCAGCCAGCAGGGCGGTAGTAGTGGCGCTTCAATGGAGAATTCATACTCCTCTACGACCTCAAGTCAGTCGACGTCACGATCCCAAAACCCATCCATTCCGGTCAGCTTCTCCAGGACAGACCCTTTCTCTCTATCTCTAGGCCTCGACGGTGCACCCTGTCGGGCTCACTTCCGCAGTCCTGGCGGCTCTTGTATGGCACCCAGCCGCCCGTCCATCCCTGCGCCCATCGTCCCCTTGGATCCTCTAATCCAGCCCGAAAAATCCATTGACAAAAACTTCCGCTCTTCTCCATCAGGGGATTTCTTTGGGCCGGCTGCGAGCATTGACGTGCAGGACCCCAGGTTGGACGGCATCACCGCCAAGGAAACTGCCGTCAAGAGATATACCTTTACTGTTGGTGACGAGCATGCTGAAACTCCCCCATCTCCAACAACCTCACCTCCAGTCGATGCTGTCCATAACCCGGACAGGAACCGAAACTCCTCCATCGACGGCCCATCATCAGGGAAGAACACTCCATTCGCCCTCACACTCGCAGAACCCACGCGGATGGCAATACATGTCAGTCACACATCCTGTCGCCCTCTCTCACTCATCCCCACCGTCTCTAGCACCGAGATGAGTTCCCTCCATGACCGAAGCTATACCACGACTCCGACACCTGAGATGGTCGCAGATGCGTCAATGCATCCCACAGAGCCGGAAAACTTTGAAAAAAGCGCCACTGGCCAACGATCTCATGAGGCATGGCGAAACGAGCATCCAAATCATCTAGAGCCCATGCTCGACTCCGTGAATAACAAACTACTCAAGGGACCTTTGATTAAGGACATTCGTACTCTAGATGAGATATTCTGTGAGGTGGTCAACCAGAAGCTCAAGCCGGTCGGGCGGAGTTTGCCACAGAGCTCGGAGTTTAATCCTGACCCTCAGGGCATGGATGCCCCGGATTATAGAAGATATAGTTGGTGGAGATCCAATGGCGCGCATGCAAATACCTATGATGACGACTGCGACATACCCGGTCGCGAGAGCGTGGAAGCGGATATTCCCCTCAAGTTCAAGTCCACGTCAAATTTTGGGGCACCATTTGGCACAGTCTAGAACACTGTGTGTCAGACAATTGGTTCCGCAGGGATCTGTCAGACAGCACGTGTATTCGGTCCATTGGTTGAATCAGTGTATTCGTGTTGTGTTCGTTGAGTGTCTGCCCCTGAAGGATCTGCTTTTAATCTTAAGATCCTTGACCCACACGTGACACCCCACATATTCAACAGGATCATTACTGTGGGAGTCTGCAAATGGAGGGTTGATTCGCAAAAAAAAAAACCGAGGTACCTACATTTGTGTAGGTACTCCACCAAATACGAGGTACCATGTTTTTAATACATAAACCCACGGATAACGATTTGGTCATATGCTCAACCCCGCCCTCAGTGAAGCTATCCCTGCTTTTGCGATATCACCACCTTAAACCATTCAGAGTAACTCAACCACAACTATTGCAATTGTGCATCAATTCGCGATATGACTACATCAATGAGCAGTGAATCTTCTAAAGATTGCATAATACAAAAATGGATCAATCCGGCCACCGGGATGCCTAACTTTTTACGCTTTAACGTTGAGAACATTAAGGAACGCACCGTCGCGGCCGTGGAGTTATACGAAGCCGGTTTTTATCGCTCCGTCAAGAAAGCATCCGATGAATTGAAGGTTCCGTATTATAGACTGCGCGGGCGTCTCCTCGGCGCCAAGCCACGCAGCGAAAATGGCGGTAACTGCACGCTTTTAAAGACAGAAGAGGAGGAATCAATACTCTGCTGGGCATACCGCCGGGTGACACAGGGACTGTTGAGATCCATTGTTTAACGGATCAATGGCTATTCCGATCCATTGGTGGCGAGGATGTGGATGTCTTCTTGTCAATAGTTTCCGCTGGTTAGCACCGATCTTTCTTCTTCTTCAATTAACACAACATGCTCATTTCAACACTTTCGGCCTCCCGATAGAGGTTGCAGCGAAATCCTTCTAGCAGTGACGGCATCTATATCGCTTGCTTTTCTGGGGGTTAGAGCGGCCGAGGTCGATAAACTGTCGCCAAACGAAGGTAGCGCTAGCTTTAGCGGGGGCCATCTTTTTGGCGATACCTTCAATTGGGAGAGAATGGCAGAGTTACGTTGGGTTGTCAAGCCAGCAAAGTTTTGTACAGCTAGCTCCGTGCTTGTACGATACGACCCATATATTCCTATATTTGGTATATAGTGGGTCTACCCGTACGTATATAGTACACGTACGTACAACAAGGTTGTACATACTGTACAACATCACTAATAGCACTGCAGTTATAAACCGCAGAACATCTCTATCGCCCAGGCTCTCCGCTTCGTCTCGGCGCTCCAAGTGCGACCGCCAATACTCGTTTGCCTATATCCGGGCTTCCAACCCCTATGGAGAGTCTGACGAGGACGAGATCATCGAGGCTCTGGGACACACCTACGTGCTTCCTGCGCAGTCGCGCCTCAGCAATCATCACGACCGCCGACCCGCGCCATACACTCAAGACTTTAAATACGATCTGGGATTATACACTAATTACGATCACGACGACGGCCCAGAAGCTACCGCCCCCACCGCCTATTATAAAAAGCTCCACGGTCGAGAGCAGATGCCTATGCTCCAGCCCCAGCCTCCCACCAGTTTCATGCATAGCCGCCGTTCCTCGACCGCTGCCCTGCCAACCCAGTCCCAACTCATCCGACCTACCAGCTGCCACTGCATCACAAATCCGACTTTGGCTAGTCCCAAGGCCACCGAGGCTGATGCTAGAATGCACTACATCCCTCAGGGCTACTCACTTAAGAATTGGGATCCCACCGAAGAGCCCGTCTTGCTGCTGGGCAGTGTGTTTGATGCCAATAGCCTTGGCAAGTGGATCTATGACTGGACTAATTACCATCACGGCCCGGCTACCCCCCTCTCCGATATGGCCGGTGAACTCTGGCTTCTCCTCATTCAATTGGCCAGCAAGATGAAGCGAGCTAAGGAAGTTGTGGGTAGGGCGCGTAGCGCTAAGAACCGGGTCCTTGTTGGGGAGTTCATTGACGCCGGTGAGCGTCTTCGTGAGAAGCTGAGGGGGCTTCTTAAGGCCTGCGAGTCCTCCATGCTCAAGGCTGCCGAGCGAAAGACATCAGGTCCAGGCAAGGATGCCGGCATCAAGTTCGTCGAGACGCTCTTTGGCCGGGACAGGGAACTCGACAAGACTGAAAAATTCATGCAAAATGCGAGGCTTTTCAACCTTCGATTCGACGCCATCTGCGAGGAGATTCTCTAGGAACGCAACCGAAGTAAGCGGCCCCACCTCTTTTCATAGCATCTTCTAGAATTTCATGTCTCTGTTGCTTCATGTTTCCACGAACACTTACTCGACTACTTACTCGTACTAGAAGATTTGAAAGGTCTTCTATGGCGTCTATGCTAGAGGACGGAGGGAAGCACTGTCTATTAGAACCCAGCGGGTTATCAGAATATGTTACCTCGGGATCGTTGTGTTCCTTGTTGGTAATTGCAGGTTTAGGGAACGTCCAGCTAAGAGAATTGCGAGTATTGCAGCCTGCGTTCTACCAGCCTCAAATCCTTTCGAATCATCTTAAGCGGGCCCATGAACATGAGATCAAACGTACCGGGGTCAACTGGTCTTACCAAGAAAGGTCTTCGGACTGATGGTGGTACATACATGCTGTCTACATCGTGTCCCCGGCGGCTTAGCCGCTTGGAAACTGATCTAGATGAGCTAAATAGAGCGCCTGGTTGTCTCTGGTATGATCATATTCTGGCAAGAGAACTTCTCCTTTCGCCCTCTTTTTGATGTGGGTTGCGCGACTCTTCGTTAGGTGCGCGGCGGATGGTGACAAGCTGGGTCGATCCTCATCCAGATGAGAAGTATCGGTATATTGGTTTGCAAATCATGCAAGTCGCGTTGCGGGCTACAGACTACAGGAAGTAACCCCAATTGCGAGTCAATACCAATCATAAAACACGACTGATTTGGGATAATCGGACACGTCATCAAGCTTGGGCCGATGGCGGTGAAACGGACCGAGAGAATATGAATGTCAGAAACAGACAAGGACTGGTGTCAGAAGGGTGCACCCTCAGTTCCGAGACTTGTGCCTTGAACGCCTCAGTTTGCAATTAAACAGTGTATATGTCTCGCTCTATTCTGGCCTGTTCATCATAGGCAGCTCCCTTCGTTCCCCTGTTTTCATCACACTAGGTGAAAGATCTTCATGTTACCGGTCACAACATGATGCTGCTTACCCGCATGCAAACACGGCCCTTTTTATCTAGCGCCGGGATGGTAAGTATCCTGTGAATCTACTAGCTTCCGTTACCAAGAGGGAGATTAGACGGAATAGGACAGATCAATACATTCTAACAAAATCAAGCGGCCTCCCTTCATATCCATCAAGCTTAATGCTATGACGGAGACAGGCTTTATAACATACCGCAAGGCAGGAATGAAAAAGAAAAAGAAAAAGAAAAAAACCGATCGTCATCTGCACAACCCACTAAGTAGACTGTAAATTGAAGAGACGTAACTTAACAGGCCGTTGAACCACATCGCCACCGTCCGCCAAAGAAAGTTCAGCCATAATAACATAAACAGCAAGAGAATGCGGCAGTCTGACGGCCCGAAGAGAATGGGAACGCAAACTCCGGGGGCCCTGCCAATCCCATGTGTGCACCCTTGCACCCCAAGCCCCGATTCGCCAAAGTATTGACCACATCAGAGTCATAAGCGGTCCGCCAAGTCTGTGATACTCCGCCAAAGACAATCCACAAGGTGAGGCTACTAAATCAACTAACTGGACTGTCCCATTCGAATACCCCGTCAAACAAGCGAATACGGTCTCGAAAGAGGCATGTAATGCCTGCTCGGTGATAGAAAGAAAGGAAATCCACGAAACCAGAGACGCCGTGAAGATATAAAGGAAGAAAGATGAAAAGTCAAACCGAGAGCCTCGTGAGAAGGAAAGGTCTAAATTGTGGCCGGGGTTGGGGCCGGGTACAGCCAAGGAGTGTGCTTATTGTGGGAGCAGATTCTTGGACTCTTCGTCGCTGAGGAAGATTGCGTGAACAGGGTCTCGGCGGTTCTCAAGCGGAACGTAGTCGCAGTCGACGTAGGAGGGAAGGAAGATCTCTGTGGACGTCACAAATCAGCCCAGAACTGAAGCATATGTATTGTACGGCAGCATACCTGGATTCCAGGCGAAGCCCTGGCTAGAAGAGAGGTAAAAAATCTAATTGAGGTATTGTCAGTACAAGCTAGCAAAGACAGGCATATGTCTCCTCATCTTCTGGGGAGCGGAGGTTAGAGCCTAGACCAACATACCAGCCAAGGCGGACCATCCGGGTCGCCGATGTTGATGACGGTCCATTCTTGCACGGAGATGGCGGAGCCTAGGACGACAGTCAGCAATGTTACGCATGAATGAATGCTGATCAATAATGTCATGCCATTGCCGCTACAGTCACGTCAGATGGGGAGGAGGCTCGACATACCAACAAGGCTCGGTCGGCGGGTGTGCAGGGCCTTGTCCTTGCCGGCCGATGGCGGGGCCGACGAGGGCGAGCTCAAGGAGGAGCTGTTGGCAGAATAGCTGGTGCGCTTGGGCGAGCGATGATATGGTGTAGCTAAGGGGCCAGCGGAAATGGCAATGGAGGACGGCATAGTGTGAGGCTGTAAGAGGCAATGATGAGGCGGGCAGGCCGGCCGGAACGGGAATGAGGGGATATACTGTGTGATGGACGAGGGATGACCTAACTCTTTCTCATATAAATAAGAGTAAACACGAGTCTACGACATACTGTATTCGGTGCCAAAAGCGGGAAGTGCCGTGAACCTCTTGGGTAGCAAGAAAGCGGGGATTGCAGCGAGCCTGACATTCATGAATGCCTCATTACGATAAATGATGCCATTAAAATGACTCGGTCTTGGCGACAATGCTCGAGGTCATCCTGCTTGACTCCTTGTGCTAGGTCATAAGCTTGTCATTTGTCGTACCTCTGGCCCAAGCAAAGAGGCGAGATCTAGGAACAAGATACTCGCCGGCCAACGTACCCTGTCTATCTGACTTATGCTCTCTACAGCTTCCATGAGCAAGGAGTTTACAACGCTGGATGTGATGTCGCATTTCTCGACACTGCCTCATTCTCATCCGACTTGTAGCCATGGTGTGTGGGCGTCCAGATCGAACGGATCCGGGGCAGGCGGGCTGGTCTGTATGTGTCAGACAACTGGCTCCACAGGGATCATTGATGGCACCAGTCAATTGATGAGAATTATCTAAAGAACAAAAGAAATCGAACAGCCATGTGTTCGGGCACAGCTATTTAAGCTCATGTCGTTAGGATTATGCGACAGGCCAGATGTGAAACCGGATAGTTACATCCGGTCACACGAATGTTATGCGACAGTATGCTAATAAAGTAAGGAAGGCGCTTGGACTAGTGGGCAAGGGCCGGCCCGCTTGATCTAGGGTCGCCAGAAGGCTTCGCTCGAGAGCCATCACCAGCATCTGCCCGTGACTGAATCGCCTAGTCCCTTCGTGCCAAGTACATCGTGAGCCTAATGTCGCTGCTGGCTACGGGTGACCCCGAGCTCCTACCGCTGTTTGTCAGCCTAAGCGGCTGGCGGTGAGCACGCCCCGCACACCAACGCCCAGAGCGGACAAGCTCCAGCTCTCCAGCTGGCCACACAGGCGGTTGCTCAAAGAGGGAAGGGAATAAGCCAGTAGGGGCCGAGACTGGGCCGCTCCGACCTCTTAGAGGGAGCAAGTGGAGGCCAAAGTGCGAGAAAACGAAAGTTCGCGCTATGTTTCAGAGATCTGGTAATTAGCTCACGCCTGGGACGCTGGGGAGTCACCAAAGCTACGAGAGCATGACATCATCGGTCAATCAGCGCCGTTCGATCAATGCCGACAGCTTTTCGGGCCTGAGGTTCGAAGCCTTGTCAAGTAACTGTAAGGACAGAGTGAGCTTGATAAGAAATAGTGACTATTAAATCTCGGGCTGACATTGAGATTAGCCCGATTACATAGTGCCTAGCTGTGTCCAGTTACGATCTGAGCGCGACGATGTGAATACGCGCTTGAGACTCCTCAGCCTGTGATGAAGCGAATAATTGTCAGTGATGTTGAAAGGTCTAAGTTACATGTGTCTGAGAGGAGCACAGCTCCTCACATAGTATCCACATCCCTGCCACCAGCAGATCGGACCATCTTAGTCATACAGTCTCAACAGCCTGGCATCGATCCTAGGATTGTTAATGTGAAAGCAACGTGCTTCCAAGTCTGTGCATTGAACAGGACAATCCGTGGTTATCGCTTGGATCATGTTCTCAGTCTAACCGGTGAAATTAACCTCTCGGGTGACTGGCCGCGTGAATACCACGGTGTCTGCCCCGAGCTTTCCGTGTTGACTTAACGCCGATTCACCGGGTGTCCTCTGCGCCCTGGGAGGGGGCTTCTTGCTGGGTTGTTACACTGCAGCGTACGGATAAAGCGATTGCAGAGGTTTCTTCACAGCCAGGGCCCGCCTTGTCGCTAGGACTGACGAGGTGATAGGCTTTCTTGTGCGACAGGGGTAAACTGATGTGAAATGGAATTGGTTTTCCGGGAAGTCCCATGCTCATTGACGCTTGTTTCAATTTCCCTTTTGTTGCGGTCGTGGCCCACTGCGTCACCGTCAGTTCCAGTTCAGAGTAAAAGACAACGCGACCTGAAGAGAGACGGGATTCATCAGGCTGGGCTGGGGTGGTGCGCCGGAGGTACGAGGCCGAAGTACCGCCCGTTCTCTTACACCGCATCAAAACTGAAAAGGCCGGCAAGTAATATCATGGATCCATGCCGAACAAGGAGAGACCGGGGGCCCCGCTTCAGGTACCTGAAGCTAAAGAACCTACACTGACGTATCTACCTCGTACGAGAAGCCCAAGTCCCAAGCCCCACACGAAAACGGGGGCGTGTGTCTTGCCAAACACCTCCACCTGACGTCTGGCGGGGCGCTCATCATGTCCTGGGGGTAGCGGGCGTGAAGATACTCCCGTACCCCCCTTCTCCCTGTCCCGATGGTGCCCTGTATCTTGCGCCCTGGGCTGCTTTACTTCAAGATTACCTTTCACCCGGCGGCACAAACACCAGACCGGCGAGGAATACAAGAAGGGTAGCGACCTCCCTCTTCCCCACGAGGAAGTTGTTGATCATTCTCACCATCGACTCATCAAGAAACTATTTAGGCACTCACCATCGCCTCTTTTCAGCTTGTGCTTCCTTGCAATACACTCGCGCCACTTAACTCTCTCATACAACTACTATCACTACTGCTCAATATTACTCGACACTCAACACTACCAAACATCACGAACTGAGCCAATCGTACCTGGCTCTCTTCACAACTATTCGAAGCTACTCAAGCTACACCACACCACAATCAACATGCCTGCTCAGCGACCTTCGCAACTCCCTCCTTGCCCCGGCCCGCCTCCCAGCCGCCCTCTGCCTCCTCTGCCCAAGCGAGGCTAAGCAGATGGACAAGTCTAGCGATGGTCGAACAACAAACTTCTCACGTCGCCTCAACCTCTGGGAAATCATCGGCTTCAGCCTCCGCCTCTTACAACAACATGACTCTTGGCTTTGACCGGTTCCAGCAGGCGCAGCAACCTCTCGTCCTCGGTTACACAGGCAATGGACAAGGTTCGCCCGGGTCTTGCCAGGCCTTCGCGATGGCGCGCGTGCGCAAACGCACATGGGAGTCCCATCTCCAACACAACACCAACCCGTTTCCACATGCACCTCATGAATCACAACCATACTAGGTTCTTGTGAGCTGGCCTTGACCTGGTCAGTCATCTGCCAATAACACAGCCCCCCTCATCTCATCGATTTGGCCGCCGAATCAATCTACCTGCCTCTACCGGACCTTCACAAAACCGTCCTAGGCCGCTCACCCAACCCAGGCGCTCACGACCCGGCCACATGGCCGGCCTCTTACAGCCACACACCTCTTTCGTCCTTTTTGGCCGGACCGATCGGACTCTTTCAACTTCACTTCTTTGCGTGCGCCTTTCATCACGAGCGCATCACCGTTTCAATACCCCCTTGTCACTATCTAATCACCTTGACTTTTATCTCACTTTTCCCCCTTCTCTACTTCGTTTGATCACTATTTGGGAGGAATTTGTTCCACGGGTTTCAGGAACTGTATTAATAGAGAGGCATTATCACGGCGTCTTACACATACACCGCAAAGTCTGCTGCGTTAGCAATCTTTTTCGCATTGCGCTGTGTTACGGTGGTCGCGATGGAAACGAGGGTGGATTTTTTTAAAAATGAACACGTCGGCTGGGAACATAGATGTCATTAGGATGGGCTTATTTTACCCCTTACTTAGGCGCAAATGGGAGCATGCCCACTGATCACTCAGTGTTGACGGAAATGGAACAGGATACCATTATCATCACTCCGACTAAAATGCTCGTCCATATAACATACCCCGTCCCTTTATCATATGACCTCAGTGCCGCACAGTGTCAAATACGTTTCGTACCTAAGACAAACCCGATAATATCGCTAGCCGGGGGGCAGTATAGAATAAACGCCTTGCGTCGGGCTTCTACAGCCTTAAGACGCCGTCTCCGGTTTCCTGGCATAGACGTTGGGCCTCCCTTGCGTGTCAGCCATAGCCCAGAACGTAAAGACAACTGAAAGGGAAAGGAAGGAAAGAAACAAGAAACAAAAGCAGCATTACTTACACAATATAGTACGGCCTGATCTTGGCATTCCGTATGGATTTCCGCATCCTCGCCACGAATAGCTGGATCTCCGCGTACTCCCACCCCATGATCTCCTTTAGCATGAATAGCGCAAAGCCCTCTAAACTCTCATCCAGGAAGGCGAGGTTGTATAAGCCGATCTGCTTCAGCTTAGGGTCGCTGCTCCACCCGCCGATGGGTACCTGGTTATTCTTCTCGCGAATGTCCACGAAGCTAGCCGCCTCCATATGTTTGCGCATGTTGCCCTCCAAGCCGATGCGCGCCGTCTTGCCCATGCGGTCCGTCGCCTCGAAGAATACCTTAGCCCACTGCTTGAAGATGTGTTCCGGGTCGTTCTTAACTGCGGGGATGTCGCTGTATAGCGTGATATTGAACTCGCAGTCCTCAATCTACCCGCCTGGTAGCAGCACCTTGTATGCCTGTCGGTATAGCTCGGTCCAGTCGTCAATGCTGCCATATAGTCCGCGGATGTGTACAAAGTCGAAGGTTTCCGGGGGGTAGGTCCACTCAAGCTGCGCGTCGTCGATGTGGAACTTGCAATTCGGCGGCACCCAGGCGGGCTGGATGGGGCTGATGTCCGTGCCAATGACCTTAGCCGACGGGTAGGCATCGGCCACATCTATGGCCCAGATGCCCGTGCCCGTACCCACATCTAGAATCTTAGATGGGTTTTTGCCAATGGGTGCCTCGAATAGTCGGTCGCCCTTGAGCATCGTTACGACGTGGTGCGCTATATCCAGGCCCTTATTCTGTTTGTCATCGTTGGGCCCCCAGTATTCGGTTGTCTTGGACCTCTGGAATGTCCGACCGTGGATGTTGCGATAGTCGAGAATGCTCTCTGAGAGGGAGACGGTGGAGGAGATGAAGCTGTAAACGGTTAGGAAATACTCTCGGGGTTGGGCGCGAACATATAAACTGATCGTTAAGTTTACCTTAACTTACCTCTCGTTATCCCTAAATCCGGAAATACCTTCGTCGTCGTCGTCGTCGTTCTAGACGATATTATTTGTTAATACGGAGTCCACCCACGCAAACCACCCAACCAGATAACTTCCCCTGCGGAGAGGGCTATAAAAAAAAAAAAAAGTGGGAAAAAAGGAAAAGCAACAGAGAGGGAAGAGAAAGAGGGCAAGGGAGCGAAACACATACAAAAGGAATCTGCGTGTTAGTGGGGTGTACGCCGCCTGTTTCTGGTGGCTGCTCGTTACCTTCTAGGGATTGAGGTGACCCGGCCAACGACCGGGTCTTGGGACTGTTCTGGCTCCTCGGGCTCGACATGGCAGCCTATGCCTATGCTCTGCGACGCTATGCAGAATTCGGTTCAGACTTGAACTAAACAAAGAGTCTATGGTTGCGAGCTGAACTGTACGGGGCATAGACGTAAAAAGAATTAAATACTTGTTGCCGTAAGGGTGGGGCAACCATAGCCCAACAACGGGCACCAGCGGAACCACGGACTCAATCGCTTATACTGTAGCATCGGTTCGGCAAGGCCTCGACGAATGAGGACGAGCCACGGCGCAGCAGCGGCAGAGCGAGAGGGATGAGGAGATCTCCGACTGGATATCACCGGGCCGATGCAGCGTGACGGGGCTGCAGATTTAGGTGGGTATGTTGCCGTGCCTAATCCTGACGTAGATGGCCAATATTGATTGGCTATCGACAGCCACGACCAGAGATCGTCCGGCAACGTGAACAGTACGTGTGTGTGTGCTAGCTCTCAAAGATGGACTTAAAAGTTCCGAAGTACCAATCGCAGGGCGTTCAGTACTCCATTCTGAACTCTAGTCTGTTCCCGGGAAAGCTTCAGTTCAGAGTCCATAATCGTGGTGAAGTCTCCAGTCGGTGGTGGAAGTGCTAAGCGCGGGGTAATTTGAAGCTCGTGATCTGGGCTGGCCGTCTCTCCGCACGCCCTGTGGACAAAACCCTGCCACCAACTGCGTCTTGGGCCGTTTAGTTGCTCGCCTGCTGTCTGACTGATCAATTACCCCAACTACGGCATCCAAGCACGACGGCCACAGAAGCGGAGCTAGGAGCAGTAAGAGCTGCTAGCATGTAGCACAGTTTGCAAACCGGATAAGTCTCGTGCTGTTTCAGGAACCACTTCGAGCCGCCCTGCCCCAACAAATCTCTGCGGAGAGAGTCACATATACCACCGCATTACTCCCCTCCCAGCCGTTTCTTCTCAGCCTAGCCTCTTTTCCGCGAGGCTCACGACAAATGATCCCGTTTTATCGGCTCCATTTTCGAGCCACACACGATCATATGAGATTCCCTCCACAGAATCGGACCGAGCTATTCTATATATTTAACATGACGAGGACGGACGGGCAGCATCCCCTTCCTAGCTCCGGTCACTACGATCCACATCCAGCCATGATCGGGTCGGTTGGTTGGTACCAGCCACATTCGTCCATTCGTGCTCCTGGCCAACACACCAGCGAGCTTATCGAGACGACAACTAAACCAGACGGCATGCGCGCCATGAGCCCGCGGATGGCAAGCGACGATGTTGAAGCGTTGGAGCGTGAAATGCACGCTGAACTGCGCCGGTTAGTGTAGACTATGGAATCTGCCGTGAACGTTTGATGTGGCCGAGGATGGCCATCTTGGGAACTGCTTATTGACGTTTGTTCCTACTAGGCATGCGAAGGCGTTGTAGGACTCGTTCCTCCTCATCTTTAACCGCGTCGAGGCAGTTAAGAAGGGACATGAGAAGCTAGACAGCAACAACAAGTTGCTGCATAAGTATATTGGGATTTGACTAGCATGCGCTAGACCGTGGCTTAGGGAACCACGAGAAGTACCGAGCCTTTTGTGGGCGGTTTTTGTCGTTCCCCCGAGACCGACGCGCAAATAACCACGACTGGAGCTCGACTTTGAACTTGGTTCCGACAACTGGAAATAAAATCTTTTGACGACTGGATTTCTGTTGTGGCGTTTTGTAGTCTCTAGACGTCCTGGGGCTGAGCCACGAGCCAGCCCATATCTTACATTCAGAAACTCCCCCCAATAAACTGTACTGCCTATTACTAGCGCTTATCTGTCTTGCTTAAGAGACGTCCCTAATCGTGGAAATAATCGTTTGTTGCCCCACCCTTCGCGACGCTGATATTCTCTAGACTATGTAAGCCTGTAGATGAAGTCCGTTGAATAATATAATTGGCTAGGTATTGCTTAATGCTTTTGAGCTTGTCTGCACGTTTGTCCGCACGTCCCCTACGCGCGCTGCGGCCGTACACTTCACTGCGATAAATTCCACTAGGGTTCGTAGTCTGATTCCCTATACTTGTGACGCGAGATAGGGCCGTGTCGCTCCACTCGAGGCCCCGATGCTTAAAGCGCCTGGTGGCGCCAACGGCGAACTGTCAGCGGTTTCGGAACCATCCCCAATCATCGAAAATGCTACAATGGCATCGGTGAACCGTAACGAGTCTACGACGAACTCTATCAGGGACCTGTGCGCCGGCGGTCATAGTAGAGTTCACGTGGGAAACTTACGAAGAATCGAACCGCAATTAGTGCGTTGTCGACCTACTACTGATTGATCCCCGCGACGGCAAGGCATGCGATGGCATCAAGCCATAGGATACCATCACCGAGTGCAATAACCGAGCCCAAAAACCCGTGGTGGCGTAGAGAAGCTACGGTTATTGATCTGTTTGAGAAGCTGGCTGAGGTGGTGAATGGGCCCTATTCGAGAGATCCGGGAAGACCGAACCATATAGATCCATCGCAAACGGATTCGGCATCTGTGGAGGCCCCATCATGGGGGATTGCCATATGGTACTCGTCCCGGCCGGCGCGGGGTAGTTCGAACCATCTAACATAATATCGCTTATCCCGCTCTGGCTCGTCGTGCTGAAGGCGGACGGACTAGATCCGTCCACCACGTTTTCGTTCGGTCGTGTACGGGGCGGGCGATATCGTCTCTCGGGGCGGTGCAGAGAATGGGATTCGGTGGCGTTCCGATGATCGAGCTCTCGCAGCGCGTTTTTTGTCAACACCTGTTGCGAGAAGTTATCCCAGAATCGTGGAGGAGGAAGTGCGGGATTCTCGAGCTTGTGTTTCTTGGTAACGTGTTGTGCCTTTGACGCTTCTGAGGGCTTTTGCACTTTGTCGAGGGGAACCGAGGATCGTGTAGCATAACCATCCTCGTCGATTAAAGACGGTTTGGAAGGCTCCCAGAGTGGGAACCAATAAGATCGGACATGTGGAGACTCTGAGGTTGCCGTTGCCGAAGCTTATCCGGCCCGCTTCTGAGAACGTGAAGGATGCGAATGGGGGAAGCAGAGCCTTTTTGTATCTTGGGACGAGATATTTTTAATACATGCTTGCGTTATTATATAAGCATGCCTGCGTACGCAGATCTGGCCGCACGCAGACCAGCTTACGCAGATTCTATCGTAGGCAGTCCTGCATACGAAACCTACTGCTTAAGCAGATCTGCCCGTAAGGCATTCCCCGCACGCAGGTCTACTTGCGCCAGCATCCGCGTACGCAGCCCCATGGCTTTTTGCAGGGGCAGCGTCGCCCACGCCCAATGCTGCGGAAGCCAGTCATCGTCTACAGATTTACGCTAGAGCAACCGCACGCTAGATATTACTTCAGTCCGTGTTTTTATTATTATTATTATTATTATTATTATTATTATTATTATTATTATTATTATTATTATTATTATTATTATTATTATTATTATTATTATTATTATTATTATTATTATTATTATTATTATTATTATTATTATTATTATTATTATTATTATTATTATTATTATTATTATTATTATTATTATTATTATTATTATTATTATTTTATGTGCGCTACCGCCCACAGGAGACAAAATTCTCGAGGCATAAGTCAGAAAGAGGTGTTGGAGAAGTGGCATGCATGATGATGTTACACAGGCAGCCACCTCAAGGGAAGATGTCACCCCATGATACCTGAATTGTCAGAACAGCGTTACAGATCTGTTACAGGATCAGCAGGTCTAGTATCTTGGTCTTGCCCCCTCAGATACAAAGACAACGAGGGAGAACGAAGAACAAGGAGGACGAAAAAAAAGGAACCTCATCAATACACTCAAGATCATCCCAATATCATCTTTCATCATCAGTGACCTAGTGAGGGCGCGCTGTCTGACAAGAGGGCGCTGACGATTGCGAGCATGACGAAGTCTTGGAAGCAAGCCTTCTCATTGGCCCGGCGATTATTTGGCCCGATTCCGAGGAGTTGCGCCATTTCAAGGAGAGCCATCACAAGCGAGATGCGGTCTACCCCGCCTCCGCATGAGCAAGTGAGTGGCCACGATTATCCTGGAATTAGCGTCTGCCACCCTGGAGAGTTGCGACATTTCTTTGGCCGCCTATTATTAGTTACCCACGGATTCCTCCTGTCTCTGGACACTGCGTCTAACATTCGAACTTCGAAGCTCACATAACTTATCTCCCTCCTGGACCATGGCTGCAAATAACGCTATCAGGATTCAGCTCCTATGTGTCCCTGATTGCCTATTAGTGGGAAAGGTTCGCAGTATCGTCGAGCATTGCTTAGCCGAAACGAACATAGACACAAAGATCGAGGAACTTATTGGGGAGTATAATTCTCCTACCCTCCTCATTGACGGCGTTGACGTCACGGGTCATCCACCAGCTCCAAAAGGGCAAACTGCATGTAGGCTGGATATTCCGAGTGAAGAGCAAGTACTCGCTGCTCTTCGGATTTGTCGCGGCCAGGCAGAGCCGAGTCGTGGAGGGAAAGCCTGAGAGGTAGTTGTATACGTCCGGGTAGCCGAACTTCTTTCTGACACTGCGTTAGTGAAGCTTTCTTAAAGCTCCAATGGTGCCGAGGTCTCCTGCACCGCTTTGAGCTATGAATGTTCTTGATGGGGTAACTCTTTTGCTCCTTCTAGGCCAGATGACGGACTATCCACGCGTCTGCGATGAAGTGCAGCCTGGAATATCTGAGACTAGTTAAGGCCAGATTGTTGGTTTGTGTTTGAGCCACCGTACATGGGCATTCCATTCTGACCTGGAGGCATACTGTAGCCAGGCATCTGCTGGTTGTTTATCGTGTTCGGGTCGGTGCCGTAGGGCTGGGAAGCACCCATAACTTGACCGTTCATGTTGCGTCTGTCAGCGTTGTTACTGTTGTCAAGGCGGCCGAGCGAGCTGGATCGAGAGAGCTGGCTCTGGTCCTGGGCCATGTTGTTTATGCCGTCCGAGACGGGGACCATGCTAAAAGGGTGGACCATGTTGTCTCCGGGCAGGTTGTTTAGGCCATTGAGATGGTTTAGGTCTCCCTCGTGGGCGAGTCTAGTAGCCTTCTGTGCCTGTTGGTTCTTCTTGGCATGGGCTTAGGGGTAGGACAAGTGACTAGCTCCAGTGGGGTTTCCACGGCGGATAGAATACTTCTGGAAGTGGCGCTTTAGGATATTACTTCGAGAAAACGTATCGCGGCAAAGGACACACATGTAGGGACGGTCGCCAGTGTCTAATGCGCGCATGTTAGCAATCATTGTTTGGTCCGTAACTCATCTATACTTACGTCGCAGAAGGTGGCGCTTGAGGTGCTTGGCGTGGAGATATGTCTTAGTACAGTGAGGGCAAGGGAATCTGCCGTTAGCGTCCTTCATAGGCATGTCTGTGTTCCTGGTTCCACCGGTGCCAGCAGTAGGAGCAGCAGGCCGGCTAGGAGCACTGGGCAGAATGCCGCGTCGTCCCGGGGAGCCTATGACGTGGGTAGGCTGCATGAGGGAGCTGGGGCCGCAGGGCGAGGAGACGCCAGGCTGGGATATAATGCCGCCGGGAGGCATGGGACGAAGCACAGGAGGCCCTGGACCACCGGCGGGAGCGGGAGCGATCGGCTGAGGGTGCGATGCGGCGGTTGTCGCCTGGGGCATCATGGGCGCAGAAGTTCCATAGGCCTGAGGAGGCGGGTATTGACTCTTAGGCATTAAGTAGAGACCGGCGCAGTTGGCAGGCTGTGATGTCTGCTGCTGGTAGCTAGGCAGGTTGGAAGCGGAACAGGGCGTGTTTGGGGTGCCCGGAGTCCGCGGTGTGTGCGGATGGCTGCCGTAGATGTTTTGCATTGCCGAAGTGGGAGGCCATAACGGCGGCAGGGTCTGGGAAAGAGGCGCGCCGGTTTGCAGCTGGGTGGGAGACATAGCGGTAGGCGACAGATATGTCTGACCAGAAGAAGTCGTGCTTATATCATTGGAGAGGTACTGCGAACGGTCCAAGCTACTCTTGGTAGACGCGAAGTTGGTTACAAGGGACGTGTTGAAGAAAACCGCGACGTAAGACGCCCGGGGTTTGATGGACTTTGTCGGTAGATGACAAGTCTAAGCCGAGGATTGCGGAGAAGGAGAAGGAGGAAGAAGGGTCGAACGGATCCGAATAGAAGTTTGCAAACTTCGACAGTAAACAAGGATCAAGCAAGATGCCTTGTAGAGCTCCGCAGACGAGGTTCCTAGATGGTGGGAGATGAGGCTCGTGGCAGGTCCCTCTTCGAAGGTGGTGTTTGGAGCGGATGCGCAGACCGGAGAACTGGGTCTCAAACCTTTTTAGTATTTTTTTTCCCCTTCAGGCGGGCAAGCTGTCAGGGCAGCCAGGTCGGAAAGGAGGGTTGCGTTGAGTGGGTTTTTGCGTGGGTGCGAGGGCGTGAAAGGAAGAGACGTGAGGGACGGGGAAAAAAAGAAGTGGGTTGGGGCGGGTGTGAGAAAAAGAAGCGTTGCGGTAGCTGCAGCCCTGGCACAATGACGGCTCCTTGTTTGGGATGGGGCCGAAACCCGACCCCGACGGTTTGGCACGAGTTCCGGAAGGAAGCCTTCATGACGTCAGTATACACCAGCCCGAGCTGCAGATGTGCGCACTGAAGCCGAGGATTACCCGGCGGATTTTCTGGGGCATGATTCACCGGCTTCCTTGCACACACCATATACCTAGCTGCCTATTAGTCGCGTGTCGCATAACATTCGTGAGACTGGATGTGCCTACCCGGTTTCACATCTGGCCTGTCGCATAATCCTAACGACATCAGCTTAAATAGCTGTGCCCGAACACATGGCTGTTCAATTTCTTTTGTTCTTTAGATAATTCTCATCAATTGACTGGTGCCATCAATGATCCCTGTGGAGCCAGTTGTCTGACAAAGACCTAGAGGATATACTCTCTTTAAAGAAAGCGGCCGTCAAGGAGGAACTCGACAAGGCTATTACCTAGGTACATATCAGCTTCGATCTCTGGACCTCTCCAAATAGATTAGCTTTCATTTCGATCTTTGGTCACTATATTGATCAGAGCAACTTATACCCAGGGTGGGGAATCAATCCACGACTTCCACGGTATTGATCAATATGTTGACTTCAATCCACGTCAACGTCAATCCACGAGACCTGTTGCTACGTAATCAATCCATCCACGGTTGAGGGCTCATGGATTGAGATGTGGATTGACGTGGACGCTAGTCAGGGGTATGGGTACCCTGATATATTTCGTTAATATTTGCTATGTATGTCTGCGCAAATACTAATAGATCTAATCAGGCAAAATATCCGACGCGTTGTGACACGTCGCGACGCGTTATAACGCCTGAACCCAAATGTCTCCTCCCTTACTCGATTCCTACGGTCGGTGAACCTTTAATTTCGAGATGGCGGACTTACCTCTTGACCCTGAACTACCGACCAACAACGAGGGGCATGCCAAAGTCCCTCGGCGTTCTCTGGATCCAGGCCCCGAAGTCCGCTAGCCTTCTACTTGGGCACCAACAAGTGATGAGGAGCGGAGAATCTTCCGCGTCTGGAAGGGATTCACGCTGGCCGAGCGCAGCAAAGATACCCTATCATGGGTATGGAACTACGGGGTCGAGATTTAATCCAAAACATCCCGACGATGGATCTGTATGCCATGTGTGCGCCAAAAGACCCCCACGCCATAGTCATACGAATCCAAAGGCACCCAAAACGCTGAACTCCACCTCTAGAAAGCTCACGGCTACTGGGATCCATCAGGACGACGATCAACACCGTCAGAGAAGAAAGGAGGCAAGAGGGTTCTTGCTTCTATTTCGGACTTCATGAGCCTCAAACGTTCCGATCCAAAGGAGCAAGCGCTGGCCAATAGCTTGATCAAACGCTTCGATCGAGGAGAGTTCCAGAAGCTCATTGTCAACTGGATAGTCGAAAGCCAGCAATCGTTTAAGCAGGTTGAACACCCTCGATTGCAATAGATTTTCGAATACCTTAATCCGGCGGTTAAGGTTACGAGCGCGCATATTACGGCGAAGACTGTGCACAGACTGGCGGTTCAACAATTCGAGCGATATCATGGCACGGTCCAACAGGTCTTGAAGAGGTCGCCGGGTCAGATCCACATTGCCTTTGACGGCGCAAGGACTAGGAATCGTCACGCGTTATATGGCGTGACGGCTGTCTTTAGAGACCACGAGAATTAGCTCCAAAAAGTTATGCTCGGCATTCCGGAGCTGGTAGAACGACATACTGGCGAGAATATTGCCGCCGAGATCCTCGAGATCATTAGGTCGTTTAGCATCGAGGACAAGGTCGGTTACTTCACTCTCGATAATGCAGCAAATAATGAAACGGCAATGTCAGAGATTGCAGAAGAGCTAAAGTTCGACCCGGTTCAACGACGAGTTCGATGCATGGGACATATCCTCAACCTTGTTGTTAAATCCCTTCTCTTTGGAAAGGATATTGATGCGTTTGAGAAATCTCTTGTCAAGGAGGAGCCTTTAGCGAGAGCAAACTATGACCAGTGGATGCAGAAGGGTCCTATCGGGAAAGCGCATAACTTCGTCGTTTGGGTCTATCGGGCCGACTTACTGACTCAGTTGCTTCGTCAACTGCAACGAGACTCATTTGCAGCTTCTAACGATCCTAAAAGTGGAAAGCAACGGCTAGTTGACGTTATCCTTGACAACGATACTAGATAGTTATCCCAATACTACATAATAAAACGAATGCTTCGCTTGCAGCCCATCTACGAAGAATTCATCGCCAAAGCTAAGAGGCTATTCCGAGACGCTCGGAAAGGTAAGGGTAGATAGAAGCTTCCTCCCTGCCTCGAGGAGTCGAGCTTTATTAACGAGAGCGATTAGGCGGTGCTAAGGACATTTGATGAGATACTCTCTGATTTCCACGTCGTTATGCAAGTACTTCAGGGAGATAGACAGCCGCGATATCGATCGTCTGGAGTTAGGGAAGCTTTTGGTTCCATGACTAATGTGCTGGAGGCGTTTGAATTCCTACTTGGGAGGCTCGAGGACGCAAAATCGCGTATTGAGAGGCATCCTGAACCGGAGCAATTCTGTGTCAATGTCAACCTTAGTTGGAAGAAGCTCGATAAATATTATAATACTCTGAGGGACTCGCTAGCATACTACGCCGCCGCCGCCTTGCACCCTAGCCTACGATGGGACTATTTCGACGAGGTTTGGGGTCAATAGCATCCGGGTTGGGTCGATGAAGCGAAGGAAACCGTGCAACGTCTTTGGGATACGGAATACAGAGACCTACAGATCACAGACACCTCTCCTGAAGGTCCGGTTGTGAAGAGGCGAAAGACGACTTTGTCCTCCTTTGATCGGTATCGTAATCGATACCGTCAAAGCCAACCCTCCGCTGCTCAAGCGGATGAATATATCCGCTGGCAGGCCAGTGTGTCTGGGAGCGAGAAGGACGTCGCAGACCCAGTTGAGTATTGGGTCCTTAAGAGGTTTGAGTATCCAAGGCTATCTCGAATGGCTCTTGATGTCATGATAGTGCCGGCCATGAGCTCGGAGTGCGAGAGACTATTCTCCGCCACCGGGTTGATGGTCACGCCCCTCCGAAACCGCTTAGACGCTGGGACGATTAGACTAATCCAAACGCTGCGATCTTAGTTACGCGCAGGCATTATCAAAGATGTCGATAGCATACTGCTTGACGATACAGCGTTACAGGAGGCTGTTGGACGGGCTGGCTTGGAGGAGCGCCAGGAGTAAGGCAATAGAAAGTTGTTGGAGATTATAAGTGTGAGGCGACTAAGTCGGTAGCAAGGTGTGGAAGAAGGAGGAACATTCTATAAGAAATCGGGCCTATACATAAATAGTGGTTCCCTTACTGCACTTTGAGATAGAATTAAGCAATTAGCATCTTCTCATTTCAACAAAAGTTTTAGCGACGGGTTCCTGAATTGCCTGATTAGGAAATCCGAGTTAATGTGACAGGGGTCTTCCACGGGTTCAATATTATGGACATCAATCCACAGATGGCTTCGTGGACATCAATCCACGAGCACTTTGCTGAGTAAGCCGTCAATTCCATCCACAAAGTCGGATATTGACGTGGATGGATTGATTCCCTACCCTGCTTATACCAAAGCCGGCTGCTGGCTTTCAGGAGGCAGATCGGGTCTCACGCCGGCGAGAATATCGCCTACACTATAAGGAATGTCGTCCGTGATTGGGGGATCGATTCGAAGCTTGGGGTCTCGATCTGTGATAATGCGACCAGCAACGATGTTTGCTTGCGAAGCCTCTACACAACTCTCGATGCCTCGATGACTCGAGCGAATACGGAGGCACGAAGGATGCGATGTTTCGGGCATATTCTAAACCTTGTTGCCCAAGCTTTCCTCTATGGCGATGATGCAGCTTCTTTCGAACTTCAATCTGAGGCTTATGGCATGCTGGAGCGGGTTGAAGAAGACCTCGAACACTGGCGAGCTAAGGGTCCAGTTGGGAAGCTTCATAATATCGTCAGGTTCATCCGAGCCTCTCCGCAACGCACCGAAGCATTCAAAGCACATGCCAGGGAGCAGGAGGAGGCGGAACATACAAGCTTGCAGAAGAATCAACGGCCGAGCTTGAAGTCATACAGAACAACGCTACGAGATGGAATTCGACCTATATGATGATCGAACGCGCCTTGATCAAGCAGTCTGAGCTCAATAGCTTCATTCAAGAGCTAGGGCTGGAAGCAGACGCCTCAAGAAGGGTTCCTACAGCTGACATCCTGACCTCTGATGACTGGAAGGTCCTCAGGGAAGTTAGTCATATCTTGGAGCCGATCTATAATATGACGATGAGAACACAGGGATGGGGTACAAGCGGGGGTCACGGCCGGCTCTGGGAGGTCATGACAGGGATGGAGTTTATTCTGGAACATCTCGAAGACTGGAGGGTTCTCTACGAGGATGAAACTGCTCATCTAGCTGCGGAAGTAAGGCATACGATCCAGGGAGAGGAGCCCGAACCAGCTACGGGTGTGAAATCAACATCTGCGCGACCATCAGCAGTCGGACAAACCCGAGAGCGACCCTCACGCCAGCCACGACTACCATCACGACTTCAGGGGTATGAGATCACGCCGTTACGCCGCCGCCGCGAAATAGCTCTTCCGGCCCATCCACTTGTCAGCCCACAGTTTAATGAAGATGCCCTCCCTGCACATTCTCGAGAGGACTACCTACAGGGCGATGCTCGTTCCGTGAGCAATATTGCTAGTATGGAGGGCCAAGAGCGTGCAAGTATTAGGGCAAGCATCAATAATGCTTGGATTAAGCTTAACGAGTACTACATTCTCCTCGGGCGATCGCCTCTGTTTGCGGCCTCTGTTGTTCTAAATCCGGACCTTGGCCTCCGGTGGCTCGAGACTAACTGGACCTCCCCGGAGCAGCTACAATGGCTTCGGGATGCAAAGGATGGCATCAAAGGCTACTTTGAGCGTTGGTACTCAAACGACGATGATGCCTCTGAGGAGAGTATTTTCGCCACGCCCTCGTTAACGCCCCGACCTGAGCAAAGTAGGTTTGAGCAGTGGGTAAAAAGCCGGCAGCCTAAGCTCTCAGCAACAGGCAGTGAGCTTGGACGATACTACAGGCTTGAGCCGGAGCAGGTGAATGACCCTATTCAGTGGTGGATTGATCATAGGAACGCTTTCCCGCGTTTAAGCAGATTTGCATTGGACGTCCTTGCTATTCCGGCCATGGCAACTGACTGTGAGAGAGCGTTCAGTCTTGCGAAGCTTACAGTCACCTCACAGCGGCATTCCCTGCTTGGATCGAGCATTGAGTCGGTCCAATTACTGAAGAACTGGATCAGGGGAGGGCGTGTTACTCTAGGGGGCTTATGCTTGAGCAACAAGGCCAGTTAGAACCTAGGGCAGGATGCCGAAGCTGGGGATAGCTTCACGCGACCTATGATATATCAGATATCTATCAACCAATCAATCAAATCAGATATAGAGGGCAAATTATCAGTTCAGATCAGATTTGGGTCCTGATCTGATTTGACTGATCTGACGGCAACCCTGCATGCTTGCGAGGGCTGCGGAAGAGATCTGACGACGAGAAGAGGTTATCCACAAAGACGTGATATGTCGCTTTTGGCAGCATATTTGCTAGGGCAACAACGACGTTCTGGGTCGAGTTCAAGGCGATAGGCTTGTCTTCTATGGCAGGCTTCTTCCCTGCGGCCTTGGCTGCACCCTGCCTCTACCGCCTCTTCGCCCTCCCTGGCCTTGTGTAGATGACTTGTTGGAAGAACTGTTGGAAGAACTGAGAGTTCCCCCTTAACTTCAGGATCAAGATTAAAGTTTGAAGTCCTACGATTAAGGTTCAAAGTCCTAGATGGAATCACTCAAGGATATAAGGCCCCAAAGGGCCTCTCATTGAGATCATGAAAACTTAACTAAGAATAATTACAATCACGACAACAAGAACTACCTTTTGTCAAGTGCACTCAGCATCCCTGCGCGACTCAACAACACGCTAAGGATCAGCTCAGCAAGGTATTACTAAACCCTGACGCCCGCGTCTCGGAGGATAAGAAGTCTACCGAGCTCAAGTTTAGTACCGACTTCATGAAACAGTCTGAGAAAATCGTCCCCAGCGTCAAGGCCAAGGAGACCCAGCAGGTCATAGAGGCTCTTGCCCAGAAGGTAACCAGCAAGAACAGCAATATTGGTGTCGACGTCGAGGACATCTCGGCCGTCAACATCAACAACGAAACTTTCGTGGAGCGCAACTTCACCGCCAATGAGATTACGTATTGCCGACAGGCTCCCAGCCCCCAAATCTCCTTCGCCGGTCGGTGGAGTGCCAAGGAGGCCGTGTTCAAGTCACTGGGTGTTGCTAGCCAGGGAGCTAGCGCCGCTCTGAAGGATATTGAGATCATCAAGGGTGAAACTGGTGCTCCCACAGTTTCGGTAAGATCCCCAACAAGCCTTGATGGGTAAACAATGTACTAACAACTCTCTAGCTCCATGGCGATGCTGCTGCTGCTGCCAAGAAGTCCGATGTGAAGGATATCACCGTGTACATCTCGCACTCTGACAGCCAGGCAATTGCTGTTGCTGTTACCAGCTTTTAGGTGCATAATGGATGAGGGGCAAAGAAAGGTGCATGTTCGGACTGGGATGATGACTACCGGTAGGCTTTGACTAAACGTAGGAATTTATCGGATGGCGTGCTTTTAAGTTATGAAAATAGCCAGGGTATTAGGCTTTTAGGACACCAGGGGATAAAATGCGTCCTTATGTGATAAAATAGCTACGTATTTATAGCTATAGAGCATACTAATAGAGAGGAAATATCAGGCAAGATCATGTATGAGTCTGAACCCTGACTCGGATGCTGATGATATTTAGGCACGAGAATTGTGAGAGTCGTTGAGTGACACATGTTCATATATAAGGGGCAAGATAAGATGGCATGCCCACTAGCTTAAGGCACCTCTAATCCTAGACTTGCATTATAAATTCTCCTCGAATAGTAATAGCAAAACCCTCCTATTTTCTATATTTATATCCTCCTAATTTCGTCCCTCCATAAACTCCGCACTATCGCCCGCCCGCTAGAGGTACCATAAACTGACACTCCAAATCTTCTCAAACCTCTCATCTTCCTTATGTTTCCCACGCCTAATTCACTATCTCCCTTCTATGCCTAATAAAAGTGCCCCTTAATAGCCATAGTATCTCATCCGCCGCTTATTTTCTGAACCATAACTTTACGCGCGCGGTATACCCAACATAGAAACTTAATATATATATTGAGAAGATGCGATAGAGGGGCAAGGACGGAGAGTAGGAGGAGTTCGCAGTGGAGGTAAGCGAGAAACTACGCTATATCGCCGTTTACACCTCGCCTATTAAGCTAGCCGAATTCCTAGTTAACGAACGTAGGTGTCTAGTTATCTACTTCGTTAGGGGATTGCATAAGGATAGAGCTTTGGGTGAAGTCGCCTATAGTCAAGGACCAGGAGTAAGTTAACGTGGGGGCGCAAAAGTCAGCCTCAGCGCGTGCGTAGAGCTTCTCCGCGTTATGAATCTCCTTGAGACGGGAGAGTAGGGGCTTAATTGCGGCGGCATAGATGATACGCGATGTGAGGGAATGCATAAGCTTTGCGGCGACTTAAGGATGTGAGGCTTAGACTTAAGTGGCTGTCTCAGGGCTATGGATCGCTGCGAAGATAGTTCCGAGGTTATACGCTAGCTTTGTTATATTGGGCGAGATTTCTTCCTATTGGCGATGGGATTAAGCAATGAGGAAGTTAAAGAATTAATAAGGTTGCCGAGATCGCTTAGCACGAGGACCAAGGTTTCTTCGTTAGAGGGCGTGAGACCTAGGGCTGATCTTGTGCCTTCCTGGTGGTATAGATACTAGGGTAAGTTCCAGTAGGGTGTTTTCCCTAAAGAGAAAAGCGCGCTGTCTCGAGAGAAGAGGTTAAGAAAGATAGCTTTAATTTCCTAGGCAATTATAAGTAAGCTAAGTATTAACTATGTGGGAAGGGGTATTACCTGATGCTTAGTGGTGAATGCCTATTTGGGGCCCGCGGCTTTAATATAAGGTCTTGTATGCTTGATAATGATGGACTTAGGTGCGTCGGTGCTGAATTAGGACATTTGTGTTGTACAAACGGTGGTGTTGACGAGGCCACCTGAGAGGCGGGTCGTGGACTATGTTGTGTTGGGGTAGAGGGAAGAGAGGTATTTGTTGTAGTCTGCTACTACTATGTTGTTTCCCAGTCGCAAATATTTTATGTTGAGTGGATTGAAACTAAAGTCAAATGGTTGTTGGTGGTTACCCGTTGGCTCATGTGGGGCTAGGGCCCCAGGCGATCCAACCTAGCAAACTAGGTTGGTTACGGCAGGCTATAGGGGGGTGACTGTTGCAAAACCCCAAAATCCACCTCGAAAGTGTCGAAATGGGCTAGCGGTATGGACACCCCGCCCCGCAGTACATTGCTCCATGTACCTCAGCGTAGGTTACCTGCATTTTTTTTGCCTTCCAACAGATGCAAGTAAAGCAGCGGGGCCGCAGCGGACCAGCAAAGCGCATTTTCATTCCCGTTCTACAGACATCGTTGGAAGAAACTGCGAGTTCCCCTTAACTTCAGGATCAAGATTAAAGTTCGAAGTCCTACCATTAAGGCTCAAAGTCCTAGATGGGATCACTCAAAGATATAAAGCCTCAAAGGAATAATTTAACCAAGAATAATTACAATCAGTACAATAATTACTTTTTCGTCAAGTGCACGCAGCACCCCTGCGCAATCCAACAACAGATCAGCCGCCACCATGGCGGTCGAATCGGGAGACACCAACGCTTAACTGTCCTCTTCCTCTTCCTCCTCATCCGGCTTGTTGAGCTGCTGAGCGTCGAGTTAGCAGTGAAAATGTATTTGACGACTTGATCCTGTTGAAATGAGAAGATGCAGGTTGCTTTTTTCATATCTCAAAGTGAAGTAGGGGAACTACTATTTATGTACAGGCACGATTTCTTGTAGAACGTTCCTCCTTCTTCCACACCTTGCCACCGACTTGGTCGCCTCACACTTGTGATCTCCAACAGAAGGCACTGGACAAGGGCATCGATCTCTTTGCTTGCGCGAAGACATCCAACGCGTACTCGCCCCACTGCTAACGCACTATCTAAGTGTCTCGAAAGTTCAGTAGAGGGTTGTTATTATCATATTGCAGCCAAAGTGAGCTAAGTGAGCCGCTAACCATAATTGGTTTAGATCCTTGCACAGTACGCGTTGGATGTCTTCGCGCAAGCAAAGAGATAAGCTAGAGGGGAAAAAAAAAAAAAAAGGATAAAGGTCATGAGTGGTTACACTACGGCGATCACAAGCTCAAGAAGGTATGCCTTCCCCATTTACAAGCACATGGTCGCTGTCAGCACTCTCCTCGTCACAGATGGCACGTGCCAGATGTGTGGCACCCCTGATGATAACAGCATTCCGACTTTCGAGCTGCTGGATGGGGCACTTTTACCACTGATACAAAATGCAGGAGAAACCCACCTGCCGAAAAGCCGGATTGCCCGAAGTACCGATGCGGTGGATGCTGCAGGAGGCGGATGTGGGCGTGTTCAAGACTGGAAGGCCAAACAAACAACAATGGAGCAAAATACCGTAGAAACTCGAGAAATTCAGGCTCTTGGCATTTCCACTTTTTCCTCGCTTATGCACGATTTGCCCCAGAGAGCCCCGCTATGCTGACTTGAGCCAATCACAACTACAAGAGATCTTGCAATATCCCCCTTATTTCCAGAGCAGCCATTGGGTTCCAAGGGGCCCACTTTGCCAAGCGCCCGAATTTCTCGAGCTTCTACGGGTATGTCAAGGGCAAGGATCACTACCATCGTGAATAGCTTCACGGTCAGTGTGAACGCTACACCATAACTAGCATGAGGCAACAGCCTGCTGCCTATAGGATTGGCAGACAGAACACAGGTATAAAAGACCGACTCTTGTCGCTCCTTTAGATAGAAAATTAAGCGCTCATTTGATCCTCATGGCCCATCAGTACTTGAGGGGGCCTATAGTCCGGCCTATTCCCGTGACTCGGTCTTCCGCAACTCCGTTGTGCTCGGAAGACCAAGCACGGGGGGGCCGTTGACTAAGGAAAGGGGCTCTTGATTGGGGAAAAAAGGTACTTATATTCATAGCTAATTACAGTGGGAATAGAAGTCACTTCATTATGTTCAAAAGCACACATTACTGCAAGTCAAAAATGAAGCTATTCACATATGCGATGAAAATCGACAAACCATTAGACAACCCCTATGAGCTTTCCTCCTCTTTAGGCACCCAAAAAGGCGTCTGACAGACTTCAATAACGTCTCCAATAAGCACGTCGTCGTCGTCGTCGTCGTCGTCTGCGCTTATCTCTTCTTCGTCATCGACGATTTCCAACCCATCAGACTCGAGAGACAGAACCTTCTTTCCCTCGTGCCGTATCCGCTCCTCGTCGGCAAGCAAATCCACTGCTTCTTGCACAACCTCGCCGTCGTAGTCGAGGGGCATCGTGATAGGAGGTTTCCAGTGAGGAAGAAGTCCTTGGTCTTCTCTCATCTCGCGATGCAGCGCGTATCTCTTGCTCATCCACTTCGCGGACGAGAGATAGAGACGTCTATCAGTCTTAGTCCACCACTCTCTCCGTGGCCGGCCTTTGAGTCCTTTCCAAGCAGTCTGAGAGGAAGCCAGATAGATGTTCTCAACCTTCAGCTTCTGGATACTCTCACGGACGACTCCTCGCACCCTCATAACCCACCTCCGTACATATATCATCTCGTCCTTCACGGCTTTCTTCCTAACCCGCCGTTCCTCTTCTTCCTGTTGTGATTGTCGATTGTAATCGTCTTTGGCGACGCGCAGTCTGGCATCGCTCATGCGAATTGGACCGTAATTAGCCACGATTGACGTCCCCTGGTCGCGAGCCCGGCGACTAAGATTCTTCTCCTTAAGACGGCGCATCTCCTGAGTCGCCGTGATGCCATTGATCGCCAGTGTTGTAGAGGCTTTCCTTGCCTTTTCATTGACGTGCGCCACGGATGGTGTCAGCGCAACCCCGGACATGATTGACGCATCGATTCGAAGCTTCACATAATGCTCGTATTGTTGAATCCTATGTATACGGAAGGGGGGGGTCTCCAGGGCGCCCCAGTTGACCGTTGGAGGCGTAGAGGGCATCATTATAATCTCCTTGTCATGAGCTTCATCCGGATATATATTTTGGAAGGCATCGTCGCCGTCTTCCTCCTCATTTTCGTCATGAGAGTCAGAGTCGTCATCAGAGGAAGACCCAAAGGAGGTATAACCCGGAAGTTGAGTCTCAGCCACTTCCGCAGTCAGGGACGACAACGGATTCACCATGCGGTCTAAGACAACAGCTGGATTATAAGGAAAAAGACCGCACTTCTGCCATGAAGAGAGGATCGTCGACTTCTTTGTCGTGCGCCTTCGTATCTCCTGAAGATGGAATAGAAAGTCCGCTTTATTAAAGTCGGTTGCACCGTCCGCAATCTCCCTCGTCAGGACCTCCTGATGCCAGTGTTTATAGCAGCTAAACATACCAACATCAAGAGGTTGAAGGATATGTGTGAGATGCGGAGGAAAGGGGAAAAGAGTGATATTATGAGACTCGCAATGTGCGAAAAGATCCTTCGTAAAGTGAGATTCGCAACCATCTAATAGGATAATCCTTTTCTGCCACTCTCGAGATGGCTTCGTATGTCTGACGAAGTGTTCAAACCATTCCAAAGCGATAATATCATTAATATATCCCTTTGGAGATGTCGTGATGACAGCCTCGCCGTCAAGATCATTATCAACCCACTTGGACGGGATTTGGACACCGGGCATAATTATAAACGGCGGTATCACCGCCCCGGCTGCCGATATAGCTTCAATAATCGTGATGGAGATAGTCTCGTGGGCGTCAGTCAGGACTGGCTGGTTTATTTCGCTGAAAGTCCACACGAAGATACCATTTTTCAAGTATCCGATCTGGAACCCTGTCTCATCGATGTTCCAGATATTCTCGGTTTTCACGCCGCTGCGGGAGAAGTAATACCACTCCAAAAACCACTTCTGAATAGAGGCACGATCCTCCATCGCTTTACGCTGTGCATCTCTCGTCGTCGCCTTTCTTCTATGAAAGATCTGACGATGACGTCTCATAAAGCGGCGAGCCCAGAAGCGCGAGGCCGTAGCCTTCCTGCCGGTGGCCCTAAGGATCGCATTGGCATGTTGACGAAGAGTACGATATTGTATGTGATGTCCCTGCGTGACACGCCGCCAACACCACACAATTATCGACTGTTCCTCTTCTGGTGAGAAAAGAGTGTTGTTCCCGCCATTTTGGCTGCGTGGATTCGCTCCTCTTACCCTCGAAAGAAGTCTCTTGTATGAGACTTTAAAGGCCCGGGCAGCAGCCGCGACAGAGGGGAAAAACCTTGACTTGACGAGAGCTGCTGCGGCGACGGTACGTTCTTCGAGGTTCTCGGAGTTAAGCGGTGGAAGTGCGGCAAACCGGTCTCCGGGTCAATCCACCTTTGATGAATAGAATCTCCAGAATCGTGGCTTTCCAATGATGTATTCATATCTCGGATTGATGAAGAATTGCAATTGTTGTGGTTGAGTGAAGTTGAGGTGGTTGGAAGAGGTTTGTCGTGATGCCCTCACGACGGGTGGGGTAATGACATATTAGGAGCATCATCGGTGCAGAATACGGGACAATCGCAATAACCGAGTGACTTCTCTTTGTGTGTAATGCACACGTAATTAGAAGTATCTTTCTTATTGCCCTAATCAACCGGCCTTTTCCTTAGTCAACGGCCCCCCCGTGCTTGGTCTTCCGAGCACAACGGAGTTGCGGAAGACCGAGTCACGGGAATAGGCCGGACTATAGGCCCCCTCAAGTATCACTAGTGGGGTCGTGCAGAACAAATCGGACATTAGTCGTCTCGAAACGAGCCGGCTATGGCGATGGTGATCGTCGTGGAAGAGGAGAATTATCCCCGGGATTGCTTGGATCGTCCAGGGTCATGTTGGTTACCTTGAGTTGTGTGGGAGGATGAGCGGGACCAGGAGCAGGAACTGCACCCGGAATTGGGCCTGGAGCCATGGCTGCGACTAACTTTGTTACAGTTTTCTAGGATTGTTCCTCTCCTTCAGTCACGGCTGCCTGCACCATTCCGCAATGAAAACGGTCTCGTGCTAGACGATAAAGTGAAAGGAAGGGCGACGCAGACTGCGAGTTTGCCCTGTCAGTCGGAAGGAGGTTTGCCTGGGTTGGGTCCTGAGAACCTAAATGAAAGACGCGCGTGGCCAACAGAAGGCGCAGGTCCTGACTGAAAAGCGACCTGGCGCGGTTAAAGACACGAGTGAACCCACTGATCCAGTGAATGTTTCGCAAACAATCCCTCATGCGACGAGCCAACGATGCCGGCCGATCTAGTTTGCGCCTCAGACTTTTGTTAGGTTGTCTGTGAGGCTCGAGATGAAAGTGGCGATGTTTGATTGTCCAGCGGGTGTTGAGAGTCTGCAGGGACTGGCCGGGGGAACGCGTTCACCAACAGCGCTTAGCGCGTCTCACCGGCCACACCTACGGAGGCCGATAGGGGAACACTGTTGCAAAACTCCCCTGTCAGTTGTCTTTAGGGCCCCTTCCCACTATTAACCCAGATATCACCCCACACCTTATTTGTCCAGATGGGCATGACTAGCAGAGCGGGTACTGCAGACCAGCAGCGGGCCCGCGCGACGTTCTAGAATCTTGATCTACACATTATGGTCTAAGTAGTTTAGTTCTTCCAAGCAATTCTTAGCGAGCGACACGATATTCTAATCAACCTGATTTTCATTGGCTGTGGTTGAAAGTCGAACGGCGCGCTGTGCCGGATGATAATCGCTTTGTCCGGCTTCAAAAGCTGTGGACGTGTATATGCCAGCGTCCCCTTTTCTACAGCCTCAACTTTCAATTCAGCGACTCGCATTGCGAACCCCATTTGAGCAACAGGCACTGTCCTTGCATAAGCGATTTTCACTCCAGGTGCCAACATCTATGTGTGAGCACTCAGCACCCCTGCGTAATATTCACAACAATTGAAAGCTCGCACGCAACAGGGTAGCAGTGCGGCTAAACTTCGCTAGGCTTGCGCGCCAACCATATTAGGAAATGTAACGCTCGACCGATTGTCAACATGCCGCGACAGTAATAGTTCTAAAAAAAAAAATAGAAGTGTTTTTCCGTATTCTTTAGACAGTAAATCATACATTAAAACTACATTTGAGTCTAACAATTGGCTGTGATCTTGAAAACCTAAGTGCTGATTCCCCCCTGGAATAGCAATGAATGGCCGCCATGATATGGTAAAGTCGTTGATTGAGGCAGGAGCGGCTATGAATATTCTGGACGCATCTGGAAACACGCCGCTACTCTGGGCTTCATACAAGGGGCATATGAGAGTCGTTGAGTATCTATGGGAAGACACGAATCAAAAGCTGCGAGACAATGACGGCAGGACTGCCTTGCATCTAGCAGCGACAGCGGGAATGGAGGAAGTAGTACGGTGGCTCATTGACATGGGTGCCGATAAGGAGGCCAAGAACCGCGCTGGTAAGACGCCGCTGTACTATGCCGCTAGGAATGGGCATGAGGCCGTCGTGGGGATGCTCGAATAAGACGTGGCAAGTGGAAGGCCTAAGAAAGTGGAAGAATATTACTTCGCTCGCATATGTTGGATTGTGGCATGCGGCAATCAGGCTAGCAGCGCTCTGCTGGCATCTCATAGTGGCATGGATTTTCAGTCCAAAGGGATTAGCAGCCACAGGCTCAATGTTCGCTCTCGACTGGTCTGGTCGGGGAAGAAGACATCGGGAGGACGGTCTGAAGAGGGTGTTACTATGAGAAGTTGCATGCAGAGCTCATTTAGCTAGTTGGTAAATGGTAACGGTGATGATAATGTCTCATTGACTGAAGCTCCTTCTAGTAGGCTCACTTGGAGAACAGCATGTTCCTCCGCCACAAGAAATGGCCATTGCGGGACTCGGGGTTACCAATTACCACAGAATAGAATAATAGGTAGAAGATTTGTTAACCATACTCTTAGCCACATTCTGTATTGAGTGGTCATCAGAGATCGTCGCTTGAGAATCCTTTCCATCCTTTTTGATCCATTGCAGTGCGTCGGTAAAGCGATGTAATCTCTACATAACCGGGAGTATCCGAGCAATTTTGAAATGAGACATCGACCAGTGCCCCGTCATCGCAACCGGAAATGGCCAGATATTCCAACACTCCAGGTATCTGTTTCAGCATGCTTCGCTCTGTTGGAGACCTGGACCAAGGCAAGTTGTCAGCGATGCTCAGACAATGTTGACCGTGTCGAGATGGCTCGGCTTCTTACATTCGTCCTAGCAGGATGTCTTTGTCGGCTTTTATCTTTTCGTCCGAGGCGTCGAAATGCTGCCATGTCCTGGTCTCGTTCTCTGGCTCCTTCCTCTCCCACAGTGCTCGGATGATATTTATCATGCTCTCATTGTGGGCGAGGTATGCCCGAGGCACGTCCTCACAATGAAATTCAAACGTCTCGTCGTCCTCGTGGAAGCGCGTTATAAAGACGTCGCCATACCAGAAATGTTCGTCGATTCCAAGCGTCTCAATTCCTAGGAGGGACATCAGGCTTTGGTTTGGCGAAAGCGCGGTGTTCCGACACCAATAGAAGAGGTATTCCCCATCAAGCTCCTCCAGATTTTGTTTTGCGACTGTGATCCGACGGTACGCGCGCTCAAAGTTTGAGATGCCCCAGTAGGCTCTGAAGTCAGGGATACAGAAGGGCGAAGGCTCACGGCCGTGATAGTCATCAGGATATCCGTAGAACTTAATGCTCACAAGATGGGGCGACTCTCCGGTGGCAGGAATTCTAAGGCACTCCCGAGAACAAACGAAATCTTTTAGAATATGGACATCAGACTTTATGCGCTCTGGTTTTGTACAGGACTCGGCTAGTCTCTGTTTTGCAAGTGCACACCGTTTAAGCGGACCTCCCGCAACGGTAACATTCGCGGAAGATTCAGCCACTGCGGGTCGCTGTATGCGAGATAAGGTCTGGAGTCGCTGAAGCATCATGCCCTGGATATTCTGGAGAGTAGCAGAGAGGTAAAAATGGACGCTAGGGTCGGGGGCCGGTTCAATTGGCAGTGCGATACGCCAGAGCGGGTAGACTCGGCCATGGCAAAATCTCGTTTGGTAAAGGCCTGTCGTTTGCGATCTCTTGTCCTTGTAGAGAGAGAGAAGCTGGTTACATAGCCAACATGACTTCTTGCTGCATCCAATATACGGGAAGGGCTCTGCCATAGACGGTATGCAACACTCAAAATGCATAAGGATCTGGGCCTCGGCGTGGCAAGGAGTCAACACCGCTGCCCCCTCCCCGAGAGCGTTCGCAATACGTCCTTTTTTGGGCCTGGGAATGCCATTCTTCCCTGCCAGTTCTTCAATTCGTCTCTCATATTGATTTCTTGGAAGTCGCCCAGCCTCGGGTGCTTGGAGGCACACAATCGTCAACTTGGAAAACGACCTTCGGAGTTGAATGGCGGTCTCTTTTAATGTTTCGTACGCTGCCCTCAGACGCCCTAAGAAGCAAGCCGTACGCCTCGCTCTTTTGCCGATGCTCGACGATGAGTCAGGTGCAGGCTCGTATCGTAATCTGTACGCAACAGATATCATTTGCTGGAGCGTTTCAAGGGACCTATCGGTCTTGAATTTCGCAGACAAACTGTGCAATTCTCTTGCGAGAGCAACTCCATCCGATCCTTCTGCAAAAGCAGCGACAAGGTCCGACTGGGATATGCACTCGATCTGCGCGGCGTAGATATCCAGCCGCTGCTTGCAGTAGTTCACAAGCTTCATCCACATGATATCCTTGTCGATGGCCGGCCGCTTTTTGGTAGCAGCGAGAGCCCGGATCCAGATGGTGAGGTTCCGAGCCAGGTCTTTGTCCACGTCATCTACTCCCCCATTTTTTGCGACATAGACCGTTGGCTCTCGATTTGCTATCACCAGGCCCGACGCAGCAACGTGACTGGCTCCCCTGCCACTTCTGTTGCCACTCCGCCGCTCATGGCGCTTTGCTTGGGATGGAGGAATGGACTTTTCGCGGGCGAAGGTTTCGGCAAGATGGTCAAGAAACCTGATAAGCAGTCTCTCATTTGGCTCCAAGCTCGGTAATTCATGTAGCATAACTGAGTCTTTCTCAGACCCAAGATCCCAGTCTTCATTGCCAGAACTCTCTGCTTCACTCGCAGCATCGTCAGGTTCTTGCTGTCCTTGGTACACGCTGAGAAGCGTATTTCGTCGAATTCTTCAAAGGTAGCCATGAGTCGTTTTTCACGTAGGTCTGTCGCTGCTTGCTGGTCTCGGAACAAGTGTCACTGGGAACCCGGCCGAAATACCAAGGAACCATTAGGCACTGACACGCCGCGTACTCTGAATAGAGGGTATCTGCGGATTTATGCAACTGGTGCGCGGGTAATGCATCTCTCGTAGTGCCTGAAGTGGGGTACGTTGGTTGCCCCCATGTCATGCTAGCGCCCCAAAACCATGCGTGCACGGGCCAGCTTGTAGGTATTGTGTCGTAATACCCGCAGGCATCATGGTCGTAGGTAATGGGAGATGCAGTTGTGAAGTGTGGAACTGCCACGTGTTGCTGATCTGCTAAAGTATGGAGAAGCTTCCCTCTGCCCCCAGCACAAGAATAGTGCTCTCGCCTGTTTCAGCCGCCAAGCACCATTTCATGTCAGGAATCTCTCTTATTACTGAAATCACTGGACTTAGGAGCAAAGGAAAGACGAAAATTATTCACCGCGCATTATATCTACCCCATGAGATTCTTAGAACATCGTAACTTTTTTTTACCATTTATTTCTGCCCCCTTCGTGATGAGGTATCACTCTTGCAAGCCATGTCCTCATTGTCGCTCTGTCACCTGCAGACCAATCAGAATTTTCGTGTTCAAAACTAATCCTCTTTTGATTTTCAAAACTAAACTTCATTTGTAATCGCGGACACGCTGTTCTGGGTGTGGAACCCATTTCGGCGCTGGCCCCGGCCTCACTACCCCGGACCACAAAGAGTGGCCCACTATGGCCCACAACACCAAAGCCTATCAGGCTGCAACGATGGAATGGCGTGCGCCTCCTGGAGCCAATGTCTCGTCAGGATGCACGTCTTGAACAACACAACGAGGGCCGCTTGATCCCTGACAGCCGCTGGAGCCTCCCTCAAACGTATCACGGCGGATCACGCGCCCCCGCAACCCCCGGTAAGCCACCTCAGCTCGACCAAGGCAACGTGCAGTTCAACCGGCACAGTGCATAACTCTTTTGGTGTTGCAATGGGTTAATGCATTTCCGGCAACATTGGCTGAGAAAACACCGCATCTTGCCGGGTTTGTCCGCCTTAGCTGCTGCCGATAGACAAGCAACTCATGGGTCTTCGTATCGTGTGAGGTAAGACAGGGAGCTCCGTTACAACCAACAGCTGCAATGCAGCAGTAAGTTTTTTGCTTTGAGGCGGACTAGATAACGCAGGTCATCTAGTAAGCTCTTAGCGATCGGCACGGGGCGAGCCGGTTTATCCCACTACGATTTGACCTGACAGGGTTTTGCGGGGTAAGTGACGGACTGCATGTGCCCACTGCTGCAACCTTCAGTACCGCCTCAAACTGAGGCAAGATGCAAGATACCACGGCCAATGATTCCAATCCGACCGCACTTGCTGCTGAGTAGGCAGATTCCTCTCTAACTGCCCCACCACGATTTCCTAGTACATAGTATACGTCTTCCTCCAAGACAATTGCGGCTTACCCCTCCCACACCAGCCAGTGACCCGCTGAGCTGAACAAACGCTTCCCCGCCCTTGGGTTCGCCTACCCCACACCCGCCCGCCGATCAAGCGCAACCGAAGGTCCGATACCCATATGTCCCGCCACGACTTGATCAGCTACTTGCAATTAGGCACCTATCTAGCGTGTGCTCATGTCCGTCCTACCTGTAAGATTCGATCCCTGCGACGGGGCTGTTGTGGCTGCGGCCGGTCAAACAATCCCGTCTTAGACAAGGGTTTCCATCAAAACCAAAAACGCAATGGATCGATGCAATTTTCTCTTTCCTCAGAGGGGAGATAACGTAGATTATCCCCTCAGGGCCCCTGGTCCTCCCACTTCACGTTGAAGCCCTGGCCTGAGAGCTTTGTAAGCTAGCTAAAGGGCACTTGAGAGATACTGCGAATGTGAGACCAATAGTTCCTAAACTAAGGCCATTTCTAGCTTTTTGTCTTTGGGTAGAAATAAGAGGAGTGTAGGCTGGGTTTAATTTAATTATCTCCCTATATGCTTGTCATTAGGTATTTTCTCTTCTATTTTAAAAATTAAGCCGATTAAGCGGCTTCTTATTTGCATAGTGGTTGAGGCTTGGTCGGCGACTTGGATGTAACCCGAGCTCCGAGTCTCTATCCACTAGACGAGGGCTCTGATGTGAACTCTCCAGAGGTCGATAACCCGCAGCCGAGATTTCCATGTAGAGAAGCCACGGTGGGAAGTGGGAATATCAACCTCTCGTAGTATCCAACAAGCGACAGCCCAAGCGCTAATGCTGAGACCACCATAAGAAGCGAGCCCAGGAGCGACAAATGATCAGCCGTATGTTTCGGTATCTCTACTGATGGTATGACTCGAGAAGCGAAAAGTACGGCTCTAGCAGTGGTGGCTTGGGAGGTGAATGGTGCAATGTAGGTAAGTTCGAGGGGAGTCGGAATCTCCGGAACCATTGCAAAGATAACAATGAACGTTACTTTAACGCATTCAATCATTGCAAAACCCACGAATCTTTCTTGATGGCAACTGCAAACGAATAGATAATTGCAGTGATTTAGTCAACACGCCAGAATAGCAATATGTTGGCTGTACTCGAGAGAAAAGAGTATCAAGGCCACCAGCTCTAACATGATCCATCCTCCTATCAAGCACACCAGGTACGTCTCCCCCCGAACACTTCGTTCCAAGACCACTTTCGTCCACGGGTTATGGGACCATCCCGTTGGGATATTGTCGAACTCGGAAGGAAGATAGATGGTTATCGCAGTGGGCAGTCTTTGGCATAATGGCCATATTCACCGCCTATATCAATTGATGTTAGGAGCCATCAAATGACGGGACCACTAGGAACTGACATTCATAGCAGTGAACCTCATTGGCATAATGTCCAAATTTGCCGCCTAATCTCTACATTAGCTGCCATCAAGTGATGAGGTCACTAAGAACTGACAATCGTAGCAGTGAACGTCGTTGGCGTAGTGTCCATATTCGCCGCCTATATTAACTTAGGTTAGTAGTTGAGAAATAACGGGGCTACAGGAAACAGGCATTTGTAGCAGTGGGGGTCGTTGGCATAATGTCCAAATTTGTGACCTAGTAGTTGGCAGTTAGCTTATATGGCCTATTCATCTCAGACACGTAAAGGAACGAACACTTGAAGCACTTGGGCTGGTAGGTGATAGGTGCCGAGAGCTTGCTCTTCGAAACCTTGTCAATCTCTTCTTGGAGTCGTTTGAATGCCTTTTCTCTCCCTTCCCCATAGAGAAGAGGCATTTGGACATCGAAGATGCCAAACAGCGAGTACGCCTTGTCCTCGTCGCGGGTAGTATTGCGTCTCTTTATCCAGGACATCCGCTGAGAAACACTGAAGTTAGGCAAAGGACTGCCTCGAAGGGCATCAGGAGGGATTCCCGTTGTTTCACGGATCGGTTCCTCTAGAGAACTCTTGTTCCCCAGCTTCGTGCCCTCTTTAGAAAAGAACTCAATCGACGCTGGAGCAATAAGCTCTTGAAGAGTCCAGCCACGGGTGAACCATCTGCTATTCCGAAAAGCCGGCATCCACTGCTGTCGACCAGAGTTGTCGTTAGCATCGGAGGCAGGTCTCGAGACATCGGAAAGGTAGACGTAGCATTTGGCTGCATCCCTGTACCAGCGATACATGTAGTTGAAAGCCTCTTGAAGCTCGGTGCTGTTTGACTTGTCGATGCAACATGTGTCCACCCAAAAGTATAGCAAGCCATCCCGCAAGGCCTGTTTTCCGCAAAACCGGATCTTGTCATACCCGAGTTTATCCTGACCTGTAACATCCATGAGGTCTTTGAAACTGACCTCCTCAGCGCCCCAAGTATGCGAAAGTATCGCATATGGTGGAACATCGTTGCCAACATATTCCCTGGTCAGGCGGATCTCCCCCTTAGAGTTGTGTTGTAGGAGACGCATTGATACCCGCGCAACTGACTTCCGTAATGGTGGTAGGCTTGATTTCTTGTCGACAGTTATGTTTCGATCATAGAAACGACAGGTTGCTTCCCGTATCCAGCACCAGGTAATTGCAATAGAATATGTTTACGTCTTATGCATCTGATCCATGTCTGCCTTGCTTGCTGCCTAATTCGAGAGCCTTCGGGTTCGGAAAATCGTGTTTGGCCCTGTGAAGACCGACTAGAGACGCGGATAATCTCAATCCGTCTCTCCTCTGCACAGAGGTCATGACTAATTAATCCGATCATCGCTGATTGGCCTAGAATTACCCCAGAATAAGCCTATCGACCAAGCTCTAAGCATCGGTATCAGGGAAATAACTTGCTTCACAAGACTAAACGCCTTCCGGAATCCTTAAATTTCTAAAGGATCCTACGACTGCCGTCGTATCAATAATACCTTCGGATCGAAACTGCTTCTGTACCACGCGTCCTCGGATCGCGAAGCTCCAGGGCCACTGATGATCCAGGGCATACTTGGGCATTGTAGAGTAGAGGGAGCTCTACCCACTTCTCTACCCTACCCAGGTAGAGGAGTGGTCTCCTCTACCCTACCCGGGTAGAGTGGGTAGAGTGGTGGGTAGAGTAGTGGGTAGAGTGCCGGTAGTGGGTAGATTGGTGGGTAGACCATAAGGTAGGTAGGGAAGGTAGATGCTGTATATATGCTCAATTCTTCGAAATATGCCACTTTATATTATACATCCCAATCCTCCTCCTCGAAATCAATATTCATCTCATCATCCATCTCCACAACCTCTACCATCATCGCTAGCAGCTCCTCCGAAGAGATAAGCTTCCTCGCAAACCAGTTGCCCATGCACTCTAACCTCTGCAGGTTCTCTGGCGATAACCTAAGCCTATCCCAGCTCTGTGTACGGCGTGCGCCCGAGAATTGTTGTTCTGGTTCAGCGGATGAGGGTGCGATTGAGAGGATATTGATGGCCATACGGTGGAGACGAGGATAGCGTCGGCGCTGCTCTGGAACTAACCACCACTGAAGAGGAGTTATCTTTAGAGCATCAAGATCGATAGTTTTATCTTCACTAAACGCCATAAACGTATCTTCATCCTCTTGCGAAGTAGGTTGAACTCTTAGACGACGTTTCAGCCGGTCTAATTCATTCTCTACCCTCTTCTTCGAGGATGGGTGAGACGTATCGATATCAGCAGCAGCAGCAGCAGGGAGTGATTCATGAGGGAGATGCGCGTATTCCTTCTGCCAGATCGAATAAGCAGCATCAATAGTCTTCTGATGCCACTCTTCAGGCCAGTTCTGAAAAAGATAATGCTTCCGCTTCGAGGGATCGAGAAGCATCGCGGCGGCGTATACTGGCGTTGACTCAACGAGGGCATAGTATTTATCAAGGATAAACCAGCCCATCTCAATAGAATGAACCATGCGGAGGTCCTTCTCTGGGCCTGATTTATATAGCGCCTATAAAACATCAGCTTTAAGCATTGTTTTGATGAAATAGGATAAACCTTCTGATCCTCAAAGAAGGTGAGGATAGCATCCATCAGGGTAAGGCTCTGGGATAATGAAGCCTCACTGCCTTCAACCCATAGCGTACCACTAGCAAATACAGAGAGAAACCTCTCCGTACGCTTAAGTGTATCCCACTCAACACCATTGAGTCGAAAGTTATCGCATTCAGGGTGTTTATCAATGAAGTCCTTAATCTCTCGCTCCTTGCGTGTCGTACGCTTGATGAGATGATACCATGAGGACCATCGAGTGTCGTTATCAATCCCTAATGTAATGCCGACAGCCTCTATCCATCGGTCATGATGGATAGAGCTGTTTCGAAGCCATACAGCTAGGTTATGAAGCTTCTGGAGCGCAGTAGTAGCACCCCAGCCTTCGAAACCTTTATGCTTCGCTTTAACTTTACCCCCTCTTCTCTGGGCTTGTTCATGAGCTCTTATTGAGGCCGGATTATCCTCAACAACCGGTACATCAAGATAGGCGGAGAATAGCTCGTAAGGGTCGGTGTCTTCCGTCTCTTCAATAGCCGCAAGAGCAGCTTTGAGTGCTTCTTTTGAGGTGGCAAGGAGAAAGGCTTGAAGGGCAAGGTTAAGAATATGATCAAGGCAGCGGATGCGGTGCGTAGTTGGATCATAATCAATCTGTTCGATATAAGTGAATGCCCATCTAAAAGCTAGTGTATACAAACCCCAAATTCAAGTTTTAGAGACCGAGAGAGCTCTATGAGTAGAGTATCATTTGAAGTGGCGTTATCTCCAGTGTGATAGCCGAGTTTAGTTGTTATCCCGAATGATTTAAGGGTGCGGAGGATGATAGCTGCCTGGATCTCTCCAGAGTGGCTAAAGAGCACCTGTGGGAGTGCTAGCATCCCGTGTTTGAACTGGTAATCCTGGGAGATCCACCTAACACAGATGCAGAGGTATGCCTTTCGAGCTGGAGATGTCCACATATCTGTTGATATATGGATATCCCCAATAGCTTCCTGGATGTTGTTCTGGAGTATTTGACGATATCTCTCGTAGTTGAGAACCAGGGCACGAGTGAATGTTCTTCTGCTAAACTGTGCAAGATCCGAGATCTCTGGATTAGCAGAGAGGAGGAGATCATGGAGTTCTGGCCACTCAATAGCATTGAGAGGAAGCCTCCTTCTGGCCCAGAGTGCTAGCAACGCCTGGAGATGTCGCGGCCGATCATAAGCCTCTCGGAGGACCAGTTCTCTCGAAGCCTCATCCTTTTGAAACAAAAAAGAATTCATGACCTGCTGGCCAGGCACTAATTTAGGCTTGGAAGAGGTTTGCCGGTCTTCTATATCCAGCCATCTCTTCCACAGAGATGGGTGGTTGAGACGAAGATGATCCCGGGCTCCTGATGTGTATATTGTACTCCAACTCTTCTTATTATTATCCCAGCAGGCGATGCAGTAATGTAGGCGTTTATTTGAGGACTTCCCCCTTCGATCAGATCTCTCTTTTGGCCTGAATTCGGGCTCCGAACCTCTGGCATATCGAAAGAAGGTCCAGATTGAAAGTTTCTGGGTGGGAATCGAGGCAATACTCGGAGGAGCACTGGAAGCAACACTGGGCGCCGGCAAGGGGAGGTTCGGCGTGGAGGGCGTTGTAGGGACGGTAAAGGATAATGAATCCTGTGAGAAAGACATGGTTAGAGATGTATATAATAAAGATTGGTATAAAACAATATCTTCGTGTGGATGCCAGTAGTAAGAGGTGTCACATTCACTAGCAGGGTGCAAAGGAAGTCATAGGAAGCTCTTGATTTCTATCTAAGGACTGTAACAGGGTCGGTCTTTTATATATGAGTTCAATGACCTCCAGGGCCTCTGTGTTACAGAACTTGCTTTTTGGGAGACACAGTTGATACCAACCTCTGACTGGAAGTCCGGACCTCCGGGCAGCCGGTTTGATCAATCGTATGACCCTCGTGACAAGAGGCAGGGAAGGGGATAAAACTAGACGACTCCTCAAGGACTTCAGCATCCACAATCTTACAATCTTATCAAATGATAAGATCTAATTGACCAATCAGGAGTGGGTAGAGTGGGTAGCTCTACCCACTTCTACTCTACTCTACCTGGGTAGAGTAGAGGAGATACCTCCTCTACCCTACCGGGTAGAGTGGGTAGAGCTCCCTCTACAATGCCCAAGTATGCGCGGTGGTATCAATCGAACCAGCGGAAGGATGAGTTACAGTCGAAGTCTGCTCCGTCGTCAACGAACAGGGGTAAGGAGGGTGATCACTACACGCAATGGATCAACAGCAGAACGAAAAAGGCATTTGCAACGGGCAACAGTGCTAGCGAGATGGACAAGTACTTCCGTCTCGAGCCACAAGATACGCAAGAGCCAATCCAATGGTGGAGGGACCACAAACCTTCATTCCCGGTGCTAAGCAGCTTTGCCTTGGACGTCTTTGCCATTCCGGCGATGGCAACTGACTGCGAGAGGCAACTCAGCCTAGCAAAGCTGACATTAACATCTCAAAGGCTCTCAATGGGCGCAGACACGCTGGAGCGTGTTCATTGTCTGAGGAACTGGGTCCGACACGGCGGGGTAAAGCTGGGCGGTTGGGTCGGTAATTGAGACGTAGGAGCCGGCGAAATACATTCACATACCATATATAGGCCTCCCATACAGTTGACTGAGAGGAGCCAATCAAATCAAACAAATCAACTTTTACCTCAAAATTGATTTGATTGATTTATGATGAGCGCTGACCACATCTAGGCCATTTCTTCTAATGCTTTAATGATTGGCAAGGTAGACTCGAGGAGAGGGGCGGATATGCCTCTCTAGCCAGGAAGCGAAGATACTGATCCTTTAAGGTCAACTAATCAGTAGGCGTCGCCAATAGGTTGGATCTATTATAAGGGTCAAAGGATTAGTAAGATGTAGCAAGGATTAGAGGCACGGTGTTATGGCGGCAAATGGATCTCGGGTGCCTTTTTCCTTTTTACTACCTGGAAGCGGATCCTTATTCTAAGATTTTTAAGTCTTTGCCATAACTATTCTACTCTAAATAGAGTATTTAAGCCTAATGGTATTAAAGGACCTATATGGAGCGGTTGCTTTTACCTGATCTGCTGATGATATTAAGAAAGATATTATAATAGGAGTTAGGTTAGTATTATATATTCTCGTGCTATACTCTTAGGTGAGTAGAGGATAGGGACTAATAAAAGGGATAAAGGAGATAAGGAGGAATTACTCTATAGTAGGCTTATTTTTTGCTTTCTTAATTAGTTAGTATTTATAAGTGTCACGGCCCATGCCGCGATCGAATGCGTGTCGCCACACGGCACGGATCAACGTATTCCGCTCACTCGCACCGAGTGAGCGGGACCTACTTTCTCACTCCGGGCAAGTGAGAATGTAACACTATCTCACGATGGGCATCGTGAGATGCTCCCCAGACCCTACCTATAAAAAACCACACAACATCCCTTAGACAGACACTCTCGCTACCTCAGCTTTCAATACAACTTGATTACTCAAGAATACTTCTTGATATTATCAGACGTGATTCGCCACCCTATACTCAGTACGCCACGCCCCGTTGCAACTGCCAACATAAACCAAATCAGGTTACGGTTTACTACGTTGGGAACCTTGACCGTCACAATAAGGGATTATTTAAAAGATTTATTAATTATTAGCGAAGTTAGCGTAGAGCTTGCCTATATAAGGTAATAAGTTATGTGAGTCTTAGATCTTTAGCCCTTCCTGGCAAAGGGGCTAATTATACAGCGGGCAGTGACTTATTGCCTTCTATTCTTTAATTATATAGGCAAGTATCTAGAAGGATCAATGGATTTAAGTGACCTAAACCTAGTTAACTACTGATAATAGCCCTAATGGATAGGATTAGGGGGAATATAATGACTTATAACTAGGAATGGATCTTTATTTCCTTATCTTATTATTTACTACTTAAAGCGGACTTTGGTAATTTTGAATTAAGTGTCTAAGATATGTGAGTTGCTTCTAAATGTCTAGTAGGATTATGCCTTGTTGATGACCTCTAGGCAGGAGTTGAAGAGCCTAGCGAGACCGGTAACCCTAATGACAAAGCCGGTAGTCTCTATGGCGATATATCGTTAATATGACTAATTTGAGCTAATAAGGGGTGCCTCATGTTATATCTCTTACTTAGCCACTTATGCACGAGGCGGCCTATTTAGCGGGCGTATAGTGTATATTAGTATGGCTATATAAGCTAGTTTTTAGCGCTTCTGCTAGGCCGTAGCTGCGAGAGCTCTGCTGAATATAAGGACTTGCCTCTCGCCCTAGCTATTATAAAGAATAGCCTGACGCATGGTCACCTGTAACTTGGCTCTAACTTAGCACTTCTAATTTCTCGTTAGAACTCTCCCTAGTCTATAGGTCAAGGACATATCGCAGATAGGCTTAAGAGCATAGCTGCTAATAGTTCCTCTATCCCGATAGAAGCTACTCTGTCTAGAATACTAAGGTCTTTTAGCTTATAAATTAACTCGCCTAAGTATATAATAATAAGAGTATAGAGATTTAGATACCTTAAAAAAAACTAAAAGAATAATTTTACTAGTTATTTCTCGTAGAATATGCATCGTAAAGATTATGCATATATAAATATACCTATTTATTATTATTATCATAGACTAGTCTATTTAGCTTACTACTTTACTTCTAGCCCTATCTATTAGCTATCTAGCAGATAGCATATACTAAGCCTACTAAGACAGGCACCTCGATAAGCGGACTAATAGTAGATGCTAGGGCTTGATCACTGTAAGGGCCAAAAGTCACTACTGCCACTATTATAGCTAACTCAAAATTATTACTCGTAGCCATAAAGCTCTAGGTCATAACTATTAAGAACTAGAAGCCAAGTAGTCTACTAATCCATAAAGTAATAAAGAAGATAAGCATAAAATACATAATTAGTAGCGCAGCTACCTAGATGACTAATATAATCTAATAAATAACTTGTCTGCCCTGGGATTTAAATAGAATAAAGATAATATAAAGTAGGCCGATAAGGGACTAAGGCGCAAGGAATTTAAGAAATATATATTAATACTAGTTAGGTCTAATAACTTTATAAAGAACAAATCGCATAATAATAGCTACCCTAAGCGGGATGCCAAGGAAAACAGCTATACTCGTTGCAATGATATTATAGGATATATTAATCGTACCCGATTCGTGACTAATGACGCGGATGAAGAAGATGGCCAAGGGGGTAAAGAGGACTATCTAGAGTATCAAGTTAATAGCGACGAGGATAGCGTAGTATTTGTCGCTGCCGCCGGCGAGATTATTCCAAATGAGGACCTAAAGGCAAGGTGTTAGTATTGTTTATAAATGTCTAAAGGCGATAGATAGACGAACTATCGCAATATATCTCCTAAGGCCCACGAGAATAAGACCGGTGTGAAGCTCTGGCTCGTCAGGGAGAAAAGCCCAGGCCAGGGTAAGCTAAGAGAAACGTTAGTATGCCGTCTGCGAAAGGAGGCGTACCGGGTGACGGGATTCACCATGAGGAAAGGAGCAAGGATCCAGTTGACGAAAAGGCTGAAGCAGATCTGCTTCCACATCTCCCTGTGCGAAAAGAGCTCGTGCAGCGATTCGTACCGTACTTTGCAAAGGATGGGATACATCATGGCAAGCAAGCCAACAGCTTGTGCATCTGTCAGCTTCAGGTACCAGAAGTTCAAGTCTCTGAGGAAAACATACCAATCGGCACTGAAACACCCACAAATTTGCCCTTCTGCAAGGCTGGCCCCGTCTCGGGAACAAAGTTGCCCAAGATGATGCCAATAGCCATTGCCAGGAAAATCCACAGAGCTAGGTAGCGATCCAGAAGACCGAGTCCTTTGAAGGCAGACAGCCGGCATTAAAAATAAGCCTTCTTCGCCACACCCTCCGAGTTCGCACTTTCACAAGCAACCTCTACGCAAGCATGCCTTTCCATAGGCTTCTTCTTTATTAATATTTCTCTAGTAGTATCTTAGCAAAGTAGACCTAGAACCTTGGCCTCGCGATAAATAAATACGGAGATTTAAATAACTCCCACGCTAGGAGGGCAGCAATTAAGCTTATTGCTAATCCCGCCTATAGCTATTAGTCCCTCGCTATTAACTCCGACGAAGATAATATTGGAATCCGAGAGTAATATTGCCCTTTTTTTTTTAATAATAGTCCTTCTACCGATAACTAGATCTTAGAATTAGAGCTGAGCATAGTAATTAAGATAGTATAGTCAGAGATCTTAGATAGAGGGCTTAATCGCCTCTGCATTCTAGTTCTCTATAGTAGTCTTAGAAGTTAGTAAGTATTATAGATAAAGATAGATGTTATTATTTAATCTTTTACTATCTATTTTAGCTTAGATATTACTAATCTTACTTATTATCCCTAGATTATATTCCTATCTACTTGCCTACGAAGTAGCGCATATTTTTTTCCGCCTTGGCTATAATATCTAAGTCTTTAACCCTGCTAGTTTACCCTAGAAAGACGACGTCTAATATTACTATCCTAAAGTATAAGAACTGCGGGAATTAAGCAAGTAGAATAACGGGCATATATGGGTTAGCCCTGAGTAGCATAGTAACTTAGTAAACCCCCCTTAACTATAATTAAATATAATAGAAATATAAACCTAATCAACATCATAGACAGGCATCTTTAAGCAGTAGATTAACTAGATCCCATTATCCTCCAGCTCTGTGCGTCCTACTTAAGGAAAAACCCTAGCCATTACCTAAGTCAGCGGAGGATCATAGTCTTTCAACGCTATTAACTCGCTTCGGATACTTAGACGGTAGATACGCATATTTGCCATTCCCAACCAGAGCTCAGTGCCAAAGGCATATACGTAGTTCATATCTAAGCCTGAGGGCAGCCGTATGCTTGCCAGCTTAAACCGCGACCGCCTTATTGATTGCATAGAAGAGCTTATGAAGTATACTATCATCATGAGACCCCACTTTGACTTATTTGGGGATCGATTTAGTAAGCGCGAGGAGCGCAGAGCCAAGGAGATATAAGGGGAAATAGGAAAGTAGGCTACATAATATAGAGATTTCTATAGACCAGTTACATATTGCTCGAGCCAATCGATCCGGTGTGCACAGGTCTATTTTAATGTAGTTTATTAAACTACGACCTGCCCTTATGTGACGGTCAGTATTCCCAACGTAGTAGTGTCCCCCAGATCTCCTAATGATGGTGCCCGCAATGGGCGGTCCAGTGAGTGTTGCGATAGTATTTATCGTAAACACCATAACGTACATGATAAGCGAGTGTTACAAACAAGCGAGTGTTACAGCATACTTGTTACGAGCAGAAAGAGCAAACAGGATACGAACGGAAAACGTCGGAGCTCGGAATGGAATGAATAGACCCCGGAGGAAGTGGTGTGTGGTCGAATAGGTCAAATGAGAGCCCGTTTGACTATGATCGACTAAGCGAATCAGAATAGTATATATAGCTTTACTTACTCCCACTTCCCTGTCTAGATAGCTCTCTAGCTTTTAATATAACTTGATTACTTAAGAATACTTCTTGATATTATTAGACGTGATTCGCCACCCTACGCTTAGTACTACGCCCCATTATAACTGCCAATATAAACCAATTCGGTTATGGTTTATCTTGGTGCAGAGATATTTGCCTGTGTCTCCCTCTCGCTTGGGGGTCTGCTGATTCTGGTAGCCCGACATCTGAAGGGCGTTCATAGATGAGATTGCTGTTCTTTCGAGAATTCGGAGTCATACCAACACCGGCAAGATGCCACTCGCGCATGCCATATATCTTCTAGTCTCATTCTCGGAAGCCCTCAAATTTCTGCTTAATTAAACTTGAGCTATAGAGTAGATGTATTGTATATATTGACTATTGAGTATTTTGCCCAACTTGGGGCAATGAATCGTGGATAATGAACAATCCGGGACTTGTGCATAATTACTACCCGCAGCTATAACAGCATCTGGATGGAATAAAGTGAGATGTGATAATACATGCAAGATCGATCGTAGACAAGGGTAACAAAAAAAAAATGGAGGAAGAAAAACTCTTCCCAAGACACACGATAATTTCTCGCGAGGCATCATGCACAAGAGTTACTGATCGGCCAAATAAAGTCGCTGATGATCTGACAAGAAGATCGGTTGGTGGAGAAGGAAAAAAATGTCTCGGCATCATGCGATTGCCGTGGAAATTTTGATTGCTCGTAACATCGTAGAAGACGCCGCTTCTGTTTAATACAAACAAGTAAATAAATAAGAAAAAAGAAGGGAAAAAAAAGGAAAAGATACAGGCCAGGTCAACAATGAATCCTCCGTCTAAATGTGGTGTGAGCTTCGGCGCTCCTCGATAGCCGCCTCACTACTAGATCTCCTCCCACCAAATCCAAACACGTCAAGAAACGAGCTCCGCCGATGCTCCGTCGCGTGATCGTGCGACTCCCTCCTCTAGCTCGGGGTAGACGCCTTGAACCCCAGAAACCCCATAAACGAGCTCCGCCTCGAGTCGGGCATCCTGGGCGGCGAGCACACCATGATCTGCAGCTCGATCTTGTCGAGCTCGCCCTCGGCCATCTCGACGACGGTGCACCCGCAGTTGGAGAAGCTGGTGCCCGAGTAGAAGACGTAGCCGCTGAAGGGGCTGGCCAGGGCCGCCGCGACGAGGCCCTTTTGCCGCGCCACCTGCAGGCTCTGCTTGCACAGGAGCTTGGCGAAGCCCCGGAGCTTGTAGTGGGGATGCGTGATGACGGCATGAATAAACATTAGCTGGCCGTAGCGGGCAAGGTATGTCTGCTGCGTCTGTGTGACGACCGCCTGTAGTGCTGCAATTCGCTTCGCCACCTTGTCCCTGGCGGTGCTGGGAGCATCGAGGACTGAACAAGGAGTCAGAAGCAATCTCAGAAGATCAAGTTGGAGGGTTAGCTTACCTCGGTGAATTTGATTAGCGACGCTGTTCTCCTCGCTGTCGTTCTCGTGGAGCATCTGCCAGACGGCCACGGCCACAGGCTTGTGTGTCTTGGGGGCATCGACCACGGAGACGAGCCAGTTGGAGTTTCGGGGCTCGAGGCACTTTTTGAGAATGCTCTCGACGTAGTCTCCGGCCTCCGACGTAGAACAGTTGGAGAAGCAGTAGTGCCAGATGGAGTCGTTGGAGAGACCACTGAGGACGATATCCTTCAGGGCTGGGAGGTCTGTTTCGGTTGCGGGACGGATACCCATAGCTTGGTGTAGTGATGATGTGTGAAAAGTGGTTGATGTAAAGTCTTGAGTTTGCACTTGATTGATGATGAACAATTAATCTCCTGGATAAAGGACTCAGAGGGAATGGTCAATTATACCCTCCCATCGGCATCTCAACTTTGGCATCCAGTGGTTGAGACGTCATACGACCAAGAACGACCATCATGCGCCTCCCGTGGCCCATGGGCTGAGCCAAGTGGCACACACAGCGACAATGGATCTATGCCCAGCGGCTGCAACAAAGGCCCTAGATCGGTCGATGGGCGGTTGGCGGCCTCCTGGAAACCCCGCAGGATCGCCTGATGGTGAGTAACGCAAGTCCCCTCACAGGACTGCTGATCTTCTAGGCCAGGTCATGCCCGTTGGCAATTTTTTTAAGCTTAATAAAGCCAGATTAAGCTAGCTTGTAGGGCAAAAGACTTAGCGGGTGAAAATCATGGTAATTAATCCTGCCGATTTGTGTGGCCCTGATCTCCCACTCCCGAGAGTCTCCATAACTGCTGTGCTTTTTCCTAATCATGAACTTGCTTGTTTGGGCACCAACGCTCCTTTATTAACGCGGAGCTGACCGCCGAGACGGTGGCGTATTGATTATTTGTACGCCACACAAAGTACGAGGCGCGCGAGGCCGGCCGCCAAATCTGTGGCCAACGGGTCACCCGATGTTTGCCTTGACTTGACTCAGTCAGTTGCTGTAAGCAGTCCTTGGCTGATGCGGTTGGTTGCGGTTGGTTGTCAGCCCCAGCAACAAATTCTGGGCAGTAAGCTGAGCAACCGTCTTGAAACATGAACTCTTTGTCTGAATTGCTTGATGAGTGTGCCGATTATTGGAAACGATAGAATTCTTTTCAGGGATATCCACTTCTGTTGGCTATTCACACAAGGTTCTTACAAGTCCGAGGCCTAGTTCGGGTAGATGCGTAAATTCCTTGGTGTAACGCCAAGACCGAAACTCGACGTGGTCTGGCAAACTAGGGCTTTATATCAACCGGTCCAAGGATAGAAGTTTGTCACGTGTGGCGTTTCTGAGGGCTTCTATCCGTACTACGTAGAGTTTTGTGATGTCGTTGGATGGGACCACGTGCTCGGGATCTCGCCATCCGATGGCCTCGCACATTCGTTCAAACCTGTTAAAAAGTTAAAAACATCAAAACTCGTTGAAGATTATCAATAATCTCAAACTCGCATGTAGTAAGTAGTGTCCGAGAGATGGCCACTTCGTTCGTATTTTTGGCTTTGAACGATATTGGTTTCATCTCATCACTTCTGTCATATTATGAAACAGTGAAACGCCCGTGTTGTGCTTCCAAGCTGGGGGCTCTATATTTCATCCTGGTTTAAGAAGCTTTATTCATAAAGGCAGCCTTACCAACTCCCCACTTCAATCATAATCCATGAGAATCATGCGCATTGAGTAATAGTCATTACAACAACTTCAGCCCCAGACTCGGCAGCACCCGTGTTGACGGCCGCAGCACTGGTCACAACAGCATCTCCTCCACCCCCATTCACATTGCCACTACCACCGTCGACTCCGAGCCCAGAGTTGAAAACATCTGCAGCAGTCTGGTCCTGGGTTGTTGCCTTTGCAGCGGCAGCAGCGCTGGTGCAGCTGGCGACTACATCCGCATCGGCCTGCAGCTGTCTCCAAGACGTTGGCAGATAAAGTCGGCGATGATGCCAATCTTCTGCGCAGATCCGTGGTTAAAGTCTGCCTCGTTCGACGGCGCGAAAGCCTCTTCCTTGCGACCGTTAAGGCCTGCAGCGAAAATGATGCTAAGATCAGAGCAGGAGCCAAAGCTGCCATTCTGTCGCTTCTTGAGAGTATTGGTGGCTCGGCATCCACTACTTTGTGTCTCACACTGAGCTGTACCGCCAGCAAGCTGTCTAGAGTTGGCGGCGTTGGCATAAGCATTGTGCTGGGTATCGCAAGATCGGCTGAGAGCAGCGCCGGCATCGGTGAAGGTGTGGCCATTGACCGAGAAGGGACGGTCACCGGCCGAAGAGACGACGGGGGAGGCGGACCGCCGAGGATGCCGGTGAAAGACTGTATGTTGACTCCGGCTGAGGTGACTTGACCAACGGTGGCAGATGTGAGAGTCGCGAGAACAGCAGAGGTTGCATCAGCAGCCACGGTTTTGACAATTGTAGAGCACGCAGCCTGTTTTGACGGAGCCACGGGGGTGATGGCCGTTGTCACAACGGCGCATCCTTCCGCTGTTGTGGCTTCGACTGCCGTGGTCGCTGCGACATCAATAGCGCTACTGCTGTTGTTTCCACCGGCATCATTAGTCACAGCAGCAGCGTCGGACGTTGAAGAGATCCCAGAAGCATCTCCAGCAGATCCTGTAGCTACTCCAGAAGCTGCTCCGGTGGTATCACCAGATCCTCCCTTGACAATGGTGGCAAGGTCAACGTTTCCGGTAACAGACGCGACACTAAATCATCCCAGGTCAATGAGGTCGATGGCCGAGATACCTCCAGTGCCCGTAAAGGTCTGCGCGACGCCAGCTACGGAAGACGAGATCTCCTCCTCGGTGGCATCAAGCACGACAAGCTTCTCGGAAAAGATGCAGCCGAGATCAGGTTCCTCGGCGTCGCAAGAGCTTCCTTTTCCAGTCGAGTCGCTAGGCTAAAAGCTGTCAGCGTCAATTGAGACAGATCGAGGAGTTGCAACACTCACATCACCAGGAGCAAACGTTCCACTCAGCAGAGCCAAGTTGGAATCGGCACCAATACCAGCCAACTGCTTCGCCAGCTCGAGAGTAATGGCCTTGTTCAGAGCACCAGCATTCTCCAAGGCAGTGTCTTGATGCTGTGTCAGAGCCCCAATCTCCGGGTTGACAGCCTTCTCAGTGCAGAGCTTGCTGGCGACACCAACTCCGGCGGTGTTGCGCTCAATTCTACACACCGTGAGATGCCTTGTATACGAAGCCATCGGGTCAGTAGAAATTACCCTTTTGAGTTTCACGGTCTCTACACCAGCCTATTTGGGATTTAGCGCTCAAATCTCTAGCCAACCAGAATTTAGTGGTAATGCACTAGCTTCATTTGATTTTGGCAGTCACGCACTAGCCTAGTCAGGATTTCGCAGTCAATTCAGGGGCAGCGTCATTTCATCAAGCTGCAGGAACTTCAACACAGCCCAAGTCAATAACTGTAATATTGCATCTTGCTCACTATGCCTGATCCACCAAAAAAGCGTGGGTGGCCTCAAAAGTACGACACGTCAGAGGAGAAAGCAAGGCAAGATGTCATTGCTTCGGAACCCCTCCGTGCACGGAGATAACCGATTTCAAATCTGTCTCCCAACCGATAGAAGCTTTGCCACCTTCATCCGAACCCGTCGGCATTGAAAGGTGGCCCTGTAGTGGATTCTATTGGATCAGCAGCGAGTGCAACATGCAAGTAGTCGTCATGTATTTGTCTCAGCCTCCTATTGAATCTTCTGTTTTACTGAAAGGTTGTTTTCTCAGAACCCACATTCTCTTGCTCTCTCTTAATCCTTATGTATCGCTCGCGACTGGTTGTTGCGCTAGAACAGCCGGCACACTGAAGTACTAGGAGAAGCAGGAGCCTCAGGAGGTCGAGAAGAAAGAAAACGCGGAAGAGAAAAGAGAAGGCGAAGAAGAAAAACCCACAGGAGGGCAAGTTTCGAAGAAGGAGGCTAGTGAGAAAGAATCAAAATCTAGTTAGATGTAGTATTGTCGATTTGTTACAAAGGCTGGGTTCATGTCATTCATCAAGTTTTGTAAGCTTCAACTGTGAGGTTCAAGTATAAGAACTATAATACATTGCAATATTATGCTCAACTAGAACTAAACCAACAGTCACCCAACGATTGTGTCAACACACGAACTCAACGCTCCGGAATATCAGCATCTCGGCGCAGACCCCCCTTGCCCTTCTCGCCCGAGTCCCGGCTCTCAACGCCTTCGTGGTGCTCCTCCTCCATGACCTCGCTCTGTCTCATCTCCAGAGGAGCGACAGCCACGTGAGGTGCGTAGAAGGTCTTGCTGAGGTGGAGCTTCTCAGGGGGCACAAAGACGTCAAACCAGCGGGGCAGGATGAAGCCGCAGGCAATGATGAGCATGACTCCATGAATAGCGCCAAAGGCAAAGATGTGCAGGGGGTCGTTGCGCTTCTTGTAAAAGGCTGGATACGCAAACGAGACGATGATGGACAGGATGGGAGCCGAGATGTAGCGAAGGATAGTGGGCCAGAACCATGGAATGCTCCAGTTCTTACCCGTGGCGACGACAACGTTGAGGTCGTGGCGGAGTTGGTTGCCCTGTCTGATGTCAGTGAAGGGGAGCCTTGAAGGACTTGATAAACTCACCGAGTAGAATGACAGCCACCAGAACTTGCTCAGCAAGGGGTTCTTACCCCAGAACCTCGGAGCTCCAGCGTCAGGCGCCTTGGACATGAAAACAGCGACGATGTTGGTCACAACAAAGATACCAAAGCCCGTGCCTGCGCCGGCTTCAGGTCCTGCAGCTTGGCCGACAGCAACTCCAAGGACCATGGACAGGATGTAGCCAGCACTGTACACCGAGTATCCAACCACGCCGACCTGGCCAATCACATCCGTGAAGCGGTAGAGCGTCGTGGCGCACACGGCCTCGCACCAGACGACAAAGATGAGGCACAGGTTGTTGGTCCAAGTGTCGACGGCATCCAAAAGGTAGAATCCAAACTGGGTGCAGTAGATGAGCGAGAGGAGGAACGCGATAACGACGATGACCGTGCAGATGAGTGTGCGAGAGTACCTTCGACCCAAGCCCGAGTCACAAATGAGCGTCACAAACGACTCGAGCAGAGCGAATGCAGAGCTGAGACCCAGCATGGCCAAGGTGAGGAAGAAGAGGACGGCCCAGACATTTGATCCAGGCATCTCAGCAAGACCGAGGGGATAAGTCAGGAAGCCGACGGTGAAGGTGGTGAGGGAGATATTGGGGTCGTCGGGGGAGTATCCCAAAAAGCCAATGACACCAAAGACTGCGAAGCCGGCGGTGATCTCGTACAGGGAGTTGCAGCATCCAATGATGAGGGCGTCCTGGACGGCATTGGCGAACTTGGTGTTGTACGAGGCGTAAGACGTGAAATATCCAAAGCCGACACCGATGGAAAAGAAGATCTGGCCGCAAGCTGCCTGCCAGATGTCGCCATTTCCGAGCCGCCAGCCGTTCCACTCAGCAAAATAGTACTTGATGCCGTCGCGGGCGTTGGGGAGGGACACAGATCGTCCAAGGATGATGATGAGCATGATGACTGGGAGGCCCATGGTGACATAGACAGCCCTGCCCGTCGTGCCAACGCCCTTGAACATGCAGAGCCAGACAAGGAACCACATGAAGGCGCACCAGCCGACAGACTCGCCAACCATGCCCATGCCGGGATACTCGACATATCCCGAATCAGGGGTAATGGGGTCCTTGTTGGCAATGACATCCTGCATGTAAAACTCCATGCCACGGCCCTTCCACGGCAGGGGGCTTTGGAACGAGGCCCGGAAGTAATGCAGGACCCAAGACAAGATGGGGACGTAGTAGGTGGCGACGATGAAACCCGTCATGATGACGGCAAGGCCAAGGCCCTTGGTATGCTTGTTAATGCCGTTGAAGGCAACGACGACACTGCCTCGGTAGGCCTGTCCGATGGAGATTTCAAGAATCAGGGTAGGGATGCCCAGGAAGAGGAGGGCGATAAAGTATGGGATGAACCACTGGAGGCCATTGTTGGCAAAGACGACAGATGGGTATCGCAGGAGGTTTCCAAGACCGACGGCACCGCCCTGAGAGGCAGAGTCAGCGATTGAGCAGCAGCGGCGATGTTCTCATGTTGCTTGCCATGGCAGCCAGGACAAAGGCGGTCCGCGATGGCCACTTGTCGCGCCCATCTTCCTCCTTATCGGCCTCGGGCGCGAAAAAATTGACGACGTTTTTGAATGAGACACCCATGGTTGCTTGCTTGTAGGCACGAGGGATTCTCGCTCTCTCTCTCTATCTCTCATTCGCAGCAAATGGCCCCAAGAAGGACGAACGAGGTGCTCCTTGAAACGCAGCAAACAATGCGATGATCTTTTATGCAACGGCAAGGGCAGACACTGGCTATTTATGTTCGCCCCTCGACTCCAATCCTTCGAGGCTCGCGTCGCGTCATACGGTCTTGGCCCCGGGGGAATCTTACCCCTCGTCCATCCTTGAGGGATTGTGGGGGCGGACGCCTGGGGCATCTTGGCGCCTAGACGACAGAATCCGGAGGTGGGCAGCTCAACTGGCCATGATTCGTCTCGCGTGTGGCGAGTCAAGACGTTGAGCCACCGGTGCGGGGTCGCCAAGCAAGCACGATACCGAGTCGAGCAGAGATGATGCCCTCAGCCTCCGGACGGCGGTTTATCGCATGGGTATCGATCCTCACGATGCAGTGTAACGGGTCGAGACGGAGGGTTGAGAGTTTGGAGGTTTTTGGAGTTGAAGCGCCGCAGGACTTAGCCTCTGCCCTCTCTCCCAAAGGGGGTAGGATTTGGAGTCGGACCCTGCTAGTCTGGAGCTGGGAGTCAGAAGGTAAGGCAAACCACTGGTAACAAGTAACATCAGACCATCAGTCGACCTCCGGGGCCAAGGGGGTCAACATCTCGTCTTTTGTCGGGATAAGCTTGCCTCGCGCCAAGGCCGATGCGATCCGGCCTCTGAAGGGAGACGGATGGCTTCACCTGCTCTTGTCTCTAGAAACAGAGCCCGACACCTTCCTCATCAAGCTAAGCTGAAGAACCCCTTTCTGGAAGGTCAGGTAGAACGCGGAATCCGACATGGGGGAGGCGATAAGACATTGGTTGATGGGAGAGAAGCCGCTCGGGTGGGGAAGGATATTCGTACTGGGAATTACAAAGGGTATGCTTATGTGCATGCGCTAGCAGGTGACCAACCCATGATAGGCACCCTTGACGCTTCATTTCTGGGGTGCTGATTCGCGGCGCTTGGCGCGCCCACGGGGGAGGACCCCGGGTGCTACCTTACGCGCTTCCGGTATCTTCATGTACTCGCTGTTGATTGGGGCCAAGCGGCCAAGACTCTCTTGGCAGTGTTGGCATGCTCAGCTGTCACGAGAGGTCAGGAAACCTGTTTTGCTGATAGCTGGAATAGGGGAAGGCGACCTTGCTAACCATTGTCTTGAAACTACAAACGAGGTTCTCAAGTGAGACCTTATCGCTCAAGTGAGACCTTATCGCCCAAGAGGCGACGAGATACTGACATGCTTGGCGGGCACACAAATATCAATTGTTGCCATTAAGCCAAGCTGCGATGATCAACATTGCACAAAAGAGGTCACACGCTGCGCCACTTTCGCGTCATGGCGACGACGGGGTCTTACTGACAAGCAGCCACCAACACAACAATGACAGCACGACGACTGCCGGCAGCGACAGGCTCCAAAGCGCTTAAGATGCACAAGGTCGGTACATGGACGTCAAGATAAAGCGCCGCTGCGCCTGTCGGGTATCACAAACGCTAAAATGTTCAAGGTTGGCAGGCATTTGCCGCACAAGATGAGGCTGTGCATCTTTCAAGACTCTAGAACCACGGAAATAAACCTTATCGCGAGTAAGCTGAGAAACAAGCCGAGCACGACGATCGATTGGTTATCAACATTTCTTCCAGAAAACTCCCTCTTTCAACCGGCCATGGATCGATCCATCATCTCAGAAATCTTGTTACTAGGGGTCTGCTCGACCTTGCGCCGAAAAAGGCGCCTCTCTTTTATGATGAGATCAGCGAGTGCGCACTACACTGATGAATCCTTCGCCGGGCCAAGAGCGTGTAATTATTACATGGGCACTTTCGTTCGTTCGTTCGTTCCGTTTAAAACGTTTATGCATGTTAAATCGTTTAACCGTTTAAGGGCGCCCTAAAACCGTTTGAACGGTTAAACGATTTTCCAGCCCTGGCACTCGAAAAATCTTTCAAAATGTCAAGCTCCGGAGACCTTCGCTTGGGTCAAGCGCAAGGATCACGACCATCGTGAATAGCTTCACGGTCAGCGTGAAGGCTACACCATACCTAGCGTCAGGTAACAGCCTGCTGCCTATGAGATCGGCAGACTGAACACAGGTATAAGAGACCGACTCTCGTCGCTCCTTAGATAGAAGAGATGGTCCTCAATCTACACTGATCTTTTGTTCAATGTCTGCATTCGTGTATCAGTGCTAGGTTGACACAAAACCCATTGATATCGGGTCTCAATCCATGATACCAAGTTCAAAATCTCGCCTTTTAACTACCAATATGTCATCTGACACATCGTCTATTATTGGTGCTACAGAAAACCCCCCAGATGTCAATGGATTGCCGTCAAACTTCCTCTCAATTATGGACATCACGAAGGACCGTTCAAATACACGCGGACGCAAGGCTGGAGGTAAAACCATCTATACTTGCACTGTGTGTCGAGATAAACGATACGACCATAAGGCAAATGCTGCCAATCACGTCAGAAACAACCATCCCGTCGCATCCAGATCCACCGTGTTACGAGCAGAAAGAGCAAACAGGATACGAACGGAAAACGTCGGAGCTCGGAACGGAACGAACAGACCCCGGAGGAAGTGGTGTGTGGTCGAACGGGTCGAACGGGGACGAGTTTGACCACGTTCGACCAAAAGTGAACCTTAACCTTAAATGGTCGAACAGGTCAAACGAGAGCCCGTTCGACCATGATCGACCAAGCGAATCAGAATAGTATATATCCCTTCAATTGTCGAGGAGCTCCGGTCGGGTCACAGCAGGGGTTGGCAGCCAATAAAAATGCATCGGATTAAAGGTACCTAGCCCCTCACCTATTTTAGCCTATGGTAGAAGTACCAGCAATCTCTCGAGTTACAAATCGCTACATCACACTGCTCACATCCCCAAACTGTCTGGCGCCTCCTTTTATTACGACTGACCGGCGCCAACGGCTTTCTTGAGCTTCTTGACCTTGGCTGCCCTAATTGAAGTCCCTGACAAGCGTGGCAATTCGACTTTTTCCCTCTTCGGACGTGCTTATGTTATGCAACAGGCGTAAATTCGTCCCCAGCTCGAAAAAGCTGCCTCGATTGACTTTTCGGATGGAAGGCTTTAAAGACCTCGTTGTAGAGGCGTTCCCTCCACTTCTTCTGGTTAGTATAACGGCTCCAAGCCGGCTGGCCGTATAGCTGTAAGAGGAAGCTATTCACAAGCACCACATCTAATAAGAAGGTCCAAGCAATAGCCTGCCAAGCGCCCCGGCGGATTGGATGATCGTATCCTAGATATGACCTTCTTTGGTCGCCTCGGTCAACATGGTTCATTTCGTCATTATAAGAAGCAGCGATTGTAGGGATCGATATAAGCTTGACTGGCTCACTACCAAAAAAGTGCTGTATTGGCCGTGCCATTGGGGTCTTTGTTAATGGTCTCTTCCTCCAACGCTCAGTCATCTCATCGCCAGTGAAGACGGTTAAAAGGAATAATACGAGGGCATTATCCTTCCACGCGATTTGGTTGACCTAAGGAAGAAGACTAGTCAGCAGATAGATAAGAAGAAGATCAAATTATCTTACCTGATTATCAGCCGTTGGGATGACCTTGATCTCATTGAATTGGAACCCTGACTTCCCTGCCTTATCGGCCTTTTTGGCCTCTACAAGACCTTTGTAGATGCCACAGTTAGGCCGGGCTGTGCCGGTAGCACCGTGGCCGTGCTGACGAAGGGAGCGGAAAAGGTCCGGCGACGAGAAGAGGTTATCCACGAAGACGTGATATATCGATATCGGCAATAGGTTAATAAGGGCAATAACGACGCTTTGAGTCGAGTTGAGAGCTATGATCTTAGCTCCGGCTTCCGTAGCCACGTAGATAACCTCCTTAACCTCGTCAGCCTTATCGGCCTTGCCTTTTCCCTTGCTTTTCTTCTTTTGTGATGCCGGCTTCTTCTGAATGCCAACTGGGCCGTATTTTGCGCCGGGCTGGTGCCATATCCACCTCATAAAGAGGCCTAGCTGGGCAGCTATCCACACCTTGAAGCCTGTGTCGATAGGCTTATTGGGGATATACGTAACTTGCTTATTCCTTCCCGTATATCGGATCATAGCCTCGTCGACGGCAAGATGCGAGCCCGGCTCACAGAGCTCTGTTGTAGCAAGTTGAACGTGCTGAGACCATGACTCAACGCATTGGAAGACGATAGGGAAGTCGTCGTAACCATCAGTGAATTTGGTGTGGTCAAAAAGGCGGATATGACGATAAAGAAGCTGGAATCGATTGTAAGTCATGAACTTGATTATTGAGTGTTTAGCCCGCTGATCCTCTAGCTGAGAGGACTTCCAATGGTCTTCAACCGTTATTTCGCTATGGACTCCTATATAAATAAGGATTCCAAGCTAGATATATACCTCTGTAGCCGTGGTTGGCTTCTAGGCGTGGAGGCGTGACTGTTCTGTTATTTCGTGTTCTTGGCTATTAATAACGCCGCTTTGGATGAGGCTGCTGACCTAATTATTGGTGTACTTAACCCAGTTATTAACTAGGGAAATGGGTATAAAGTGTTGGAAAAGTAACAGCGGGTTCTGGGGCAGCTTATTGACGAGAAACTCTCGTCGTGGCACCTCGAGAGGTTGAAAATTGAAGCCTCGGTCGTTGGTAGCCGGAAAAGCCGGTCTCTGGGTGCTATCACCCTCATGTTCGTGGTGGCTATTATCTTTATTGATAAAGCTATTATTATCATACGCGTTGACTGCCTCTATAGGTAGTGATGAAGGTACCGATTGGGAAGTCATTATTTAATTGAGAATGGTTTGTATGAGGATTTAGGTGGTGATGATTGATGATGCGTCTTAGGTTCCCCTCATGTACTGGTCATGTGACAGGGGTGGTGTGGGGCGAGGTACTTGCCGGAGCTCCTTGACAATTGAAGGGATAGCTTCACTCACTCCTACTTCCCTGTCTAGATAGCTCTCCAGCTTTTAATACAACTTGATTACTTAAGAATACTTCTTAATATTATCAGACGTGATTCGCCACCCTATGCTCAGTACTACGCCCTGTTATAACTGCTAATATAAACTAATTTGGTTATGGTTTACCATGTAGTACCCACTTACCGGCAGTACCCACCTACCGGTAAGCAAAAAAAAATTTTTCCTATAACGTACATGTCACCCGTGCGTCGCATCCAACCATGCGTCGCACTTGGATTTTCACCTTAAATCGCGATTTTAAAATAATTCTTAGAAATTCAAACTAAGCCTAAAACAGCCCAAATTCCTAGATTAAATAGTTTATAATATAAACTATTTTAAAGAGTTTTCTTTAGATTTTATATATATATAGCGCTAGCGCAATAGAATTCGCACTGTTCTTTTTACTATTTTTATATATATATCACTTAATAATTTTTTATAAAAATCTAAAAAAAGACTAGTTTATAACTCTTTTAGTTAAGGATTTAGAATTAGTTTTCTGAAAATCCTAGGACTATATAGGCTATTTTAGAAAATTTAAGATTTAACATTTTAGGTATACAGTATAAGTGCGACGCATGGTTGGATGCGACGCACGGGTGACATGTACGTTATAAAATGCTTAATTTTACTTACATGGTGTTTGGCTAAGATTAAAGCTATTGGCATGATATAATATCTGTTGTATTGAGAATTTTATGCTGTTTGATATTATTATATTAATTTTTTGATTATATATGCGGTATAGTCGCATAGCACTAATATAAAATTTCTTAAAACGCCTCCTTCGCCACTTAGCCTCCCTAATACTCCTTTGAATGTTTCTCTATACCAGCCTTCTACAATTGCCTTGAAAATGCCTTGAGTGTCTTATATAGAGGATAAAGTTATTGAAGCCATATTAGATGTTATAGATAATGGCCTCTCCTAGAACGAATCCGCCTAGAAGCATGAGATCCCTCGATCGACCCTCGGAGACCGATTAAGAGGCCTACTGTTAAAGTCCGAGGTCACCTAGCCTTCCTAGCTGTTATCTAAGTCTCAGGAGTCCAGATTAGTCACCTGGATACTTTGATAAGAGGCCTTAGGCTATGCTCCCTCTCATAGTCAAGTTCGCGCTACCGTCGCTGCCCTCTTGAGGCAGTAAGGCCGGGAAAGGCCTATCGGTGTATACTAGGTAGTAAGGTTCGTAAAATGCCATCTAGCTATTAAGACTAAGATAGGGAAACGTTAGGAGGCATCGAGGTTTAATTCTTTTACCCTAATGGCTATTAATTGGTACTTTGATATCCGGGAGAGCGAATATGGCTAGATCAAGCCGGAGAACATAGTTAATGTTAACGAGGGCGGTATCATGGCTGGATTTGGTGAGTATTGATTATTTTTGCTATAAAACTTACTAATCTACTGAAATACTAGGCTTGGATTCCTTGGTTATTGGCAGTAGCGATCCTAGGAGGAAGGCCTTCCTCAAAGGCTCTTAGTCCCGCACTTAGATGAGCTTTATTGAAGCCGTTACTATAGATAGCTGTCTTCTAAAGCCAGGGATTATCTTTAAAGGCAAAGAACTTTAGTAGCAGTGGTTTATTAATGAGTTTAAGAAGATAGCTGACTGGTATTATATTACTTCTGAAAATGGCTAGATGGACAATTATATTGCAGTCGAGTGGCTTAGAGAGGTCTATCTGCCTTAAACCCGACTAGAAGATAAGTCTAATGCGAGGCTTATTATATTAGATAGTTATTGAAGCTATGTATCTATGAGTATTTACCTATTCTGAATCTTGTGAATTAAAAATGTCGCTGACTTGAAATCTAGGATGAGTAGATGGCTACTTGCTTTTTGAATAATATATATTGTTGTTACTTGCCCGCTCATTGCTCTCATGGCCTTCAGCCGCTAGATAATGGCGTTTTTAATGCCTCTAAAGCTGCATACCGCAAAGAACTGTAAAAGCTGGCAAGCCTGATTGATTCTGCGCCGGTGGATAAGGTTAACTTTATCAAGGCATATGCCAAAGCTAGGGAAGTGGGCATAATGAAGAAAAATATACTCTTAGGCTAGAGAGTGACTAGAAATTGGCTAATTTCATGACGGAAAGCCCTTATATATCCAGAGATTTAACTAGATAAGAAGGAAACTATACCTGCATTAGAGGGTCATAGAGACGGGTAACTTGACTCTGATAATACGCTAAAGATTAGCCGCTATATCAGAGATCTAGGGAAGAATAAGAGCCCTTTAACTAGAAGATGGTATTTTATGATATTGAAAGGGTTTGAAGCGTAAGAGTTAAAGATTGCCTTGCTAAGCTTAAGAATAGCTAGTCTGGAGGAGGAAGTCGGCCGGTTGAGCAGAGGCAAGAAGAGGAAGGCGATATTGAATCCTAATAAGAAGTTCATGACATTGGCAGAGGCTCTAGTGACTAATAATACTATTTCTGAGCCAAACGAAGTAACTATAGAGGCAGATGCTGTTGAGGATGTGATTGAGGTGGGAGGGATGGGAGAGGATGAGAGCTTAAATTCGGAGGCGGAAGAATTACCCGTTGTATACACTCGTATAGGCCGTGAGGTAAAAAGACCTAGAAGATATTAAAATCTATTTAATTATGATTTAAATTCTATAAAGAAACTTATTTTTACTATTTTTATTAAGTTTTTCCTATGAGGTTAAAAAAGTGCATTTTGTATGGGAGAATTTTTTTTTTGCTTGCCGGTGGGTGGGTACTGCTGGTAGGTGGGTACTGCATGGTACTATGTTGGGAACCTTGACCGTCACACACCGGGTCTGTATCGGGCACCTAGCGCTCAATCTCTGCACATTTTCGCCCTGTAGCAAGCGAAAACGCACTTCGAAATGCCTTCAACCCGCAAGCATATCAGGAAGCATTGATCAGCATACTCACGCGTCGGAGAGTGCCCTTTTCGGCTATTGAATGGGACGAGTTTAAACAACTAGCTCTCGCGTGTAACCTATATATCAAAGACTCCCTCATTACCTCACGGCGTACGATGGCCCGATATATTGCAGCAAACTATGATTTTACAGCAGCGAGATCAAGGACAGTCTCACCACCGCGTCAAGTCCGATTCATATCTCAACAGACCTCTAGACATCACCGCATAGATATTCTCTACTTGCTGTATGTGCACAATGGGTAGATAAAGACTACAAGCTTCGTAAGGCACTACTATCTCTACCAGAATGTGCAGAGTCATTCTGGAGAAGCTCAAGCGCAGGCTGTTATCGATACTTTAGAGAAGTACGGGATATAGTCAAAACTTAGTTGGCACACGGGTGACAACGCGACATCAAACGACACATGTCTTGAGTCTATACAACGCAAGCTAATGAGTAGACATAAGGTTAATTAACTACGCAGTTTAGGCTACAGGCTGACATTGAGTAGATTAAATTCAACGCAAAAGGACGTCGTATACGCTGTATCGCGCATATCATTAATCTATCCCTTTAAGCCTTCCTTCTCGCATCTTCTAAAGAGGCTCTAGTCGCAGCACTCGAGTCAGCATCCGGTGTCACTGGAGAGGAGCTTCTCTCCCAGTTTTCCGAGGTCCTGGCCTCTCATCGAAAGAAGGCTGCCGCCGAACGAAATACAGCAAAGAGAAAGAACGGAGAGCCGGCCAGAAAGCACAAGCGCAAGGGCAGCACGGCTAGCAATACGTCCGTGATATCGGCTAGCGACTTTAGCGGCGTTGAGAATGTCCCTGCATTACGCAAGCTTCATGGATTAGCTGTGTGGCTAAGTTCATCAAGCCTCCACCAGAATGCGTGGGATAAGGCAGTGGGACTGCGTTTAGGGATGGATAATCGTACCCGCTGGTCGTCCTGGTATCAGGTCATTGATCGTGCGATTAGAAAGAAGGACAAAATCTAGTCCTTCATGTCTGATCACGAAGAGGCCATCGGAGATAATCGGCTATTAGTTGGAGATTGGGAGTTGCTAGGCAAAGTACATACGTTTCTTCAGCCATTTGCTTCAGCAACATTATATGCAGAGGGAGATGACTCGTCTATCTCACAATCGTTGATGCTGATGGATATGTTGTTACTCCATTACGAAGAACAACAGGTACCCTTCAGTCTATCCACATCAAGTCGATTACTAACATTGTATCAGAAGATATATCAGTCGGATGAACACTCCGACGAACGGATGGTTCGAGCCATCGATATAGGATGGTTTATCCTCTCTAAATACTACCGCCTAACTAACGAGGTTCCCGTATACGCCGCCGCTGTCCTCCTTGATCCCCGTAAACGCATCGCGTATATCAAGCAGAACTGGCCAGAGGAATGGCATGAAGATACTATTGCCTCGGCCACAGCATTCTGGCAATAGGAATTTCATTACGAGCAACCCAGCGACCATCCCTCCACCCCCACGTCGATGCCACCACCGCTGGCAAAGAAGCCAAATCAACTCGCGATACTATCAAAGAAGCTGGAGGTTAGGACTATTAACGCGAGTGTCAGGGATGATTTCACTAGCTTCATCAACGTTGATGCAACAGATATCCCTCCGGATTGTACGCCTCTGGAGTGGTGGTGTCAACCACAGCAGAGAAAGCAGTATCCGAAACTTAGCCGCATGGCTATTTGCATTCTTTCTATCCCAGCAGAGTCATCGGAGCCGGAGAGGACGTTTTCTGGGATAAGAAGAACATGTTCATGGGATAGATTACGAATCATATGCAAAACTATCGAGATGATTGAATGTACGGGCAATTGGTTGCGTCAAGGACTCTTACGGCCTCTGCATGAGAATGGGATGGGTCTAATCGGAATCCCACGGCCGGAGGGTGACTCTCAGGACGTTGACGATGATAGTGGGCATTATTTCGACTGGTATTAGAGCAGGCGCGGTGGATATTTCTCACCGTCATAAATCGTTCATTCGTTCGTTTAAATCGTTTATTCGTTCGTTTAACCGTTTGCAATATTTTTGAACCGTTCAAACATTTGAGGAAATATTCGACCGTTTAAACGGTTTGCCCATGTATGTTGCTCAGTCTCTGTACGGGATGCAATGTCCTTGACGATCGGTCTTTGTTGGGCTGATTCCATCGGGGCTGTGTCGTTCCTGGATACCATGCTTCTACCCCATGAAGTAAGACAGGCTCGACACATGCTCTGACCGCACTCCGGACGGTCGGCCTGTTAAGGTACGTACATCACAGACCCCCGGGTAGGACTAGGACTTCAAACTTTTATCTTCGTCCTGAAGTTGAAGGGAACTCTCAGTTCTTCCAACTGTTGTCGAATTGCGCAGTGATGCTGGGTGTTATTGATAAAATCAAGGTTATCATTATTATTGTCATGGTGAGAGCTCCCTAGGGGTTTATATCCCATGCGATTCCATCTAGGACTTTCAACTTTCAATCTAGGACTTTGTGATGTGACCCTGAAGTGAGGGGGAAGCTCCCAATTATTCCAACACCAACAAGGATTCTTTCCAACATTCTTGTGGCTGTAGAAACTGATGAGAGGGGTATTTTGAAAAACGATACGGCTAGTGGATCGGCATAGAATGCCTGTGACGGGTGGTCGAATTTGTCGAGAAACGGAGCAGGGAAACGAGCAGTATACGCCCAAAGATGCGTTGAGTCACGACTAGTCGTGGCCAAGACATGAACCTGACAAGGATGGTCTTAGTGACAGAAACTGTGTTGAGAAGACTAAACTAACCTGCATAGAGGAGGCCATGGGGTCTATCACATGTCGTAATGATCTCGTACTTGCGTCCGGCTTAAGGATGGCGGAAGGTGTCGAGGCAGCATTGCCTATGAGACAGAACCGCCGCCTTCCCTGTGCCAAAGCCACCAAGACCGCCAGAATAAAGGGGTCGTACTGTGGTGTGGAGGGTTGAATTCGGCGCAACTTAGTCTGGAGAATCATTTCCACGGGCTTATTGTTTGGCCATTTCATAAATAGTTTTCGATGCCAACTGGTGTAGACGGTGTCGGTTCGTAGCGATTCTAGGTGATCCAGATCTAGATAAGCCGCAGATGCGGATGAATGTGAGAACACACGATCCACTTTGAGAGATGCCACAGCGCGCGTGCCATAACCAAGCGGGAGAAGATCGTGTCCAGAAGAACTTGGTTGTTTTCGGTAGACAAAACCGTAAGCAGCCATTAGATAATCCATAGCCAATCTCTGGACTGTCTTGTTGTTAATTTCTGACCACAACAATTTCAAAGCCTTTCGAGCATCTGGCGACACGATCACAGTGTGCCGAGGTCGCAAGTCCTGGTTCGGATCACTCGGTGTGATCTCTTCCAGAGGGGGGCTAAGCCCCCAGCTCTGAGTAACAAACTGACAGCCGAGTATATGCAAGTGTTGCGATGTCCACTGCAATGGATGGACATACAGCCGTCCTCGATGTTGTCGAATCAGGTCGTCCAGAGACGATGTTGAAGGGGACTGAGGAGTTGGAGTTGGAGGGGAAGACGTGACATCCTCCTCATTTGCACAGAGATATGTTGCATGAACCTGGGATATTGCCTGAAAATCGCATGGAATGTGTAGGCCAACGTCATAATAGGCTCGTCGTCGCTGAGGAGGATGTGGAAGGTCGCTATCGGCTTTTCGCTTCCCTGTTTTAGTGGAGAAAGGCGAGAGTACGCTGTCAGATGCACGCTCATCCTTTGCTGAAGACGTAGCGGACAAAAGCGTGGTGTCCTTCGCGGTGTGAATTTGTGTTGAACGAATCGATGCTGCCATGCTGAATTGGTAATAAACACGCATTCGCTGGCGCGCGGCTGGATTCAAGAACCAAAAAGATTGCCTACATCACGTGAGTCGCACATGACTGGTTATTGTGTTGATTAGTCAGCCAAAGTACGCTCTGGTTCCCACTGGAACGGCACCCAGGCGCCGCAATAAAACCAGCGCCTGGGCGCCATGATAAGATTATAGCGGGCCACCCTGCCTTTTGATTGGCCGTCAACTTCACCTTCATCCCACAACTCTACCGGGTGAAAATTTCTTTCCCCGCAGCTGTTAGCACCTTACTAGTGGAGAGGCATTGTTCAGGCCACCCGACCACGCTTTTGCCTATGAGGCCCTATCGAGGCCTTAACAGGCACAGAGAAGACCTTGGGAGAGTTCATCTTCCTCTGCGAGAAGCTGGTCTCGACACTCAGCCGGACCTCGTGACTGCCTTCAGACCCAAGGCAGACCGAGGTGTTGGAGGGCGCGCAAGGCCCTCCAAACAACGACGGCTAGTTGCAGAGGATTTTCTCCCCGAAGGCAAGCTGCGCGCCAGCCTCTGATCCCTTCGAGGGTTTTTCCTACTGCCACGCCGTGACCAGTTCTATCGCTTGGCTCCTGAAGGATAGACTGCGTCGACAGCTTTGACCAAAGATGTGAGAGAATTCTGACTCGTTGAAAACCATGGGTTGACTACCCGTGCCTGCACATCCCGCTGACGGCCCACGGGTAACAGGCTTGACACAGAGCGCCTTTGAGCCGATGGCACGCTGGATGAGCTGGATGGAGAAGCAGCTACGTGGAAGCTTTACCAGGATCACTTGTATTGACGTTTTCTGTGACGTGCTTTAGCGAAACCTACAGTAGGGCGAGCTGCGCGTAGGAAAGTGCCGCTTGGGGGGGTTGAGCATGTGTACGGCTCCCCGTTGATCTAAGAGGCCTTGCAAGATGGATTTGGCAGAGCGAAGGTTGGCAGCGACTGTAGACAGCTTAGCTCAGCACGTCCTGTGCCCCAATACGGGACCTGCCCGGACGGAAAATATTCTTACTTACTTACTTCCCATCTGATCTTGACATAGATCGTACCAACAACATTAAGGCATTATATGCGGCTCGAGACCCTAGGGCGAAGAGTGCAAAGGCATCTTACTGGGGCTCCAGAATCGGCTACGTTCGCGGTCCGATCTTCTATACCCGTGCTGCGAGTAAAGGCAAACTCGCTCCACTCACTCCACTCGTTCCCGACTCGCACACCCTCGTCATCTCTTCGCTCTTGGTGTCCTTTGCCTAGTTTCTCCCCGCGATCCCTTCAGTCTTCTCCACAGCGGCCTCGGACAAGATACTGTCGGTATGGTCGATGTTGCTGTTGTTGGCGGGTTGAGGAACCAAGAACGCCAGTCGGTTACGGTGCTTGAAATTTAACGAGAGACTATGTTGAGTAATAATTGGACTGATTCACCTCATTCATCCATACAGAAGAAGTGGCGACAGTGTCCAGATCCGTTGCACGTTATACGCTAATATATCCCCCGTTTCCTAGCACCAGGCCAGAAGCAGCTTTAGGAATTGAAGCAATTGGTCGCTGACTAAACAAGGTACATGATAGTTCGTCTCTTCACCCGTCTCTTCTCTGCTTCCAGATCGTCCTCATCGTTCAGAGAACTCGTGTCGTCAAATTTGGATTCATTCGCCGGAACCCCCTCGACAGTGGGCAAGTCAAGACTATTCAAGACAGGTCGACTGAAGCGATTATGCACAATAAATGTGTTTTCGCCAGTCTGAGTAGCGTTGATAGGCCTCGGGATCTGCATTGACGCACGGCGAACCTCGATGCCGTCTTCCTGGATGGGCTTGACGTTCATATACGAATAGATGACACTGAGCGCCGGGATCGAGAGCCCATGGACGACAATGGAGAAGAGCACGAGCCAGTAGACGACAGGACCCATGAGCCTGACCAAATTAGTCTCCTCTTCATCGCCATGGCCAAGTTCAGGGAACTGGTGACGGGCGTGCTCGACATAGAAGACGGCTCCAGCGCCAATGGGGCCAAAATAACCCATAAAGAGGGCCTCCTTCCAGTTCTTGCAGACGGCTGGCATCAGCTTGTACGTCATCAGGATGGCAGGAATGCGACGGAACAGGAGGACTGTGAAGCCGAGGAGGATAAGTCGACCATAAGTTAGGCCGGTTCCCTCTGGGTCGTGAAACTCGGACCAAGGCATGATGGACCCGATGTACATGAAACCGCCAAAGTTGAGTAATACATCGACACACGAGTTGACTTCATCGTGGCGCTCCTCCGTCTCTCGAAGGTAATCGCCGTCCCAGTTGAGGGCACTGCCCGCAACAAAGCAGGCCAGAAGGTCGTCAGTACCGATGGCGCCGCACGTTCCGACAATGAACAGGCCCAAGGCGGTGGGAAACAGAACGTAGGACTCGTTGTCGATCAATTTCCTACAGGCAGGGGTTAGAAACCATCAGTGAAGATAAAAGGAACTTAACTCTGGTTGACGAACTTCTTCAGCGCGAAGCGGATACCTTTGCAGGCACCATAGCCGACGATGGCTCCGTAGAAGACCGACATGATAACGACGTAAAGCCAGGTCTCGAGGACCCAGGACTTGAGGGCCTCGCCGACGCCGCCACCCAAACGTCCCACTTCTTCAGACCGGGCCACCACATGCTCGGCACTCTCGGCATGGCGGATGAGATAAGTGGCAAGCATCAGGAATGGGAAGCCGAACCCGTCATTCGCACCAGCCTCAGAAGAGATGATCTCCCGCAGAGGTCGAGCAACATACTTGTCAGCAAAGGGTCCCTTGGCGATGGCTTGTGAGAGGATAGGGTCAGTGCAGGTGACGCAGGACCCGATGACCAATGCAGTGAGCAAGGTCAGGTTAGAGACGGTGGCCATGATGCAGGCCGTTGTGCAGAGCCACATCAGGGTCATGATGGGCAACAGGCACATGGCCATTTCTTTCCAGCGCATCCAGTTGTACTTGGCTGGGAGCTGGTAACCGGCGATGACCAGCTGGACGCCGATCATCAAACGCGCAACACCCTACAGTCCAACATCGTCAGCACGCTATGAATATTTCGCAGCCATAGCGAAGAGACGAACTAGAGTGATGGCGTTGGTCTGTCCAGACTCTGCAGAGCCCCATCTTTCACTATCGATAAACTTGGCGGCGATGGGGCCGAGGGCAACGCCAAGGGCGACGGCAGGGACTGTGAATTGCCAGGAGAAGGAGTCAACAAGGGGTCGTTGGAGGATGGGATGGGATGCAATAGATGGAAGGACTGACGCGCTTCTCCCAGGTACCATGCCTGCTTGATCTTCACGGAGATAATGCCATATAGGACAGTGTAAGCACCTGCAACGGTGTAAGCATTTTCCCGCGTTTGGTGGCCGATGAGGACGGACCTAGAACGCCCAGGACGACGTTTAGCTCGCTGATATTGAGAGTCGGCATATTATACGAGAGCAATGTCGACGACCAGCGTGCGACAAGAGGAGGGTGGCGGGAATTAAGAAGAGAGAAGAGGAGAGGGAGAGAGGGTCGAGGATTGTTGGCGACGAAGATCGAGGCTGCTGAAGAGTGGAGAGAATTCTATGTTAAGGGTTCCAACTTGGAGCGAGCGGGAGCAAGATGGTATAAAGGGCAAGCTAAAGAAACGCGTTGAAGAGGCCGGTTAGATATCAGTTGAAGACTGAGGGAGGGCGGGGTGGTCTCACCTCGAGGGACGGAGAGGGGCCGAGGGCCAGGAAACGAGACTAATAATAGATCCAACCAAAATATAAACATGGAGAAATGGACTATGATGCACAAGTGGTGAGAGAAAGACGGCTGGACATCACGGACCGAGCCTTGGCGGATGAGTCCAGACACTTTTTTCGTCTATCTCTGGGACGTAGACGACCGACGACCAACTGAACGAGGGCTCTCGGAAGATCATGATCCATGAGGTTGTACGTGGTACGAGTGAAGCAAGCAACAAAAGGGGCCCGTCCTGGACTCCGAGACAGCCCACAGACTTCCAGACAAGCATGTTCCAATAATTTAAAAATCAGCCCCTGTAAGAATGACGCAGGGGACTCCGCTCCGGATAAAGGCTTGCCAAGCCCATCTAGCTTAATTCGGCGCAAGAAGCTACGGGATTATTAGTCATGACTCAAGTGAGGCGTAATGAGTCTCAACTCTCGACGGCAAATGAAGTCTCGGCGATCGCAATTGGCGACGATTCAGTCCGTTCGACGGTAATGTTTCACTCGTTTCCCGCGCGGCAAGGGTTACACGCAGGCTGATGTGCATCCAGCAAATCTCCAAAGGTTGAATCAATTTGCAGATTTTCAGCAGAGTCTCACAATCTTTGTCCATACACTCGTGAAGTGCTATCTGTCCGAAGTTGGCCTCCACAATCCCTGCGCCCCGTTTATCCATGTCATGCATAGGTCGCATCACAGCGATCGCTTTGTTAATCCTCTCCACATTCTCATGGACCAAGCAAGCCAACGGGGGTAAATAAAAAGATAGGGAATCAAAACGAACAGACCAACGAAGACAGAAGAAGAGAAAACATCCCCCACTCTGTCATGTCTTGCCACTTGTCGCGGGATGTGGTCTGAGTGAGTCAGATCTCAATGACTAAAAAACTGATTGGAATGAGAGAACAGAGTCTTACCGGGGGGCGCCCGGTCCACGTGGTTACTGGCGTTTTAGTTACGGAAACTCCACGACACGAACATCGTTACAAATCTAGATAGCGGTTTGCGGAGATTTGAAGATCTTCGGCGCGTGCGTCACCCAGAATCGAATAGAGACACCATGGCGGTGCGAATGAATTACAAACGAATTACAGCAGCCCCTCGATGGTCCTATTCCGTTTCACAAGTTACAATCCCCCTTCGACAGCCCAACAACAATACGCCAAGCTTGCCAAGACCGCACCATCGCCTCACACAAGAGTGCAAGTCCAAGAAAAGGACCCAGTACGCCCATCAACAAAATCCCTCAGCCTTTACAGTCACGGACACTCGCTCATTCACTCGCCCCGTTTGCGTTTGCGTCATCCCAGAAGTTAGAACAGGGCGGGCATGGACATGAACCCCGTGTTGCGCAAAGATTACTTTGGGCTTAGGCTTCTCCGTACTAAAATTAAGCATCTATCTACCCGTTGGCTCATGTGAGCCAACTTAGCAAGCTAAATACGCATAAACCCTGCTTCCATCCTTGCATTCTGCCCCGACGGCCCTGACATAGCGCGTGTTTAGGGCCTTTGGGGCTGTGCTCCACCGCCTCTCCACCGAATTGATCTTCATTGCTCATCGCTAGTCGCGCCACTCCGTGTCAACTTTACCAGAAGTCGGTCCGTCTTTGGTCTCACCTAACGCTGAAATTGTGCAATATGTCTCATGCCTATTAATGGCTGGCGTGTATTATATGTACCAGTTTGGGCCCTACCGGCGTTTTCATGTGCGGCTTGTGCTTGAAACCGCATCTCTATCGCATCGTGTTTGCGGATGAATCGACAAATGTCAAATACGATATGTCTCACCATTTCCTTATCTCCGTCCCTGGGCCCTCCACCAATGTTTACCTAACCCCAGAGAATCCGCATTATCTCCTCTAGCCTCGCCATCGCTCTGGAAGTCTCATCACTGCTGACCTCTCCATCCTTGTAGCCTTTACTGCCACGCGACCATACCTTTTCTTAACATCTTCCTCTCCATTTCGTAGAAACCAATTAATTCGCCACTTAATTCAATAAGGGATCCATGCACAAATACATTTCTCTTCTCAACTTTTTGGGGTCAAAGTCACATTCTATTTAACTTACGTGTTTTGACCTACCAAGCGCCTCCCTTATAGCCTAAGATTCCTTGTTAACCCATTCCCATCATCCCCGTACATTCCGGGATCTCTATCTGTCGGTCTAAACCGGGAATTTCATCCATCAGTTTTTCTACCCTCTCCTCTAGGCGTGAAGACACTTCCTCTACCTAAGCTGTTTCGCCGTGGAGTACCGTCTTTCAGACTCCCCTCCAGTTCTGCAGCCACGGGAAAAATACCCGTGTCAACGACTTTTTTTTCCCACGCCACTTCCTCAACAGGCTTGCTTTTCCTGGCTGACCTCCTCGTCCTGGCTGCCGCTGGATATTTCGTAGTAGTGTCCAAAGACGCGTGTCTCGAGGTCAACCACGCCACTAGTCGCCTCGCGGGCCTGGCGGCGGAAGTGAAGCGCTTCATCCACTTCCAGGTCTCGATGCCCAGGAAGAAGATGACAGCCTCAACAAAGGCAATACCCCACTGCCAAGAGATGGAAGCGTGCCTGGAGACGACAGTGTTCAGCGTATGGATGTGGATTAAAGGCACATAGTGACGAAGCCTGCCACGATGGCCCAGAAGAGGAACTGGTTGCGCCAGACGTCGTGCATCCACTGAGTGAACTGCATTCGGAACAGGGAGGGACGCATATTGACCATTTCCCAAGCGAGGAAGAGCGCCAACCAGGTCAGGCAAGCAAAAGTCGTCGCGCGAGCACGGAAGATGACCTTGCAATCCTCGCTGTACTCGTTGTTGTAGTTCTCGCCAATATCGGCCTTACCGAGGCCAAATTCGTAAAGAATAAGGACGAACGAAGCTAGGTAAAGAGCAGACATCTAGAGGCCATAAGCAATCATAGTCATAAGCAGCTCGGAAGCGAAGACACCTTGTTTCAACTATAGATAGGTTATGTCAAGGTTTCAGCAGCATGAAAAAGGGTAAGTCTACGTTTTGGGGAGGTCGCTGCATGATATCGGGTGCGGCAATCTCAAGGCCCAGTCCCATATCAGGCATGCTCCGAGGTGATTATAATTACCCAGAGGATCTCGACGGGAGCAAGAGAAAACACAGATTATCCATTCTTATCCTTAAAGGCAAGGCCAATGAACAACGTGTTAAAACAAAAATGGGTTACCCCCAGAAGACTGTTGAGACTTATACTTCAACACAACGTGCAAGCCTGAGCAATGTTCTCGGCCAAGTTAGGGAGGATGAACTTCTGGATGTTGTCAAATATACGTCGGCCCTCCTCAATGGCGTTGAGGATAGATGCAAAGTTATCGTCAGTCAGGACAATATCAGAAGCCTCCTTGGCGACATCAGAACGGCGAGACCCATGACAATACCAATACCAGACTGCTTTAAGCCGGGGGAGTCGTTGACGCCGTCACCAGTCATGGAAACGAAGCACTTGCGGTGATGGAGGGCGTTGATCATGCGGACCTTGGTCTGGGGGCACATCGGGACACGACGAGGGGCAACAAGGGGAGTTAATCGATTCCATCATTTGAAGCTTATCAAAGTCCGAGGCAGCCATTACAATCGTCTTGGCAACATCGGCAGGGATCTAGAACATCTTGGTAGGCAGGATGCCCACCTCAAGAGCGATAGCACGGGCAGTCTCAGGGTGGTCACCAGTGAGCATGGGAACGCTGACGCCGGCCTCATGGCACTGGCGGACAGAAGGCGCAGACTCGGGGCGAGGACGATTATACAGGCCGATAAGACCGTGGAAAGACAAGGTCAGTCTCGAAAAGATCTCGGTCCAGTTCAGCTTCGTTATCGACAACGTGGCGAATATCAGTTCGGCTAGCCAGGGCGAGAACCTGGAGTCCAAGTCGGGGAGGTGCTTCCATGTTTCTGAGGACAGATTGCTCAACAACGGGAATGAGCCGCTTGATCTCATCACTGACAGCATAGCGAGGGCAAGAGAAGATGGCTCGCTCGACGGCGCCTTTGGTGAAGACCCATTGCTTCTGCGACTGGTCTTTTTCGAAAATGACAGACATCTCCACGTCAGAGTCGAACGGGAATTCGGCAACCTCGTGCCATTGAGGCTTCTCTCCGGTAACGATGCGGAGACGGTTCCAGTTAAATCGCGAGGTGAAGACCTGGATAGCAATCCCAGTGGGGTTACCACGACCATGCCATTCGCCTTCAACCTGATAAACAGTGGCGAGGTTAGCCAGAGAAGCAACGTTTAAGTATTCCTGAAGCGTGGAATCCCAGGCGACGACCTCCTCGGAGTTCATGGGGGTTGTCTTCGGTGCCACTATGCTGGAAGTCGATGTCCTTGGGCTGAGCATCCTGGAGGCCGAGTTGCCCTGGGTCGGATTGAAGGGCCCGCTAGTGGCGCCGACAGAATAGGTGCCACGGCCAGGAAACCATACCTTCTTGACGATCATGGTGCCTTGAGTAAGGGTACCTGTCTTGTCAGAACAGATATCTAAGCGCGTGTTAGTAACAAGTTCGACTTGGGATGGAGGAACTCGACGGGACATACTGGTGACTCCACCAAGAGCCTCGAGACTCTTGAGGTTGCGGACAATGACGTTCCTCGGGGCCATGCGCTTCGTGTCAACGGCCATGGTAATAGTAAGAACGACGATCAGAGAAGCCAGGATCATGGACAAGCCAGTGACGACAGCGTAGATGATGATTTCCCGCTTGGGGTTGAACTCGTTGGCGCCGAGGACAATAATGAGAGACAATAGAAGTTCCCAAAAGAAGAATGGCCAGCTTGGACATTTTGCGCTGGAGGGGAGTGCCAACGTTGACACCGAGGAAACGGCCAACAGCATCAGAAAAGGCCAAGGTCAAGCCTGCATCCAACGACGAGTCCAGAGACTTCCATCCTCGCGGCGCTTGGGCTCACGGCGACGAGAGGACTTGCCACGGAGAGCAACAGCGATCTGGCCGATTTCGGGGTAGATACCAGTAGCAAAGACGATACCATGAGCACGACCTTTGGGGACAGTCGCCGAGCTATAGACAACATTGAGGCGGCCACCAGGGCCGGTATCGTCAGAGAAAATGGACGCCGTTTCATTTCGGACAGGGAGAGACTCGCCAGTGAGGAGAGCCTCGTTGGTCTCGAAGTTGACAGCTTCAATGAGGCGGATGTCGGCAGGGATGGTGTCACCCGTCTTGAGCGCAACTAAGCCACCAGGGATAATCTCAGCAGTCACGACAACCTCATTTTCCCCGTCACGCACGGCATGAGCTGTGGGGGAGCTTAGCGAGCGGAGGGAGTCCATGGTCTTGGCAGCTTGGAACTCCTGGAAGAAGCCCACGACAATGTTGAGCATGATAACTGCGGCGGGACGGTAAATGTTTTGGCTTCAAGTAATTCAGGAAGAATAATTTGAACATGGCAAACTCAATGTGCATTGGCACCTGAACTCGGCATAAACCTCTCTCCGACCGTGATCTTTTGCCGTCTCATTAACCAGCTGGTATAACCTAACTACTCGATGATAATAAATTGAGAGCTGTTTGACGGTCGAGACGTTTAGATTCTGAAAGGGCTCTTGCCCATCCTTCCTTCTGCCCTGGTTTTGATCTTAGTGATCGAAATTTTGTTGGAACTGTTTATCTATGGCTGCCGATGTGGTTCCTACCAGTGCTCTAACATGCTTATCTAGCGCTTTTTTCGTTTTTTAGTCTCCGTTGTGGTGGTAATTCACGTCTTCACACCCGGGTGATGTCTTTCATCAAGGTCCTTCCAATTGCGTTTAGGCATGACGGGCAGGCCTGGGATATGAGATCTAGGGATGTTACTATCGGCAAGTGATCAGAGTCGTGGTTCATGTCCTTATCGATCTCGCACTCGATCAGTCTGTCGATTAGACCTATCGTCGTGAGACATAAGTCAGTGGTTGTACGTCGGTTTCCTTCCTTGTATGTCGATCGCGCCTGGGGGTAGGTCGCTTGTCAGATCTTAATCTTCCATGATCTCGATAAGTTCTCTAGTGCCGGCATCCGCTTATCGAATTCGATTGCCTCCCTAGCGTGCGCGGTGGAGGTTGAGGGCGCCGATAACGACTTGTTCGCTTTGCGTCGATACTTCTAAGGTACGTCATAGAAGCTGAAGTGTGCTTCCCCCTGCTTTCTGCTTGTTGAGTTGGATCTTAGACGTTGTGTATCGTAATTCAGCCATCACCATGCGGGCCAGCCGACAGGCCTAGCCTGCATAGATCTCTCTTTCCCTCCCTTTGAAATGCTATTTGGAGTGATCGAGTCGCTTGTTGATGAAGAAGCATACTCTAGCCGGACCTTTTTTGTCTCTTGTTGCGTAGCAGAGGTGGAATCTGCCATTGGCGGGATGATGGGTTGTCGCGTGGAAAGGGTTCACCCATGGTTCCTAGATGGCCAGGACGTCGTACTCCTCTAGCCTTTAATACTGCAAGAGCGTGGCCATTACTGTGTCCAGCGATCTTCCGATGTTATGCTGCAGTATAGAGAGTGGCTTGGGTTGGCTCATTCACTGTTGTCGATTGGTAATCGCTATGTAGTCTCGCCGAGTTTGCGACAAGGGCTTCTAGAGCCCTTCTGGATGGTGTTACGATCGTTTGGGGCGGTTGGCTGCCCGTATCGGCTTTAATTTCATTTCCCACAGCGTTCGAAGAAGCCATGCTATTTGCAAGCTTGGCCCTTTTCTGTCCCCTTTTTGTCGGTGACCTGCTTCTTCTTTGTTGACTCCGCTGGGTTTGGCTGGGTGCGAGCGACAGTATTCCCTCTCGGGTAGCTCTTCTTGTCAGTCATTCCTGGATTCTTACAACCTGGGTCGCCTGACTGGTCGTTCTGGTGCTCTCTGGTACCAGGTGGCACCTAGGACGTGCGGCGTAGGCGGTCTTGATCTTGGCCATTTCATCTTTACTAACTGGGCATTGGTTGCTCCATGCCTCGTGTTCGCTTTTGCAGTTGGCGCATTTTCCTGGTACCGTTTTGCCAGATTTGATAGGACATTCCCAGGAAGCATGTTCTTGGGCACAGTAGCCGCACCTCGTTTTGGCCTTGCACTAAGCTCCTATGTCGCTGTATCCCTGGCAACTAAAGTAATGCCTCCTCAGTCGGCATGGTACGCTACATAAATCGCACTAAAAGACTTCCCCTTACCAACTCAAACCCTCATCGATGATTATATTAACATCCTAAAGTCTGGTAAACTCAATGATGATTGAACAGGCAGACTTTGCCTCAGATATCCTCGTGAGCCAGCCTATATATTTTGTTCCAGAGTTTGAGATGAAAGGCTCGTTATCCTGGAGAATATTCTCTGGCGTCCTCCAAGTTACTCACAGCCATGGAGCTAGTGCGGATACCATGTATAAGTACCCCATATACTGGGATGCCGACGGTGCTCCGTTTCCGAGTCGGTGCCCCAAGTACTTAGCGAACTGCATTAACAATTCCGTGTCTTTAGGTCGTAGCCGTTTTTCTGCTAAAGTCACCACTCTTGAGCTGGTTAGATAAGACAATCCTGATGTTCTCTATATGTTCGTTACGGCTTTGTTCTATAGCGCGGTCTACGTGTGCTTTCAGGCTACGAGGATTCACGGCCCATGAGCTGGCTATACGGATAGCGTAGTCCGGGTACCCTTTCAGACATTAGTTCTCAAAACCTCCTTGATGTATAGTGCGTGAGCTGCCACGATGTTCTTGCTGAAGTGTCTAAAAGTCGATTATATTTCTTGGTTTGTTGTGATTGGGTAGCTGAATCTTTTTCGACGTTGTTGAGAATCATAGTAGGTCCAGGCGGTCTAAGGCCTTCTGAAGCAGTGCGCTCCCATCGTTGCTGCTGCTGTTGCTGCTCCGCTTTCGGACCTCGGACGGTCGGCCAATCTGTTCTTCGGTTGGTGCAGTCTCGTCCCGTATCGGGTGCTCTTTTCCGTTTCTTGCGAGGTGTCTTCCAGCTGTCGCGCCGTGTCTCGGACTGCACACGTGGGCTTCACCACGCGACATGATCGTTTCGGTGCCGAAAAGGAGGTACCACCGCGATCTTGGCCACCACTAGATCCGCCATGACGGAAAGGCACACTTCCAGTGGAACCAGCCAGTCCTCAAATTGTCCTTTTTAGTGCAGCTAAAATTACAGTGAAGCTCTCACGGTTCAATTCTACCCATGGTAACAACTTTTGCATGCACTTAAAGAGGAGCTCTCAGAAACCTGGAATCCTAACGCTAACAAGAGTGGGGAGCTGCCAGGCTTGGGTGTGGTACGTGCTCGTTAACCCAGAGGCAAAAAACATCACCCTGGGACATACTCTCTTGAACCACACCCGGGCCCTCATGGCAGGCGAGATACCGCATACGGCAGCCAAACACATCTCACCTACCCTTTACGACCCGGTCCCTCAAAGCTCGAGTGGCATGTCGATACCGGCAAAGAGCACGAATTCCTCTCCCTCGACTCTAATGACAAAAAGATGGGCGGGATCCTCAATACCAAGGCTGATCACTTTATGGTCGATATCCATTGATCGGTATCTTTGAAGCCGATGTCCGGCGAGCACGCGACCATCGTGACGAACTGGCAAGGGAGTGACGATAACATCACGTTCACTGGCTTTGGCCCCCTTCGACGAAGACGATCAGGAGGTTCCTCTGGCAACTGCTGCCTCCAAATATTGCCACCTAGATGACAGGCAAATCGAAGGATTCCTTGTTATTAGAGATCATCGCTGCCGATCGAGCTTGGTACACCGTATCTGATGAAGAGTCAGTCAGAGGTGCCCTCATTCCTGCCGCTGCCCCTGCTCCTGGGCTAGCTGACTGGCTGTCGGAGGCAAGTGGATGCTATGTTGCAGCCACGAGGGGTCTAAAAGCCATATAAGCTAGCTCTTCTTTCTATTCAAGGGCACATATAAAGTACACTTTGAGATGACTAGGGCGACAGGCTGGGCCGGCGAAGGGGCTCTCGCAAGCTAGATGGGTCACTTCACTGAAATGGGAAATGATGTGAACAGTAATTGCTACCAAATCTTGCATGATTTTGCTTCCACTCTATTTTTAAGCGTATATTACTGCCTATAGAGTTCTAGCTGGTTTATCAGTTTCGGCTCAAAAATATCCTCTGGCTTTGTAACTTGTCAATTACGTAGGTGCGCGTTTTACTCATCAGTCCGGTTTGGCCTCCTTAGCCGTTTTCCGTCCCGTGCTCATCGACTGCTTGAAATGATCCGCCGTGCACGGGCACCGAACCCACCTACCCCTCTCGTCTCACACCACCCGTGGTGAGACATGATGGTAATGTGGCCTGTCAAGGGCGCATACTTATCTCTGCGCCTCCCTGCCCCTTCTGCGGGATTAACAGGATACGAATATTGAGATGTAATGAGCTCAGCTGCCCTAAGCGGTAGCTAGTTATGCTTAAGTCGTTTCGCGGCTAGTTAATCTCGTTAGATCAGGTTTAAACGCGCGTCTATCTGAATGCTTGCTATGCTTGCTCGAAACACAGTACAGGAGGCTACAAGTCTTATCCGGAAAGCCGCATGAAGGGCATGCCAAGCAATACGACATGATCTATCTGTATTGCCTGAATTGGGATTGACAAGGCCCTAATTGCGGAAGCTTTGCGTCGTCAGTATGTACGGATTGCTGTCCGCCAAGAAGACTTGGCGACGGCCAAGACGTGCCACTTCCTTGGCATCATCAATCCCCCTGGTTAGTGGTCTGGCCCTATCATTATTTCCGCGACGTGTCCTGTTTCCATGACGGTTCCGTTTGTCCGTAAGACTCTCTAGCCGCGGAGTCATCGAGGCGAGGAGGCCCCTATGCAAGTCAGGGCTCGAGGGAAGAGTGACGGCGTGCGTCTGGCATATCCCTCATGCCCGAGCTTTTAAGGGCCTTATTGCAGCCGTCGATTTCCCTCTTGGATCCTTCTCCTCCATCTATCTTTGATGTTTTCGTTGTCTTTTTTGTTTTCTCGTCCCACTCTCAAATCTCGCTCATCGCTCCTCCCATCCAGGTATATATACTCGGTCACCAACTTAGAATATATCAGCCGAAATGCCCACCTTGAACGTAAGCGACCTTAACATTGTCCTTGGCGTACTGGGTAAGTACATTTTGGCCAAGAATCTTGGCTTCACATGCCAAGATGCCAAGCGACTACTTACATGTGCCCAGGTGCCTTCACAGTTTTGTACGGTATCATTTCGGTCAAGATCAAGCAGGCTTGGTATCTTGGAGAAGCCCGTCAGCACTCCGTTTTCAGCACTGGTATCCAAGTCCCAGCTAAACATGTTCTTTTTCAGTCCCCGCCGTCGCCGTTGGGATTATTCTTGGTCCTGTATCAGCAAAATTCCTCGAAAGTGAGAACTGGGGTTCCGCCACCCCTGGCCAGACCAATGCCATTACCCTGGTTTGCCTCTCCGTCTTGGCACTACGATTCCCTTACCTTGAGCCGATTTGCTGATATTGGAACACAGGGTGCTGCACGTGTTATGATTGGCGTACAGCTTGTCATTGCGGGTTACCAGCTTCCAGCTAAATATGGTTATACGCGATGGAAGGAGATGGCGATGTGTCTTTTGCCTATCATGACCATAATGTGGCTTTGTACAACATTGTGCATCTTGGCTACCATCCCTAAGGTGACCTTTCTAGCAGCCCTCGTGATTGGATCTTGTGTTACCTGCACTGATCCTATCCTCTCGCAAGCAATTGCCAAAGGTCCCTTTGCCGACAAATATGTAGCCCGCCCACTCCGTGAGATCATCTCCGCCGAGGCTGGGGCTAATGATGGTTTTGGATTCCCTTTCTTAATGCTTGCGACTTATTTGCTTCGGCATATCAACGTCCCTGCGGGAGGCGACCATGACATCGACGCTGGCGACTCGACCCATTCTCTCATGCCGCGATCTACGGGCGTTGGTCGGCTTGGAGGTGGTGTTGGCGCAGCTATGGAGGAATGGTTTATTGAGACTTGGCTCTATACGATTCTACTGTCAGTCGTATATGGTGCTGCTGTTGGCTACGGTTCCTGTAAGGGCATCAGCTTCGTTCTCCGAAGGTGAGTTGCTGGGGCACATATCCTTGCGTATTGCACTTTAACCTCAGTTGATTATTAATCGTTTCTGTAGGAGATGGGTCGATTGCGAGTCCTATCTGCTATTTCCAGTCGCTCTAGGTTCGTTTCTCATTGGTACTTGTGGTGCTCTTGGTACCGATGACCTCCTGGCCTGCTTTGTTGCTGGTTGTGCCCTCAACTGGGATGGCAGCTACTTGAGAGAAACTCAAATTCGACACGACGAAGTTAACTCTTGCATAGATGTCCTGCTTAACTTTGGCGGTTTTATGTATATTGGAACGATACTGCCGTGGTCCGACTTTAACGACCCTCAAGTGACCGGAATCACCTGGGGTCGACTCTTCGCCTTAGGCTTTCTGGTCCTTATCTTCCGTCGGTTACCAGCTGTCCTCGGCTTATACAAGCTGATGCCGGGAGTTTGCTCGAATTGGAAGGAGGCCTTTTTTATGGGATACTTCGGTCCTATTGGTGCTGGCGCTGTATTTTACGTTGAGCATGCACGCCATCTCTTCCCCGAGGCCGGCGAAGGTGACGAAGAAGTGGCAAATCTTACCCGGGCGTTGGGGCCGACAGTTTACTGGCTGGTGGTATTTTCTATCGTGGTCCACGGGTTGTCCATTCCGGCATTGAGCGCCATCTATCACTTCAGAGGAGTGAAGCCGATCAAGGAGGACGCCGCTGAGGTGCGACGCCTCTCTATACATGTTTCGCCACCCGCCAATGCTGTTGAAACTGATCAGAACACTTTCCTCGCTTACAACCGATTTAGTCGGCCGGGAGTCAATAGCGTTGACCTCCCAGTCTCTGAAGGCATTCGGTGGCAGGGCGAATCCGGGGAAATGCAGGACAATCCAGGCAAAGGTGGCAGCAGCTCATCTCAAGGTTAAAGGGCAGATAGATAGACGAGAAGAGTCAAGCATTCCATTCTTCTATGACTTGCTTGCAATATCCCACGACTGTTGCGGGAAGGCTCTAGTCTTCGTGTACGACGTCCATGATTAAGAAACTTATATTTCGGGCGGAACCGAAACAGTGAGACGCCATTCAAACCCTCGAGCTCCGGGGTTTGGTAATGGGTGCGAAGCGGAACCCAAAAAAGAGAACTCAAGCATCATTTATGCATACTCAATACGACGTTTCAAGTGAACTTTCAGTCTGCTAAGCCACAATCATCGCAAGTGTAGCTGATGAGTGGACGCGGTATGGGGACAGGTGGTGTTACAGGATGCGTGTAAAGCAAAAAATGCAGGAACGCATCCGGTTTGGTCCTTAGCTATGATTGGATGAGTTTTTGCTATCACATTACTCACTTTAATTGGTGGCTCTTTGAATTGTCATCTGGCAAAGGGCAATTGGAAAAAAGAATCGGGATTTAAAGCGGGTTTACAGGGACCGGAGTTGGACGATGGTGTAGTGGAGGCCATGCTTTTTGGTCATCTGATACCTGTTTCACCTTAACCTTTCAGCTCCTCGTAGTGCATCGAATTGCGAGCATGATGCCAACGACGAAACCAAAGCCACCAGCGCCTAAGATCTCCCACCTTCTAGCGCGAATTGTCCCCCATATCGTCGACATCCGAGCCATCCCGAACTACAAGCACGTCTATGGTAACTGGTGGGCCATATATGGTACCGCTGCTGGGGAGACATGGCCTCATCATACTCTGAGCCGGCAGTCTCAAAATCTGATGGAATTGCCGTGTCCAAGAAGCGCAGCGACAAAGACGGTGTAGATGGAGAGGGCCAAATCAAATGAGAATCAAGATGAGCCGTCTAGCCTAGTATCTCCATTACCCAAGAGTCAGCCAAGCTCTCGTTACTCTCTAATGAGAGCCTTCTTCAATGAGACGATACTATGACTACTGCAAACCCTGTGGTACATATAACTACATTTCAGCCGTTGAGAGCTGAGACGACATGAGTTACCGTAGAAGCAATCAATATGTCGTTGGTGCAATGGCAACAGGAGCTGACTAGGTCAAGGCAAGATCGTGGATGATCATCGAAATTCGTTACATTGAGGAGTTATGGATGCTAGGTACGAGGCCCGCACTCGCAACCACCGCCAGCATGCTACCAAAAGAAAGAGTTTGCTTTCGAAGGACACGCGGCCTAGGGCTGAGTAATAGTATTTATAGGTCTTCCTCGAGGCAAATAAAAGTCAATATTATCATGTATTCCTCCAGGCGGGCACCGGTTGGTTTAAACCACTCGGATGGAATGGCGAATGACGAGTAAAGGGTTCATTTATGTTTTCAGTTCGGTTCTAACTCTACCAACACCAACAAAATAAAGATCCTGTTTCTAAAGTCCGTTGCCTTAGGTGCCTTATCCATAAAACACAATACCTGATCTGGATACCATCTGACTTCCTCGTTATCCGGGACGATTATCATATCCACCGCACGATCGCATAGAAGCACAGCAAGCCCCAGGTATCCTGTCGGTGCCCGTAGGGAACCTCCTGGGTCAAGTCGAAAAGCCTGAGGTGGCGCATCCCGGGGTCCCTTCAAACTCACGACCCTCATTCTGATACTCTCAATCATTGATACGATTGCGCTAGCCTATGGACTAGTCAGTGATAATAATGACCGGATGCCTGGTTTGTGAACCTGTCTCTGCACAAAACCACACAATTGTGGAAACGGATTTGGTAATCCATGGCCTCCGGATCGTTTGCGATGCAGAGCTGGGGCTAAGCCCACAATGTCCTTGCTTGCCGTTTGTCTGAAACCCTCAGAAACTCTGTCCAAGGGGAGGAATTTATACAAGGGAGTCGGTGGAAGGTTCACTTGCTTGGTATGTTGACTGTTACACCTTATATGAGAAGTCGAAGGGTTGTAGCCGTTGGGATACGGAAGATGCCCCTTTTCGCGGCCGCCAAGGACGTAGTTCGTGGCTTGTCGAGTTTCTTCGCCACTCTTGTCGGCTTTAACGTTGGTGTTGATGCCATGCATTTGCAGAGCACCCTCGACACCCTCACGACTTCTAGGTCAGTGACGAACACACAAGCTTTTAGAAGACATACGTGAAATGCTCTGCGTAAAGTTCAAAGACAACATTAGGGATACGGAGACAAGTTGAATCCAACAGTTCCTCAGGTTTGTAGATCGTGTTTGACGCTCCATCAGACAGATACTGCTGGAGGAACTGGAAATGTCTATCAGTGAAGTGGGCAGCCTGGTTGAGGAATGGTCCTGTTTAATGTTAGTAGATTGTCTCAGGTGCGATTTTGCGCTTACATACTGCAGCGGCGTATTGGCAGCTCATAGGCGCGATTGGCGACAACCTCACTCATGTGGAGCATATCTAAGAATAGGATGTACTTGGGGGTTGCCCTTCGCTTTCCATCAAGCGTACTCTCGGGCTCGTTCAGGCAAGTCCCCATAATGCTTCGTACCTCCTTGCCCTCCAATTTGCCAAGCTTCATCCCTACCGCACTTGCGGCAGCCAAGATTGCGACGTGCAGCTCCGACTGGGGGTTCACGGTCTGGGCAAACTTCTGGAGCAGCTCTCTGCAGGTCATTTTCGTGCGGTCGGCACGGGGAATATGGCTCAACGTAACTTGGTTGAACAGGCCAGTGACTTCCTGCGGGGACTGCGGATCGCCATCTGCCCAGTCCTCCTTCCCCTTAGGGAATCCTCTCAAAATGGTCATCACATCCCGCTCCACATTATCTTTTGACTTCCCTAAGCGCGGGTTTTTCTTGAACTCGATGACATGATCCATGGAAATTAAACGAGTCGGGGGCATTGTGATCCGTGATAATCAGACCGATGGTGGATTAAAGCTTGGGAATAAATGGGATAATGAATTCGGGACCGAGATCCCTACACTTGTCGGCCAGCGCGCTCTTGAAATAAGCCTCTAATTCGGCGGCTGAGATCAGTATTTAACCTCGTGGCATGTGTGTAGCTAACAGGGCTTAACACCGTGGGCCAATCACGAGGCTTAGACTAGCCGAGCGCCTGGAAATTGGCCGTGGGGCCAGAGTGGGTTATTTAGGGTAGCAAAGCTGGTCAAGCCTCAACCAAAGAATGCACCCAAACGAAAGCATCACTCAAACAAGCAACAACTTGTTTCGCCTCCGCTTGCTCCCAGCCTCTTAGCTTGCACGAGAAAGCGGCCCCGCCTTGGCTTGTGAAACCCAAGGCCAATCACCGCCAAGTGTGAACCTATACCCAATGGACCACCACGACGAGGTCGATTTCCCGTAAAATCGGTGACTCGGCCACCTTTATGGGCCGTTTGTCACCGCCAAGGATTTCGAGGTGGACCGGTGGTGGCAGGTTACATCAATTACCCAACGGAGACTCTTGGTCTTGGGAAGACGGCTAGAGACGGACTGAACTCCAGATTTCACGCGACCTCCCTCGACGAGTTTCCAAGACTTTCACACTTGCCTGTTCTGGTATAGTCCCGCTCGAACCCTCGTCCTGCCAAGGCGACCGGCTGTCACAAGTGAGATGTGCTGGGCAATGATAATGCTCACCAGGTTAGCATCCTAACAGTTATGATCCGACATGACGAATGACCTCGAGCTTTGCTTTCCTTGCTACAGCAAACTGACTTCGGGCCGTGGTACCACCGCCTGTTTTCATCTTACGGTGAAGGTGGTTTTTCACACGTAACATCTTTTAGAGAGCTCCCAAGGGGCCTTAGTGAGGCCCCACCCCCAGTGGCCAGGGTGACGCTCGCTGACAGTCGGGGGCAAACCTCGTTCCAGTCCCAGGTACACATATTTGGCATGATGCGTCTCCCCCGTGATGAGAGGGTCTGCCCGCAACAATATCAAGTTAAGGTGGTGGGGGTCCTTAGCGCTATTCCTTGGCAGTTACCCTCTCATGGCATCGGACGCCACTGTATCGGTGGCATCCTTCGCTACCACGGCGCCAATCATATAGCGTCGAGACGACGGCCGTAGCAAGAAAACCGTTATCGACGTATTGGTAGGATATTCGCAATGTCGACGCTGGCGGGGGCTCTGCGCTGCGTCCTGTCTCTAAGGCACCAACAACGTACTCTGTATGCCCAAACACATAACAGAAAGTCCGGGTGCATCCATGCTCGCCAACCCCATCCCTGTACAACATGTTGGGTCATGGTCCCTCGCCATGATTTGTGTGTCCACCTTCTTGGCATCACCTCCTCCTTTGGCAAATCCCTCACCCTCAGCTGCTCACCACTTTGCCGTCCAGTGAGCGACCTGTTAGTTTGTCCCGTCATCACTACCCCTCAAAGCCAAGCAATGGCTAAGCAAGGGCCCAGCAATGGACAACCCCTATGGCCGCCCGATGCTTGTCGTCTGGGTCTGGAGATTATTTTACAACCTTCCTCTTTGAGCCGCAGCATCACCGAGCTGCTTATTCTTGGAGACGGATCCGCCCAGGGCATATCACCCGTGCAGGATGCCAGACTGTCGGCTCTCTATCTAGGGAGGCTATTGGCTTATCGAGAGGGTAACGAGCTATTTAAGTTATCATTAACTCCTCCAGGCCAACTCCGTGTGATAATTTGAGTCTGGTTATCCCCTCCATCGAAAAGCACCTTGTCGAACGTAATCGCTACTCTTTTTATGTTCTGCCATGGCTACCAACTACACGAACAACGAGGCCGCGAAAACGAGACCGCAGCCGGTCCGGTCCAATTCCAGCCAGGATGTCAATATTACTACATCCGAGGAACACGTCAATAAGCCATGGTGGCACTCAATCAAGGAGCCTGGATCGGCTCTGCAAATTATCACGGCCGCGCTCTTGGCCATTGCCGTTGGTCTGATTATTTCAACTCAGGCCCCCAGCGTCCCTGCCGCAGCTCGAGTCATTGTGTCGATCCCTGGTGATCTGTGGTTGCGTGCCCTCAAGGCTGTCGGTAAGTATGCAACTTGACAGAGGCCCAGAGAGGCCCTTGGCTGACATGAACCCAGTTCTTCCTTTGATCGTTTGCTCAATGCTTCTTGCTGTGCAGCGGCTGCGTGAGATGTCCAACGGAGGCAGCCTGTTAGCCAGGTGGACGGTCGGATACTATGTTATCACCACACTCATCTCCATCACGATCAGTTGTATCATGGTGGGATTGGTCTGGTCAAAGCAGTTTTTCCCTGTTGATGAAGATCAATTGAAGCTTGCCGAGGACGACGATTCACTCCCCGATACATCTGAGCGCCCCATCCACACTGTCGTCCTAGACATGTTTCGGTCGTTCATTCCCTCCAACGTTGTGTACGCCATGGCGAATGACGAGCTGCTTGCTGTCATTATCACCGCTATCATTGTCGGATATCTCATTGAGAGCCCTCGATCCCCCATCGTCCGTGTCACCGAGGAAATCGAGCGGATGATCACCAAGATCATCACCTTTCTCATCCAGGTTGCTCCTGTTGGGGTTTTCTTCCTCATTTTGAGCAACCTCATGAAGCTTGATATTACAACGATTGGCAAGAATCTCGGGTTGCTGATTGGGGCGACACTATCGACAATGCTAATCCACGTCCTCATTATACTGCCAATCATCTTCTTTAGCTTCACCAGAATGAACCCTTACGCATACTGGATCAAAATCGCTCCCGCTTGGGTCACTGCATGGGGTTCTGCCTCTTCTGCTGCCACACTCTCGGTAACGCTCCGTTGTGCTCAGGCTCAAGGGGTCCCTTCGACTGTATACAAGTTCTCATGCCCCTTGGGTTGCTTGATTAATATGGACGGGTAAGTGCCTTTCAGATTCCTCACTTTCCGTATGAAAATCTAAACTTTACCAGCACGGCTATTTATCTCCCTGCGGCTGTGGTATTCTTGGCTGCGACACAGAACATCACCCTGAGCCCTGCCGATTATGTGATTATTGCTCTTCTATCCACTCTGGCATCCATTGGTGTGAGCCCCATTCCTTCGGCTTCCCTTGTGCTTTCAGTCATGATTGCTCGCTCGGTCAATGTCGAGCTCACTGGAATGTTTGCTGTCATTGTTGCCATCGACTGGTTTCTGGACAGATTCCGTACCGCTGTTAATGTGTCTGGGGATCTCTTTGCCGCCATGATTGTTTATAAGATGACCAAGATTGAGGACTCGCCGGAGGTTCAGGGGCAAGACGCTCGAGAGCAGGGGGAGCAGGGCAGGTGCAACATGGAGGACGTCGCCAATAAAGTGTAAAGGAGAAAACTGCGTTCGCTTAGCAAATCATGACACAGCATTGAAATGAAATAGTGTATTGATGCTGGTATTGTTACATGTTGATAATGACAGTCTCCGCGCACCGGTAACCGCGACGATACAGAGGAACCTTCGCCAATATCGGATAATTAGTTGACTAGCACCCCAAGTCGGGTTCCTCTGTACATCATATTTCCTCGATAAATCAGAAGATAAGTTATACCAACCATTTAGTCACGCCGCCCACATTTCATATACTGCATGTCAGATCCAGAAACCTCCCCAGCGGTCACAGCATCACACATCTCGTGATCTGCTAGGGATGGGAAATTATCCTCTTGCACGGTTGGCGAGAGCGTTCCCCAACCCGTATGCGGGACAAGGGAGTGTTGCTGCAACATTATTGCCTGATTTTCCCCACGCAATCCGTTATGCCACGCTCACACAAGAACCAATTTTGTTCAGTCAAAACAAATTCCTGTGAAATCTGCCGGGTGGATCGGTCATCCATGTATCGCAATCAGGTGATCCAGCCAACCACAGTCTGCTGACCTTGAACTGAGCCACATCCAGGTGGTCAGAGTTCCGTCCATCACGGTTGTTCGCACGATTGACGGGCTGGCCATTTGAACCCAGTGCTCGATGATACCGATAGCAGCAGTTTGGGGAGGGCTCTTTGGACAAGTCTCCATTGAACTCTTAGTATATCCCTCGATCAACACGGGTTTTAGCAGAATCAACGATTTTGGATGCGGAATACCCATGAGCAAGAATATGAAGTAGCCAAAACCGACACCAACGGAAAAGATCTGTCCAATGGTTTGGCGCCGTTGCCGAGTCATCAGTCACTCCACTCAGCAAAGTAATAAAAAAGAAAGACATGTCGGGCGAATCGGACTGCAAATTCAATAAGGTCAAGGTTATGCCTACTCCTCACAACTAGGTAAAAAAAACCCTCGACTACTCTTGCTATGTTTCCCTTACTACTTTGTTATTTCACGCTGCAGGCGGATCAAGTTGCGTAGAAGGATATCACACTCTATTACTCTTATCAACTGTATTCAAAGGAGATAAGAAATGTGAGCGCTAGAGAGAGAAGCCGTCAATGAAGGAGGCTATGGCATAGTCGATACGGCGTATCTTTGGTGATGAGACAGTCAAGCTAATACCAATTCCTACAGTTGGTGTTTCTTATAACGATGAGGTGAATCGTGTGGATAGAGGGGACTAACGGAGGGCATATCAGGGCAATAACCACCCTATCCGCCGCGGCGCTTAGCCGGCTCGTGGTTAGACCTACCAGCTTGATGTGGGCCTTGTGAATGATTACCTTCTTCAACTCCACGGGCAGCCTAATTAGAGGCGCTATACGAGTCAAAAGGAGTGGCGCCGGCGCATTCATGACGAGCTTTTTAAAGTG